>NW_008347189.1:2187340-2283393 GCF_000622305.1 Nannospalax galili
AGTAATTAAATCTCCTAAATAGAAAATACCCAGGGAAATATGGATACAGTGCAGAATTCTACCAGATCTTCACAGAAGAAATAACACCAATGCTCTTAAATTTCTCTGTAAAATGGAAAAGGATGAAACACTTCTAAATTCTTTTTATGAAGTCAGTATTACCTGATACAAAAATGAGGCAAAGACCCAACTAAAAAGATAGGCCAATCTCTCTGATCAACATAGATGAAAAATTCTCAATGAAATACTTGCAAACTGAATTCAAGAACATCTTGAATTATTCACCATGATAAAGGGCTTCTTTACTGAGATGCAAGGATGGTTCAATGTATATAAATCAATAAATGTAATCCATCACATGAACAAGCTCAAGAACAGAAATCACACAATTATTTCATTAGATGCAGAAAAGACCTTTGACAAACTTCAACATCCTTACATGTTAAAAGTTCTGGAGTATTCTCCAGGGTTAAAGGGGACATATCTCAACATAATAACTGCATTATAAAATAAGACCAAAAACCAAGAGAAATCATAGATCCTAGAGAAAACTCTACTTCTGTCATATCCTTAGGCAAACATAATTTCTTACTGTATGCTAAATATGTATCCTCATATTATAATATAATAAATATGTAATATATTATAATATAATAAATATGCATCCTTATAGATGTCTCACATACCTCTCCAACTCATCAAAGAAGCTTCTTTTTGAAACAAATGGAGGCTATTATAGAGTTCCCAAACTGGTCAAACACAGAAAATACGTGTTAGTAAGATGCCCAACTCTGACACATCTATAACAGAACCACTATATCTAAGGCTCATAGAACATAGTAGAATAGGGGGCAGATAGAACACTAATGCATCTATCACTCTCACCAGCAAAGCTTCCTCATCCAACAGAGAATGATTAACACAGAAAGCCACAATTGGCCAAAATGTAGAAGATAAGAGACTGCAGAGTATGTGTCCTTGGATAGGACTGGTGTATTAAACCTCACCTACTCAGGGCTCAGGGACCATTGTGAAAGAAGGGGCAGAAAGACTGTAAGAGCTGGGGTGGTGACCACAAGGAAACAGAATTTTTCAGGTTTCTGGGAACTTGATCACATGAACTTAGAGAAAACAGTGTCAGCATGCATAAGACTCATACAAACTTCAATCAGCAAAAACCCAGCATAGAACTGGGGAAATGGATAAGAAGCCCCAAATTTAGCTGAGGAACTATTGGCAGCTGATCACTGCTGGGTGAGGGGGGGGTTGGTCTTCTTAAGGAGCTTAACCAGGCTCAAGTGGATGAACTCACACCGAAGGACATCTGGCTCGATAGACCTTAACAATATATGACAGAATGCACGAAATCTAGTGTGTGGTGTTTGGGAGACAGAAAAGGGAAGGGGTCTAAATATGATTAAAATGCATTGTATGAGATGCACAAAAATTCAATAAAAATATATATTGGGAAAAAAGCCCCAAACCAACGTCATGTTAAATGGAGCAATGTTTAAAGCATTTCCACCAAAATCAGGATCTCAGGGACATGGATGTCCATGATTTCCATTCTTATTAAAAATTATCCCTCTAGATAGAGCAGTGATATTTCTGAAGGAGAAAAAATGGATATAAATTTGAAAGGAATAAGTCAAAGTATCCTTATTTTCAGATTATATAATTCTATTCATATAAGACCAAACATGCCACCAGAAAACAAAACCCACAGAGCTGTCAAAGAGACTCAACAAAGTAGCAAGATATAAAATTAGCACACAAACCGAGTAGCTTAGATTTCATGTACATAAACAGCAGACATACTGAAAAAGAAATCAGGGAAATGGCCCCATTCACAGTAGCCTCAAAAATAGCTCAGAATAAATCTATGCAAGGAAGTGAAGGCCTTATAAAACAAAAACTTTAAGACACTGAGGAAAGAAATGGATGAAGCTACCAGAAGGTGAAAAGACTGCCATACTCATGTATCAATAGGATCAATATTATAAAAATGGCCATGCTAAGGATACAGTTCAAGAAATCTACAGATTTAACACAATCCCCATAAAAATTCCAACACAATTATTCACAGAAATTGAAAAAATAATCTCAAATTTCATATGGAAACACAAATTCCCAGGATAACCAAAACAATCCTAAGAATAGAACAAGAAGCTAGAGACATCGAATCTTTTATTTTAAATTATGCTGCAGAGTTAATAAAGACAGTAGGATACTAGCATAAGAACAGATACAGTCATCAATTAAATGATTGAGGACCTGGGTTTTAATCCATTTACTTAAAGTTGCCTGATTTTTGACTAAAGGCCGAAAGACTTCATCTTCAACAAATGGCACTAGTCAAACTAGATAGCTGCATGTAGAAGAATGAAACTAGATCCTTTTTTCTCACATTGAACAACGATAAATGAATCAAGGACTTCAACATAAGAACTGATATCCTGAATTTAGTAGAGAAATTAGGAAATACACTGGATCATATAGGTAGAGAAAAGACTTTATGAGTAGGACTCGGATAGCACAGGCATTAAGACTAACAATTGATAAATGGGACCTCATGAAACTAACACATTTATGTATAGCAAATGGCACATAGAATAGGAAAAATCTTTACTAGTCATATATCTGACAGAAGGTTAGTATCTAGAATAGACAAACAACTTTATAAAGCTAAACATTACAAAGCAACCTAATTAAACATTGTTGCAAGGAACTAATGTTCTCAAAAGATGAAACATAAATAGCTCTGAAAATTTTTATTAATTCACAACATCCTTACCCATCATATTTTGAAATGTAATCTAATTTTGAAATTAAAACTACTTAGAGGTTTCATTTTATCTTATTAATTATGGCTAATACAAAAAATAGGAATGAACCAATAAAGCAATAAAAAGTAATAATAAATGCTAGCATAGTTGTGGGGAAAATGGAACACTTAGCTGCTACTAGTGGGAGTGTAAACTGATATAGACACTATTGACATCAGTGTGAAGGGTCATCGAAAGCTGGAACTAGATCTACCACATGATCTAGCTACACCACTCTTGGTTATGTATCCAAAGGACTCGATATCCTACTACAGAGGTACTTGCTCAACCATGTTCATTGCTGCTATATTCACAGTATCCAGGAAACGTAAACAACCTGCCCATCAACTGATGAATGGATGACAAAATATTGTATATTTAATGGAATGTTATTCAGATGTTTAAAAAAATTATGAAATTCATTGGTAAATGGATGGAACTGGAAACCATCCTCATGAATGAGGTGACCAAGGCAGTATTAGTTACTTTTCTGTTGCTGTGATAAAAATCATGTCCAATGCAAATTATAGAAGGAAGAGTTTAGTGGGCTTAAAGTTCTGGAGAAATAAGACTCCATCATCGCAGGGGAGGCATGGCAAAAGACAACTGGAGGGGAAACTGAGTACTGACATCTTTAATCATCCACAGGAAGCAGAGACAGACAGACAGACAGACTGACTGACAGAGAGAGAGAGAGAGAGAGAGAGAGAGAGAGAGAGAGAGAGAAAGGCAGAGAGAAATACAGAGAAAGAGATGGAGAAACACACACACACATACACATGCACACACATTTATATGGCCACCACAAGTGACATACTTCTCCAGGAAGACCATACCTGCTAAATGTTCCATGACTCTCCCCATCAACTGACCAGTGTTCGAATAAGCCTCGGGGGAACACTTCTCACTCAAACCACTAGATTCTACTTCTTGGCCCCCATAGGCTCCTGGAATATCACACTGCAAAAATACATTTAGTCCAACTTTAAAAATCTCCATAGTCTTTAACAACCTCAATATTGTTAAAAAAAATTCAATGTCCAAAGTCTCTTCTGAGACTCAAGGAAATCTCTTAACTGTAAACCCTATAAAATAAAAGGTAAGCTGGGCATGGTGGCACACACCTTTAATCCCAGCACTTGGGAGGGAGAGGCAGGCAGATCTCCGTGAGTTTGAGGCCAGCCTGGTCTACATAGCGAGTTCCAGGTCAGCTGGGGCTACAGGGAGACCCTGTCTCAAAAAAGTCCAATAAATAAATACATAAATAAATGAATAAATAAATAAACAAACAAATAAAATAAAAGGTAAATCACATTTTTTTCAACAATGACAAAAAATACACATTCCATTCCAAAAGGGAGGAATGAGGCATAGTGAGGAAATTCAGGACCAAAACATGAAAAGGAGAAGCACTGAATCCTATAGCTTTGTATCTGATGTCTGGGACTTTATATCCAAAGGACTTAGATGACTCTGTCCCTCTAGCTTTGCTGCCTGATACATCAATTGCTCATTTGGTCTGGTTCTGCTCCTTGTACACACCTCTCCTTGGCAGATGTCTCATGTATATGACATTGGCAATATCTTGGGGTCTCCGTTGCGAACAAGACTTGAACTTCATAGCTTTATGTAATGGCTTCTCAAGTCCACTTAGCCTCCAAAGCTTACGGTTCCAAAGTGACAACAGTGTATCATGGTGGGGGAGGCATGGCAGGAGGCAGCCAGAGCACAAACTGAGCACTCAGGTTTTCAAGCAGCCACAGGAAACAGAAACAGCAAAGGAGGTGGGATAAGGCTATGAACTCTCAAAATCTAACCCCAGTGACATGTTTCCTCCATTAAGGCTGTACCTCTTAAACCTCCACAAACAGGGCCATCAACTGGAGTCAAACACTTGGAGCCTACTAGGGTCATTTCTCATTCAAACTACCATACAAACCTAGAAAGACAAACGTCACATGTTTTCTCCCATATGTGGTAAGGAAGAGGAGGTGGATCTGTGAGGCAACAGTGTGTGTGTGTGTGTGTGTGTGTGTGTGTGTGTGTGTGTAAACATGATCAACATAGATTGTGTGAAATTCTCAAAGAATTAAAAAAGTATTATTTTCTAAAACGATTGCATGGAAATATCATTTTTGAAATTTACTTTCACATGGCTAAATGAAAATGAGTTTTGCTAAGAAGATGAGAGATCTGGTGACTCAGCCCTGGTAAATTCAGTGTTATGAAATCATGAGGATTTAGAAGAATAGTAAGGATTTATAATAAATGAAATGAAAGGAAAGCAAAAATGCGTTCTGGCAACCTGTGGAAGAGTACTTCATAAAGAAGGGACTGACCAGTGGCGTTGAAATGCACAAGTAGGTAGAAGGAGATTGGAACAATAAATACAAGACTCAGTGTGTAATAGTAAAGATACAGAGATAGGCCAGATGTTTTTAATTTGACATATTGAAACAAAAACCTAATCTTGGTGGGTTACAGTTTGGGAAGAAAGGAATGGAAATGGAGACAATGAATGTAGGTTTTCCTGTAAAATGAAGCAAGGAAAGGAAATAGTTATTGAAGAAAGGTAGGATAATGTTTTTCCTTCCCTTCCTCCTTCCTTCCTTCTCTCTCTCTGTCTCTTTCTTCCTCTCATAGTTGGGGTCTCATTACATAACCCATATGGGCCATGATCTCACAATCCTCCTGCATCAGCCTCATGAATGCTGACATTACAGGTATGTGGAACCACATCCAGCTCTCTTTCATTTTTGGATGGGAGATACTACAGAATGTTTATATGACGATATAGGAAGTTAATAAGATGGAAAATTGTGGGATGGCTACTATAGTGATATCTCCTAATGGAAAGGTCATCCTAAAAAGTCATGTCACTAGCCATTCATCCTGGTTGAGAGGAGATAGGACACAATATTTCAGCTGGATTCAGATTGTTTGGTAAATATTATGTTGGGACTACACAGAAATTGAGGCTCTCAGTAAAATAAAAGATATGACTCTCAAGTGATATTGAAAAACTATTAGAGGCTTAAGTTGAAAAAAAATGGGAGGAGTCATTACCATATTTAGTTGTTGAGAAACAAGATTGAGTAGTTTAATGAAGATTGGGTTTCTGCCAAGTGGGCACAATGAAGGGAGTAGGCAAGGTAGTTAAGTGATAACTATATACAAGGGAGTGATTGCATGATAGACTATAAATAACAACTAATTAAAGAAGGAAGTGAATACATAAGGGGAGTGAGCACTAATAAAAAATGGTAAGAGAGCTAACTAACTATGGATGCAGAGTTAATGAAGACATGTTTGAGTTGGAGTACCAGAGGCTGGGACTTCAAGCACAGGAGCAGCCCTCAGAGTAGCTGGTGTGAGGCAGGGCAGTGGGGTGTGTTTCTGAGAATTGAGAAGGTAGAGGGCATGGTGTGGGATGCATGGCTGAGTTTGAACAACAGTACCGGCTGCAGGAATTCAGACCTGTGATTCCCTCATGCCCTTATTCACAGACCATTTATTATTTTTTTGGTCTTTTTTGAGACAGGATCTCCCTGTAACCCCAGCTGTCCTGATTCACTATAGAGACCAGGCTGGCCTTGAACTCACAGAGATCCGCCTATTTTTTCACATTTCAAACACACACACACACACACACACACACACACACACACACACAGAGAGAGAGAGAGAGAGAGAGAGAGAGAGAGAGAGAGAGAGAATGTACATAGTAAGTATTTATGCTCATGAGTCTATTCTTGGCCCTTATATCTGAAATATCATGTTTCAGTTTTTCTATTTAAATGTCATCTCTTTAAAAGCAGAGGTCTGCTAGGCATGGTGGTACTCACCTTTAATCCCAGCTCTCAGAAAGCAAAGGCAGATCTCTGTGAGAATGAGGTCAGCCTAGTCTATATAGTGATGTCCAAGTGGACTAGGACTAGGTAGACCCTGCCAAAAATAAAATAAAATAATAAAAGCAGAGTTACTATCTTTTGCTTTGATTCTACAGTGCTGGTTCTTAGGTCAGTGCTTGATGCAGCCGAGGCCCTTGGCATATATATTTTAATAAATGCACAAGCAGGTTGTTGGAAATATTATATTAAAAAACTTTAAAATAATCAAGAATCTTAGCTATAATATAAAATATACTGGTGGCAGATCGGGGACTAAATGTCATCATGGGGAAACAGGTCAAGGGTCTACAAATGTACCAGGAGAGTACAAGGGAGGTCTTTGGATGGCATAAATTGAGGAGTTTCAAGGGAGGGAAAAAATAATCTGCAGTTAGTTTTAAGAAGTAAGAAACATGGGCTGGAGAGATGGCTCAGTAAGAGCACTAGCTGTTCTTGCAGAAGACCTGGGTTCAAATCCCAGCACCCACATGGCAGTTAACAACCATCCCTAATTCCAGTTCCAGGGGGATCTAATGACCTCTTCTGTTCTCAGTGGGCACTGCATGGCACAGGTGCACATACATACATGCAGGCACAGTACTCATATACATAAAATAGTAATAAAAGCAATAAATAAAAAATTTAAAAAGAAGTAAGGGACACATGACCATGCCTCTGTGGGCTTGCCGAGGAAGCTGGGATACAGTTCTCTGATGAAGACTCTTTGAGAGATAGCAAAGTGTCATCTAGAGTTAAGAGTGTGGTGGTTTGAATGAGGTGTCCCCCATAGGCTCAAGTATTTGAACTCTTGACCAGTTGGTGGCACTATTTCAGGAGGAAGCAGGTTGCTGGAGTGGACTTTGAGAGTTCATATGTACATCTCATCCCCAGTGTCTGCCCCTCTGCTTTCTCTGTGAGCACGAAGATGTGAGCACTCAGCTTTCTGCTCTGGCTGCCTCCTGCCATGATGGATTCTTATCTCTCAAAAGCTCAATATACTCTTCTATATGTTGCCTTGGTTATGGTAGTTTATCACAACAGAAAAGTAACCAATAATACAAAAAAAAACCAAAATAGATGTAGGTGAACAGTTACAGAGAAGAGAGTATTTGGGAAGTCAGGGCCTCATCTGAGAAGACACAAACTTCCTCCAGCTTCAGAAATGACCAAGATCTGCTGCCAGTGATTGTCTTCTTGGTTGGGTCCTTAGCTTCCATTGATACCTAAACAAGCCTGGCATTCCCTCGACACTTTGACGATACCTGGAAATATGCCCTTCTCCTGTTCAACGTCAGGCCCATCCCTCTAAAGTCACCACTCCTGTAAGAATTCCAAGTCCGGGAGCCTGGTCCATCTACGAATAGTCTCAGCTGTAAATAAAATTGGATCTCCCTTTCCCAGCAGCCATTGGTTGTCAATAGTTCCTCAGATAAGGCTAAGGTTTCTTATCCACTTCCCTATGTCTACACTGGGATTTTGTATGGTTTGAGCTTACATGGGACTTGTGCATGCTGTGAGTTCATATGAGATCAGCTGTCTGGAAAGCTCTGTTTCCTTGTGGTCATCCATCTCCTCTGGTGCCTTTTCCATAACGATCTCTGAGCCTTAGGGGACAAGTTTGATACAGGTGTCCTATTCATGGAGAAGTAGTCTGTAGCCTCTTATCCTCACATTTGCCAATTGTGTTTCTTTGTGTTAATTACTAGCTGTTTTATAAGGAAGCTTTTCTACTGAGACTTGAGGGAAGCCTTAATCTATGGGTACAACAAATCATCGGGAATCAGTTTGATGCTCTATCTATTTAGCAGAATAGTAGTATTAGCCTCTCTCCTATGCCTGTGGGCTGTCTAACCTCAAGTTCCTAGACTTGATATTACTGAAGGACATTTAGGGATACCAACCTGAATCTATAGGCAAATTTATATACATATATATGTATATATTAAAGTACCAAAAAATTGGTGTGGGTAGTAAGGGGCTGCAGATTGGGGAGGGTATCTAAGTATATTATATGAAATATGTAAAAATTCAATAAAGGAAAAGGAAAAAACACCAAGAATTCCAAACTCTAAAGTTTTTCATTTCCAACGGGAGAGACAAAATTCTGTTTTATCAACATTTTATCATTTTTTACTCTGAGTACACTACTCTCCTCTTTAGTTAACATTTATTGACAGAATATTACAGGTCCTCCCTTTCGTGTAATGTCCTTCACTGTATTCCTGGCATAGAAATATTTATGATTGACCCCTTCCTTGCAACCTAGAGTTAGGTCCAGGTCTCAGTCATTCAGTGAAGCTTTTCCTGACCACTTGGTGTCGTCCTTCCGCCATCCAATTTGGCATTCCTAATTCCCTCATTTCACTGTCTTTTCATAGCTCCTATAATCTTCCATTACGGTAAATATTTGACCTATTGTCTGCATGTTTGTTTTCTGTTTTCCTCGTCTCTTCTGTAGACTGCAAGCTCTGTGAAGGCAGAAATCTTTATGGTTTGTCTCCCCAGTCCTTGAAACAATACCTAGTCAAATCTCCTAAAGATTTTTTGAAAGGAGTGAAAGTCTTGTGCTATTTGAAAGAAATATTTTGCTCATGTGCCAGGATATGCAAGGCAAGGCAAAGGGAATTTATTTGAAAGGTGTGTATTGCTAAGAAATGCTGAGCTGTTGAGCTACATGGATGAGATGAAGTTATAAAGGGTAGAGCAGTGGTGATATTAGGAGCAACGGGGGCAGGAGACAATGGGAGCCTTGTCTGCCAGTCTTGGGGATGTGGGAGAAGGTTCTTTTTATGACAATTGTGGTAGCGTTTGAAGGCTCCTCTCAGAAGTTTCTACATTGTTCAGGGTTAATTACATATCTTCATAAGACTGAAATATATCTCACTATCTGACTTTACTATTTTAAATCATTTGAAATCTTCATAAATATTTTTGTATCAAGACTGGGATAACTTATTATTGTGTCAATAGATCAGGAAGCTTGGTTGAGTTTTAGATATCTACTGAATTTATGAATCATTCAAGGGCAATATTTTGTGTTTATTGACATATTTAGAAAGTAATAATAATTATAATAATAAGCATTGATTTCATTAATCTTTTGGAGTGGATATCACTTGGTAAGAGTATTTCTTAATGAATTTGAACATGATAATGTTTAGTCTGTGTGCTGGAGAGATTGCTCAGTAGTTAAGAACACTGGCTGCTCTTGCAGAAGACCCAGGTTCGGTTCCCAGCACCCACTTGGTGGTTAACAACCACCCATAACTCCAGTTCCAAGGAATCCAGTGCCCTCTTCTGACCTCTGCAGGCATTGGTTGGCACAGGTGCACTTACATACACACAGGAAATACATTCATACACATAAAATAAAAATAAAAAATAAAAATTTTAAAAATGTTTAGTCTCATATAATCATGAATATATGTTGCCCAGGAGATGAAAACCACAATAACGGCTTAAAGAATAAGATAAAATCTGTGTCTAACGTGGGGAAAACTTCTGTACTTGCATCTCATTTCGTTAAGGACATGACTCTCTTTCATTTGTAGAACAATTTAAAACCATGAAATACTTTGACATCTGCAAAATACTTTGACAAGTAAAATAAGACTCCATTCGTTTCATTAGTAGGCCAGAGCTCACTGATTATCCAAACTACAGGCTTAAGATTGAATCTGCGTCATCTGGGTGGTCTGATATCATCTTTCAATCTAGAATAGGAAACAGATAAAATAGGTGTTGTATTAGCAATAGGTCTAAATACAGCCCTTGGAAATTTTTGGATTAGGTGTTAGAAAATTTAAATAAAGCACAGGTTCACATTCTTAGTTAAGATTAAGATGCATCAAAAGGCAAGGCTTATCCTATGGGATGTAGTTTCTGTTTGAAAGTGGAAATTCCAAGACAGAATTTTTTTGGTTAGGTTTGTACCTTTCAGGACTTGGTAAAACACTCTGAAAAGGATGCATATTTTTCTTCTTTATTCCCTCTCAGGTTAGTCTTTATAGAGCTCGAAGGTCCAGTGACATTTCTAAATCTTTCACTCTACCTGTCTTCTGGGGTTCTACCTCATTCCACCTGTGGTGGGTCTCCACAGAGGTACTCAGGTACCTAGAATGCATGACTGGAGCTCAGGAAAATAGGGCCCACTGGACTTCCTCTTTACAAGGCATTTCACCTTTCCTTTACTAGCACAGAGTAAGCAGACACTAATACGCCTCCTTCACCCACACATTGCTTCCCTGAATTGCACATTTTTCTTATGACTATAAGTGCCAAGGAGTTACCCCTGTAGACCCCGAAAGAGATATTATTTTACTCACATTTGTGTATTTATTCACAACATGCTTGGCTATTTGTTACATCATCTAATTAAGTAATGAACAAGAGTAACATGTGTGCACAGATTCAAAATTGTCTTTGAATTTTCAGGTTTGTCAAAAAGAATAGCTGTAGATATTCCACAATGTTTAGATAGATTCCATACATATGCATAAGTAATAGGTTTAATTAAATAAGATTATCTATGCTATAATGATAAGTTTTAGTTTTTCTATTGCATCCACTTGCAAAGTTATGCAAGGTTTCCTTCCATGATTTAAATTTGCAAACAACACTGCTTGTCTCACAGAATTAAAGTCTTTCCAGATGTGGATTTGATTAATAGAAGCTTACTAACTGTGGCTAATTACTGATAATGATAGTATCACAAGGCAACTTCCTCACCAAAGTCACCTTGGTCTTTTCTAGTTGCTAGGATAGAAAGAAATCCCACTTGCAGACATCTCCCAGTCAAAATGAAAATAGGGTAATATTTCAGCTTAGATTTGAATGACAGTTAACATCGGTGCTGTCAAAGTAGCCATCCGGTAGAAGACAACTGCCATTTGAGATGTGTGAGAACTTCAGCCCTGGAAACTCTGGTTTCAGTGTGGACAAACGAATCATGTAGAATTATTGTCCTAATATTCAAATAGATGAGTAGTGACATCTGTCTTTTTCCCCTTGAGATTTAGATCTCCATTTTAATTGTTTCTGTCTCCTAGAAACAGAGTAGCAGAGTTCCTGCATCGTGAATCCAAGTGGAAATAAGTGTCTCTGTCTGTCTGAGTAATTTCCTCTGAGATGAAACCCTCAGCATTTCCAGCAGTTCCCCCATGGATCCCTTCTTCCAAGTGATACACCATTTCTCAATAAAGGAATATTACAAGGGAAGTTTTCTAAAGGTGTGAAAATGGTTAATCAGAGTCTATTGAATATCACCTTGGAGGTCCTCTTATTAGCCTTCTAATAGAATAGATAGTAAAGCAATATAGGCCTAGTCAAGAAGGTTTAAAAAGAAATTGTATTAATGTCTCACATTGCCTTCCACACAGATTGCTTGAATGATAACCTGCTTCTGTACAGAGTGGCCTCCTGGTGCTGTAAGAAGCAGGGGGTAGAAGCAGGTAAAGAAGATGCTTTACCCAACTCTCTCCATCAGGAACTCTTCCATGAGTGTTTTAGTGGCACTTCCCTTAGCCGTTCCTGCTGGATGTCTTTAGTGCCTGGATTTAAGGCTGTTACTTTTACTTGTTCTCCCAATAATGATTCCAGTCATCTGTGCTGGATGTTTCACACCCAATTTGATGATGTTTTGCTATCAGCTGCTTCTGTTCTTTGCTGTTTGTTCTTTTACTTTTGTTTGCTATACATGCTTAAAAATTTCAGTAATTCCAAATCAAAACTATCACTATTGTGGATCATTATCCATTCAGAGTGCTTAGATAACTCTTTGCATTGTGAGATGGTAAGAGCAAAAGACCAGAGTCTTTTTTTTAAAAAAAAATTAAGATTGGATTGCACACCACCTAAACTGGCCTCAATCTCATTATGTACCTGAGGATGATCTTGAACTGCTGATTCTCCTGTTTCCACCTCTGAAGGACTCAAATTACAGGCTTGTCCCACCATCTCTGGCATAAAATCCAGGGTCCTTTGACACACTGAAGTAGAAAAGTGTTTTCATAATAGCCAGAGATATAAGGTGATGAGAGGTTCTGAAGATTAAGTGTTTTGACAAAAACACAGCTAATCCTTCAAAGAAAAAAAAAGAAAACCTTGAATGAATCTCATATTGGCCATTTTGTGATAACATCTATTCTTCTGGAAAGATATTGTAATTATTAAGAGACAAAACATCATAGATGAGTGTCTCTTAACCCCCATCAGAGAAGCTTTTTCCTATAGTGGATGGAAATTAATGCAGAGATCCACAACTGATGAACATATTAGAGAATCATAGACTATGGAGTGCTTAGCTCTAAATGATCCAGCTACCTGCAAGGCCCAGGGATCATGACTAGAAAGGGCATGGAGATCCGTAAAGACACATAAGGATTGGGTCATTACACACATGAACTCACAGCAGCTTTCACTGCACAGGACCTGCCCAGGATACAGTCAGCCAAAATCCCAGTCTGGATGGGGAAGCAACTCATGAATCCCATCCCTAGCTGAGGAATTTCTAGTGACTCATGGATGCTGGGGGAGGGAAAGTCAGTTTTCTTCAAGGATGTGGCCCCTGAGAGCCCGCCCCATGCTCCTGTAGATGGTCCTACACTCGTGCACACTAAGTGCACTCATGGATTTTCTTTGAAAAGTTCACAAGAATTTGGTAAGGAATGACACTAGTAGGGGGTAGGGGAGAAATTGGAGGGTAAAGAAATGATGTGGGTGGATTTGATTAAGATACATTATGTGCATGTATTAAATTCTCAAACAGTTAACAAAACAAACCAAAAAAGAACCAAAAGATCATGCTGTCAACATTTTGAACTACAATGGCTTAATTCAGACAAACTCTGTGCTATGTGTTGCTTTACCTGTAGCTCATAAAATTCATTCAGTTTTATTGTTAAAAAACATCTTGTGCTGGGTGTAGTGGTGCACACCTTTAATCCCAGCACTCCCAGGCAGAGGCTGGTGGATCTCTGTGAGTTCAAGGCCCGTTTGGTCTACATAATGTATTCCAGGTCAGTCTCACTACAGGGAGGCCCTGTCTCAAAAAGGCCAAAAAAAAAAAAGGTATCCTGTGTTAGAGACTTGCAAACAGGTGGTATCAAGTAGATTTAGGAGAGGAGTGGAGAAGAAAAGGGTTGTTTTGGTTTATCAAAATGTTAAGTAGGGAAGCCCCAATAAATTGGACAAGGATGGAGCAAGAGCAATTACCATGCACTTTGTTCTCTTTAAATCACATCAGGAGCAGTGCCAAGGATATTAACGAATACTGATGTCAGTTTTCAGACACGTAAAACCATTAACTGAATTTCTACTAAATTTAAAGCATTATATTATTCAAGTATTTTTGTGGTAATCTGTGTGATAAAAGCCACATTAGCACTGAAGGGTAATACAAGGCACTATGCTTTTCATATATACAGTCAGCTCTGCATATCTGCGGGTTCCCCTTCAACAGATGCAACCAGCCATGGATTCAATAGCTGTACTGTTGCTAATATTTCTTATGTAGTTAGTCTTACGGTAGCTGTCACTTGTGTCTTTATTGAACATGTACATAATTTTCTTGTCACTATTCTTGAAACAATGTAGTATTTGTAATCATTCAAAATGCATTTTATATATTATATGTAATCTATGGAGGATTTAACATGTATAGGAAGATTATGTACATAATAAATAATACTGTACCATTTGATGCAAGGGACTGAACAGTGGTTAATTTGGATATCTGGGGGGGATCTTGGAAGTATTCTTCATAGATCCCAACAGAGTGAATACACGATTATGGCATTACTCCCTCCAAGCTTTACTGCCATTGTCAATGTACTCTCAGTTAAAATACATTGTGTGTGTGTGTGTGTATGTGTGTGTGTGTGTGTGTGTGTGCGTGTGCGTGCGTGCCCTCAGAGGATGATAATGCTCCTTCCCAAGAACCACAAACTATCCAGCCAAAGCCCCAGTGTCAAGCTTTCCTTTGAGTTGTTAGTCAGGGGAGTCTAAGAGACTCCCAAAAGAGTATAAGTTATTGGCATTGCCTGTGATTGCTTCCCAGAGCTTTAAGGTAAGACCCTGTTGCTGAAGACACCACACATTTCTGACACAGGACTTGGAAAAATCCAGCTGGAACTGACAGGAGACCTCCTCCCTGAGGACTACCTTTCTTGTATGAGAAGGTGCTATGCAAGCTGCCAAAGGATAAAGGCAATTAACAGTTCTACCCAGCTGTAAGGCCTAAGAACCTAAACAATGACTGGC
This sequence comes from Nannospalax galili, assembly GCF_000622305.1. Classification (NCBI taxonomy): domain Eukaryota; kingdom Metazoa; phylum Chordata; class Mammalia; order Rodentia; family Spalacidae; genus Nannospalax; species Nannospalax galili. Next base: position 2,202,315 of record NW_008347189.1, read on the forward strand.
CCAGCAAGATATCGCCAATGGTACAACAGAGGCACCATTATCTGTGGGTATCCACCATCTGTTTAATTGAACCTAAGGCCCACTCAATAGGAAGAAATTCATGCCTGGTACTGTAAGCCTGGTCAACAATCAGTGACTAGAGAGGTCATAGACTCTAGAGGAGAAACTACTACTGTCATTTCCCTAAATCAATACAGTTTCTAACTGTATGCTAAATGCTTATATTTTTACCCACTGGTAAATATAGCTCTTTCCCCTCATCAAAGTTTGCTTCTTTTTGCAACAGATGGGATACAATTACAGAGATCTACAGTGGTGAAAATGTACAGAATAAGTGACCAAGAGGGTGCCCAGCCCTAATTGGTACATCTATAACACATCTCCTGTGCCTAAGGCTCAGGGACCATCAAGGAAGAGGGGACAGGAAGATTGTAAGAGCCAGGGGACAAGGACACCTGTTGCTAGAATAGTGTCTTCTAGACATGACAGGAAAGGTGCACTCATAAATTCTCAACAATAAGATTGCCTAAATAAGACCTGAGTAATGACAACACCAAGTGACAGACCACAGTGAATAGGGGAAATTTCACAAGATCCCACCTCTAGATTAAGAACTCTAGGCAATCAATTGCTCCCAATGAGGGAGTCAGTTTTCCCCAGGGACAAGCTCTTGGATAGGTTATTTAATCTCAAGCAGTCTTCCTGAAATACATGTATGTGTAAGCAACCCTAAATAGACTCAGTAGGATATATATATATATGCATATATATGAATATTATATATTTACATATATGGAACAATAAAGAGAAAATATGAAATCATGGAGAAGGGGTCATTGAATGTGTTGAAGGGGTGGAAGGAAGAGTGCAAATAATGGAAATAAAATAATCATTAATTCATTTCTCAAAAAATTAATAAAAATCCCAGAAATCATATTCTTGGTTTCATATTTCATCTTTAGATATATTGTACTTATCCCAATGATGTTTTATAAAAATTTGAATTATTTGCTATCAATTAAATAATATGACACTTTTTATAAATATCTAGGACAAGTACTTCTATCAAAAAAAACCTGTATGTTCAACAGACCTAATCTGTTGAATAAAGTATAAGTCACTCCTTAATTTGAATACTGAATTACACCAATCCACACCAGGACCACTTCAATCATTTGTCTCATCAGTCTCCTCACTGAAGGCATTTGAGATTCAGACCTACTCCCAAATCCAGATATATTTAATTTTTACTAATAAAAAGAACTCTATAGATCTTGATGTAGATGGTATATTTTAGTTACTTTAAAAGATCTATTTATAATACAGGCCTTTTGCAAATCCCGTGGGCAAACACTTCATTTAAATTCACAACCATCAATTTACATTAAGCTCACTTTTTAAAAAAGAGTGATTTATTTAAAAATTAATTCTTACTCTCTGTCCTTGAAGATCCTAAATTTTTGTTCATTTAAAATGGTGGGGTTTGGGGCGGGGGCTGGAGCGATGGCTCAGTGGTCAAGAACACTGGTTGTTCTTGCAGAAGGCTCAGGTTCGAATCCCAGCACCCACATGGTAACTAACAACTGTCCGTAACTCCAGTCCCAGGGGATCCGACAGCCTCTTCTGACCTCTGGAGGCATTGCACAACACGGGTGCACTTACCTACATGTAGACAATACATGCATACACATAAAATAAAAATAATAAATAAATTTTTTTAAATGGCATTTTTTGCTAGGTCGAAAAATCTTAACTTCTTGTCTTCAGTCAGATAACAAGCCATCTTATTAGGAGATTAAATTCATATGTACACAAATTATTGTAAATACAGATCAGTGTGTACCATGTTGTTTATATATAGGACTAGTAAATTTAAGAGCTCTTAGGAAAATGCCAATAATGTTCAGTAAGGCATCAAAATGGATTGACTCTTTAAAAAAAAGGAAAATCGAATAATGTAGAACATTGATTTACTTTAGTTTTTGTCTCAAAAATAAGAAGTTTATCTGGTGAGAGTTGAGAGATGCATTAATCTGTGGGTATAACAATAAGTCATTAGGAGTCAGTTTATTACTATGCCTATTTAGCAGAAAAATAGAAGTAGGCTTTCCCCTATGGCCTGTGACCAGTGTTGCCATAAGTTCTTATGCCCAAATAAGAGGTATAGGCTCCACTTTGTGAACTGAGCCTTAAGTCTAAGTTACTCCCATGACATTCCTATCACTGTTGCATCAGTGGGCACTTCTTGTCAGGTCAGTTGTAGCTCACAAGATTCATAGTTGGACAAGCTTGATGATTACTTTTCTCTTCTGGCTGCAGACGTAGCACTTTCCAGCACTGTGAAAGCTAGCCAGTAGAGATGAGCCTTGGAAGTCACCACCTTAATTTCTCCTTTCTTTGTTCTACAATTTATGTATGTATCTTCAGCAATAGAGTCAACTGTCAAATTCTGGTGAATAGCCAAGACTAGGGTCAATAGCCAGTATTAATTGAGGTTCTATGACAGATGATAGTTACAATGGAGGCCCACAAATGCCCAAAATGCACAGAATAAGAGACTGAAGAGTGCTTATCCCTGAATAGGAGATTTCTATCAACACTCTTCTTCTCAAGATTCAGAGATAAGAGGGAGTGGAAAGATTATAAGAGCCTGAGGTGGTAGATGGCCATAAGGAAACAGTTTTCCAGACAGCATGGCAGTTGGTCATATGAATTCACAGCGACGATGACAGCATGAACAAGTTACATGTAAGCTCAAGCCAGACAGAATCCCATCATGGAAGTGGGGAGGTGGGTAGGAGGCCCCAGCCACAGCTGAGAAACTATTGGCAAGTGGCTCCTGGGAGAGGGAGAGTCAATTTTCTTTAAGGATATGATGCTGGATAGGTTGGCCAGTCTCCAGTGACTGGACACACACCAAAGAGTATTTTGGGGATACAGGTTGACCAGCAAGGCATATATATATGAAATTAGTTAGTGGTATCGAGGGGGGTACAGATATGCGAGGGTGTCGTCTTAAAATGATTAAACTATATTGTCTTAATTTCACAAAACTTCAATAAAAATAATCTTATGTGAGTTATAATTATGAACTTACATCCGGATCCTAGACACATATATTGGCATCATTTGTCTCTTCTAGTTCTGAGACAGCTAGAATCCAGTACCTTGTTGTGTCCAGAAAACACTGTTCCTTTGTAGTCATCTGCTTCCTCTGGTTCTTGCAGTCTTTCTGCTCCATCTTCCTCTGACCTGTTGCAATAGTGACATGAATGTTATGGGAGTAAACAATCACCATATGATTAGATTTAAGGTCTTCTTCATATTTATGGTGCCCATAAATGACACTATTTTCAGGGCCAAGAACCTATGGCTAGACAGGTTCACAGGTTGAAAGGAATAACTTATGTCTATTATTAATCTAAATTGATATGATATTAAGCAGACACCTAGCTACTTACTGCTATACTCATATATTAGTACAACTTTAAGCTCTCACAAGAGAAGTTTCTTACAGCAGTTGGCAATTAACACAGAGACCAACAACTGGTCAATGTGATGAGAATAAGAGTCTGGGTGATACTCAGCCCTAAATGGTCTGCTCAAAGTGTCATCTTTCTATCTATGGAAACATCACTTTACATAATTAAAATGCTTTAGTTGGAAATAATTTATTTTGTAATTTAGAAGATGAAGAAATCGCCATCTCCTTTGCAACTTGACCTTACACTTACTTCCAAAGAAGTTGCTAACCATGTGGCTTTTTCTTATTCTTTCAACTCTTCAGAATTTGCAAATCCACTGAATTTAGCACAAAATGAACTTTATTTTCAACTCTTTAATGTATTTGCCACTGCTTTACTTTGCCTCTTCGTCTTTCCACATTGTTTTCTGATATATTATTATAATTATTCAAAATATTAATGGAACAGAATATCTTCTTTTAAGTTATGAATGCAATAAATTTTGAGCCTTTAATTGTAATTTTGTTTCCATAAAATTCTTTTAATTTAACCTAATATAATGGCACATCAACCAGTAATAGGTACATTAAATTGAATCATGATGCTCATATACACATTTTATGACACAATCAAATATCTTAATGTATTAATTCATATCAATAAGTTAATAAAATAAAATAGGAAACATTTCCCTATTTCTGCTAACTGTGTGCACACCATTTACTTGAGGAGAAATCTAAAATCCCAACAACTTGACTCTTCATATTTTCCTGTTTAGATAACTGAAATGTGACTATTATTCTAGAGGTTACTGTTGACTAGTTGGCAGAAAAACAGAGAAAATGCCTAAAATTCTACTTTATGGTTCAGATTTTCTTCAAATGAATCTACTCTTACCAAGTCAGTAATACACTGAATGATACCAATATTGTGTACAATCTAATAGGAAAAAGTAGTAATGGCTCATTAGATGTGACTTGAGTCCTGTCTCTCATCTACAAGACACTGGGGCAAATCAGTCTTGAAAATTAAAAAATGAATTATTTAAAAATCAAGTTATTTGAGTGGTTAGTGGATATTGTGTTGTACTGGATTATTGTACAATAATTATTGTATTGTACTGGATTCTGTTTGGGATATCATCATATTTGATAAATAACATGCAATTTCATAAAGCCAAAACTATTTCCCTTTCATAGACTCTATGCGATTTGATGATGGACATACTGCTTTTTCTTTCCTTCCCTCTCTCTCCCTTCTCTCCTCTTTCTTTTGCCTTTTTGTGAAAACCTAGTACAGTATGCTTTTAGAGTGAAACAAACTAAATTACCTTGTGGTTTTTCTCAGAGACCTAGTTCCACGTGCCTTAAGACAAGAAGAGAATTCTTTGAGAGAAAACCAAAGTGCATAATGACAGGAAAAGAAATTTGACTGAATTACACGAAGAGCAAAGATTCAACTAGGCCTTGAGAACTATTAATGCAGAACTTGAATGTCTTTCCTTCCTTTCCTTCCCTCCTTCCCTCCCTCCCATCTTCCTTCCTTCCTTTTTTGTGTGCCCACTGATTTGTGTTCTACCTCAGAACAACTTTCTCCATTTGGTAGGAGACATGGCTTCTGGTTTCACATTTCATAAGCAGCACAGTAGATACTATTGACTTTCCTCATTTGAATGTAAAAAATGACAGAAAGGAATACAGACTGACCTAACAAGGCAGTCATACATTCGGACTGATAAAATACGATCAAGTAGCCTCAGTAATATAGAACTGTAACAATACTCAGCAGAAGAGGTAGAGTGGAAGGAAAAAATTTCTCTTAAGAAGGAAATATCTATGTAGAAAATAGTGATAGACAGTTGTAACACAGATATTTTCTATCTACACAACACTTATGCAATACCTACACCACCAAAGGTAGATATCATGTTGACTAAACATTTTAATTTCCACTTTATACACTTAAAACTTGAAAATGGAGTTGGAAAGATGACTCAGCAGTTAAGAGCATTGGCTGCCCTTTCAGAGAACTTGGACTTGATTCCCAGCACCCACATGTTGGCTAACAACTGTCTATAACTTCAGTTCCAGGAAATCTGACCTGCTCTTCTGACCTCCACATACACTGTATGACAGGGATGCACTTACATGCAGATATAGCACTCATACATATAAAATAAAAGCAGTCAAACATTTTTAAAAACTTGAAAATGCTCTTCTTTTCTATTCATTACACCATGCTGACTTTTGCCTATAAGGTAAGTACAGCAAAATTGGTAATTATATTAGTAAGAATCACTTTGATCCTATTAAAACTAAGCAATACCTCCCTTGGTGGATAACTACTGAGGTCAGCTAAACAGTCTTTATAGATCCAAGATTCACTTGAACTCCCAGACTTGCCTGGGTTTGTCATTAGTTCTTGTTACTATAGACTTTGAGCTTAGCCTCTCCCTTATATCTCGTAATAAGCATGTGTACTACATGAAGCATTTCCACATCATACTGGTCCCCCACTTGAAGTTGTGAAAGAGGTAACAGCCCATCTTTTGAGAGTATTGCTAACAAAATGAATGAATGCCTAAGGTACTGAAAACACAGAGGCCCATCTCATCGTCTGCCTTTTTTCCCAGATTTGGTTTCTGGTATAGTCTTTCTAACCCACTCTATTTGAAGTTATCTCTTTTCCATGGTCTTCAGTAACAATGTTCAAAGGTGAGGGATTTTTTTTTAAAATGTGTATTTGTTTTCTTTTTCCTTCAGAATGATGGGTATTTTGTACAAAGAGGTAACTTATTGACTATGACGATGTATAGGATTTCATGTCTAATGTTCAATGGATGCAGAAAGCCCAAACAGTAGCCTGGTCTATTCTAAACTTCCCAGTTATTTCAATACATCATGTAATGGTGACCACCTGGTTAACCTGGCAACTCTTCTTTGCCTTTGGACAACCAGGACTCAGCTGTGTAGACCATGTATTATCACTCAGGGCTTCCCATAAATTTTATTCCCAATCTCCACCTAAAGGACCAGTGAATTACTGTGTGTGTGGATGGGACTGGCACACACACATTAATGACTGTAATGACATTTAGAAATGGGTCATTTTCTCCTTTCTCAGCAAAGACAGTCATTGTGGGGTTTAAATCACTAATATTGGCTCCCTCTTCCAGCATTATGTTTCCATAAAAATATTGAAGTGTAACAAATGATTTGCTTATCTATCATTACTAATGAAATAGCTGGAAACAGCTTAGAAACCTTTTTTTGCTTTTATTTAGTTGAGAAAAAAATCAGTTTCTACAGCTTCCTTTTTATGCAGATGAGCATGTCTACTCTTTTTGTAGACATTATTATAAAGGGATATCATTGATCATGTCCTCAGGGTAATAAATAATTACTCTACTAACGTATTGCTCTGAAAGAAACTGACATGAAGTAGTTTGAAATTAACCACTGCTAATTGCATGCATTGTTTCGTACTTATTACTGCAATCTGATTAACATGCTACTGAATAGAAGCAGCAGAAAAGATTCCTTCTGCTCTATTTTAACTTGTTCTAGTTTTTTTTTTTTTTAAACTTGACTAAATGCAGAATTTATACTGACTTAGAAATTTGGAAATTTAGTACTAAGGGAAACAGAACTACTTTGGTAAAATGAGCTTGACCATTGCTATAAGTCATTTTGTTTTTATGAGCATGTGTTTAAAAATAGAAGGCAAAGTAGCAGTGGAGGACTGGAGGGATGGCTCAGTGTGTAAGAGCTCTAGTTGATCTTGTAGAAAACCTACGTTTGGCTCCCGGCATCCACATGGCAGCTAACAATCGTCCATAACTCCAGTTCCGGGGAATACAACCCCCTCTTCTGACCTCTGTGGGCATTGCATACATGTGGTCTACTTACATATATGCAGGAAAACACATATAAAATAAAAAATAAATAATTAAATAAAAATTTAAAAAGAAGGCTGCCCTTCCATTTGCTGTTAATGCCTTTATAAGCTCTGTAACACTTGCAATAAACGAGCTCCTGCTTGACTAGAAAAAAAAAAAAAAAAGAAGGCTGCTTTAGACTTCTGATAAGAAGCATACTATTATAATATGCTCTAGATTAAAAAACCCATAAAAATTTTTCATCGAAAGGGTCCTTCAGTAAACATATATGTTTCCATAACTATCCATATCATTGTAAGATAGACTTTAAAACTGATACACTGTTGCTTTTATAATTATTATTCCTACTTCTCAAAATATTGCAGGGGTACAAAAGGATAAATAATATTATTATGTTTATAACTATGAAATGAGTTAGCTACCTCAGTGGCATCATCACAACTATTCAATTGCTCTGTCCTAAGTTAAATGGCCAATCATACTCTGAGAATGCTTTGATAAAAGTTTCACATCTACAATTTATGTACCTTTGACTTACAGGTACTTAAATATCACAGGTATGTTTTGTTCTATTCACCTTACAGAGTGACTCATTTCATTTTAAATATAGCTTGTGCTACTGGTACAATTAATATCTTTAGATTAGCAAATAAGGAAACTGAGGCACAGAGAAATCAAGTAACTTTATCAGGGTGATGGAGTTAATATAAGGTACAGCCAGCACTCTATCTCCTAGGGTCTGACTCCAGAAATCAAGCACTTTATCCACATGCTGTGCTTTGTCCCTCGAACAGGGAGCTATCTTGTGAGGTAATAAGCTTATGTGAAGGATAATGTGAACTGGTTCTTAGGTAGTCTGTAATTCAATAAGCTGCCCTGTGATCTACTTTGTAGCCTATCAGATTCCCCACTGGATTGAGCCATAAGGAAATTCTTACTTCCTTGCATCCCAGACTTTCCCTCTATTCTACAGGCCAAGATTTCCTCAGCACCCACAATCCTCCAAATCCATCTTTAATCAATGGTATGCAATAGTCTCCTTACCCTGGCTTAGAGTGTGCACATGTCTCCTAGATCTGAGATTAATGGCTTCCCATTGGTTGCTTGGAATAAGCCAAGGCAGACATATTTATGTCATGGAAATCATAAATGCCTTCCCCCATCCCTCACCTACTCCTTTAGAGAGCTGCTTCACTTCTATAGTGTTCTTTCTATCCCAAAATGAACAGGCCCTGAACATTGATATTTTCATATATTTTCCTTCATATATCCCTTTGGCACTATGAACTCAACATCTTTGAGTCTCAGCCTTTCCTGGTCCCTAAAGAATAACCCAGGATGGTAGAATTCAGAACAGGGCAGCAGTAGTAGCATATGGCACACGTGCCTTCCTCTTCAGTTCTGATTTCATGGCAGACATTATTAATCAGTTCTGACATTACAGAGCCTGGCTCCAGCCCCAATAGTGTTCTCCAGTCTGGACAGCTCCTGCCATGTATTCAAATTTGGTAAAGGAGATGAAATTATTTACTATCTTTCTTAGAATCAGAAATTCTCCTCCTTCCCTGTGATATTCCCTTTCTTTGTAATTTATGATTCTTCATAGAGTCATAGAAAGGTATAAAAATGATGACTACATAGGAAAAATCACTACGTTTTCCTAAATTTTAAATATTGGAGTTTAAGATCTAGCTGACATTCTGGCTGAATTCATGCAATTATCTGTTTTTTGCATTGCATGTGTGAGTTTGCATATGTTTGACTCATTAGTTGATTAAATTATATTCATTAAAATAGATATAGTGACAATATTCTTTAACTTAATGACCAAGAGAAAGGATCTTAGCCTGATCAAGAATGTTAAAATTTTACCATTAGAATGTCCTGTAAAGACAGAATAGTCTGGAAAATAAACAAAAATGTTACCTTTTGACTTTTATATTAATTCAAGTTCAAATGTTTCAAAAGAGTTCCTTTAACTTTTGCTTTGTTTGGGTGCTAAAGGTTGAACGTGGGACCTTTGACATGCTAAATACTTTTGCATTGAGCAGTATCTTCCATCTCCAGAGAAGTGACGGGCTGTTTTAGTGGTTTAGAAAAGAGTGCAAGAGTATATGGAGATGTATTGTCTCTAAAGTTTGATAACTTGAGGCATGTGTGGAAGGGATCATTAGCCTATTAGTGTAGTGAAAATGTAAGTGGCTTGTACCTGATGTTAAAAAACTCACTTAATAACTACATATATTGTGTAGACCATTTATGACCTTAAGATAAAACTATCCCAGCACATGAAGATGGCGTATGTACTTGGAGTATTCTCAAAAAGCACAAATTTCCAAGCAAAGCATGAGAGGTTACAGAAATAGCTATCTGAGGAAAGAAGAGAAGAAGCCTGAATAGTTGGGGAATGTTGTGAGGGACAAGGCTCTGAAGTAGGAATGGGTAACAGATGGCTGACAGGGGAGAACAGAGGAAATGTTTGAAAAGGCTCAGAAGAGGAAAATGTCTTATTTAGTGGACAAAACATCAGAATATGGGCATCTTAGTAGGAAGCTATGATCTTAAAGAATGGGTGGGCATATCTCAAAAAAATGGGTTAGGCTTTGTCTAGAAAGGTCTATCAGCTCAGCCCAGGAAGCCTTTATAGTTTCACCTCATGTTTTTCAAGCAGAAATACACTGATCTTTATGGGATGCCTTGCTGTGCAAGGGTAAATTTCCTACAGAAGCTGTGAAGACAAGCATAGCATTTAGGTTCAGAAAGCATGGGTTTGAATTTGGACCTGCGACTCACTAATGTATAACATTATTAAGTCTTGCTTAACTTCTCAGAGTCCCTATTTCTCTATGAAGATAATAATATGTAGCTATTGAGGATGGGGAAGGGTGCTAGTAATAATCATACTTTTTTCCATCCCAGCTTTGAAGTCATTTGAACGAGCAGTGCAGGATTGGGAGAGAGAAGGATGGAAATGTTTGCACGACAATTTGTAGCTTTGGATTGCTGAACAAGGTGTAGGTCTGTTTCATAGTTGGACAACCTAGGACTAAGCCAAAGTGGTAATATTATTGAGTAGCTTTCATTTGAGAGTTGACTAAAATGTTTGGAGCATATGTAGCATACCTTCTAGAAACCACCACAAGTGTGACGAGGCCTTTTTAGGGACTCATGTTTAGTAAGAACAACTGAAATACAGGGCACAAGGCAGCATGTTACTCTCAAAATAGTCTCATTTTCAACTCCAGGCTATATTGACCAATGGAAGTGTATGATACATAAAGAAAGAACTCAAAGCATCCCAAAGATGAGTAAAGACTTGTCAGGGCATTGAGAAGAGAGAAACAGTGACTTCCATGTGGAATGACAAGTGGACACATAGCTTTCCAGAGGTGGTGATTCTAGGATTAAAGAGAAACACAGGCTTTCTGCTTTTCTCTCTTTTAAGAGCTTCCGAATGAAATTTTGCATTTGGCTGCTGAGCAAATACATGAGTAATAACCTAGGATCAGCTGGGTGGAAAAGGGCGCCAACCCGAGGTTCATGAAAGCCAGTGTTTTTAAGCATCTATGGGCAGCGACAATGATCAGCAAGATGCTTAAACAGTTGATTCTGCTTGAAGCACAGCCAATTTTGAACTGAATCATGAAAACTGGCCTGGGGGAGCAGCTGAAGACAATTCCAGCCCTGCTTTGGTACAGCCAGAAATTCCCTTTCTGCCACAAATTTCCACCCTAGTGAGGTTTGCATAGTTTGGGCATTTTCATTGCAGATTAGTGAGTGAATCAGTTAGCCTACAGGGCAAGGAAAGAAAAAAAAAAAAAAACCCAAATAAATGTCAACCCAGTTAGGATGTCTTCATCCATTTTTCAGTAGGGAAAAGTACAGCTGGCCTCGGTGACTTCGATCGAAAGCAAAAATCGTGCTTCGCATTCTCGTGTGTGTATGTGTATTTTTGTGCTTTTGTGTTTGGGACAGAATGGTGAGGCTGAAACTTCAGCAGCCTTCCTTAGAAGATGTAGTTATTTCACAAACTTGCTCGAGTAGAGACGCTTCTGCCAATGCACAAGCATAGAGACAAACAGAGACGTGTGAATTCAGGAAAACAGCCAAGAGCACATCAGAGCTGAGGAATGTCACAGCGAGATGACAGAAACTTGCAAACACCTATCAGTATTTTTAGGTAGAGAATGTTCTAACATATTGCCGGTGGGTGCTGCCTGTGTGTTCATATCCCTAAACTTTAAGATGAACCTATATTAATGGTGATTTGAAAACAATGAGTAATTAAAACTTTATTAATGTGAACAGTGTGTATAAAAGTGTGTGTGTGCATGTATGTGCATGCCCAGTGTGTGAATACTGCATGTCACACTGTGCATTTTCACCATGGGTCTTGCACAGGCGAGGGAGCCCTCTACTGATTAGAAATTGTACTAGATGCAAACTCTAGAAGTTTACTTTCAGTTGTTACTTGTGATTCCCCCCAAAGCAGGACATTTTACCTATTTCTTTATCAAATTCTAAGAGGAAATGCATTTTTCAAGAGACTGGTGATGTCAATCATGGTGTATTACCTGCACAGATATGTAACTCTGCTGTAGGTAAAATCCTTGCAGATTTTGAAAAGCTTGTCCGTCGACACATTTTATCCCTCCACTACAAAGGTGATTTAGCTGTGATGCAATGAAACCACAGATGTTTACATGACTGTGATAAGACTGTGAGGCAGAAATAACATTTGAATATTATCTTGGCTTATCTTGTCAAACATAATTTTTTCCTGGTGGATGTATTATTTCTTTTATACATTATTTCTGAAAGAGAAAAAGATAATTTCAGCAGTGAAAATTTGAACTAATTTGAACAGATGCAAATGGGTTATATTTTTATATGTATATTTATTGTTATTCTGTTCAGCTTACTGTACATTAAGAGCTATATATTGGCAAATATAATGTTTAATTGCTTTTGTGCTTATCTTGTTTTTTACCTTATACTTTTACAAAAATAATTATACCAGCTTCAAATGCTTAAATCAATGGAACAAAACAAAAATATAATTACACATGCTTTCAGTTATAGTCAGCATGGCTGGCCTAACCAAGCCATGGGATTATTGTCTTTACTTACCTAAGCATAAGGACGTACAGGCTGCTTTGTAGGAATGTGGTCATTCTTGCATTTAGTAAAGATTAAATACATTTATTGGAAATTAGCTTGGAATTTCATTTGGTTTTTATATGAATTTATGAATTTGAAGAGGACATTATGAAATCACTATTTGTCTTAGATGTTTACTTTCTCTGATTCTACCATGTTGCCTTGAGTCCTCACCCTGCCTGAAGCCCCAAAAGCCTCATCTGAAGAAAGCACAGTAAGATAACTGGCTACAATGTGAGGATGTATGAGTACTGCAGCGCTAACATGGTACCCTCTTGACCACCAGCACTGATGCAGCTTCTATGCCAAGGGCCACTTCCACTGTCACAGATCCACCCTTCCTTTTATGGTTCTTGTGTTAAAACAGCGCCTTTGCCTTTCTTTGAATACAAAATAGGAAAATATGAACTAGGTAAACATATGGTAATCAATGCACCTGTTCCTAGTAACCCCACTTGAAGTATAGATTATATGCCAATCCCTTATTCAAACTGCCACTCAACCTGAACTATCATTTCCCTAGTTTAGGAACTGGCATTCTGTTTCCACATGAGAAAGCCTCGTCAAATGTAAGCATTTGAAAGAGACTTTATTACAAAGACATTTAATCCAAAGACCAATCAGTGCTTTCTCAAGGGCTGTGTTCCTTGGAGCTTCCCCATGGCTTCATTGCCTTTTACTCTGGATGCATTTCTAGGTTCATTGTAAGTAAAGTAAACCTAAAATAATCATTCTTTACTTCTGAATTTTAACCCTCAATAAATTTGAATAGAGTTAATTTCTACTGATTTTAATTTTCTTTAAGACTGAAAATCTACTTCTTGCTGGATTTTCCTTACATATTTTCTCATGCATCTGAGAAAAATAAATTTCAAATCAGTTAAAAAAACTAGTAAAATAATTTGCATAAGCCTAGTATGCAGCTTTATAATGCTTTTAGTCTAAAGACATGCACATAATCAACTATCACAAATGCTAGAGAGTTTAACATTAGAGTTTTATTCCTGTCATTTGCCTGTGATTCCTCAACAAAACTGAGGTACCCAGGCCCTCCTCCTAAGTGGCTGAAGGGCTCCTTTATGAAGTGACTAGGGACATGCCCATCAGCAGGTGGCAGGACTGCAGCAGCAGATTTTGATCCTATTCACAGTTCTCACAGTTTAAGCACACCTCTTCCTTGCTGAATCAGAATGCAAAGGTTTCTGGGATGGTTTAATTTGCCACCTCTTCTGATACCTGTTTTTATTAAGGTGACTGAGCATTTTATTCATAGGAAAGTCCTATTGCAGTCAGATTGTTATCCCACCACAGGATGAAAAACAGATCCTCATGGATGTTTTTTGGGTCGTGTGCCTATTCATATAGCCTATGTACATAGTGTCCAATACAGCACAGCTCCAATCTCAGCTCCTGTGCATGGAATTGAAATGCCTGGAGCTATCCATTGCTTAAGTTTTCTGACTATTGGAGATGGATCATTCAGAGACTATGCTCTGTTCAATGATCAGGAATGGATACATAAAATTTGGGCACAGATATAAAATTTGTACAGGCAGAGGGAATTTAATCAAGCCTGAAAAAGAAATGATTATGTTACTTTTTGGAAGGAATCATTTAGTATGCTACATTTCCAGTGATTTAATTTGAATGACTGGGGGGAAAGGTTCCATGGAATATTACATTCATATCCACTCACCAGAGGAACAGCATTGTTTTAATGTAGAAGTGTTACTCTTCTTCATATATAGCCAGTAGATAAGCAAATCGGTTCTTTCATATCATGCCTGCTGAATAAAATCAGGTTGACACCTTATACATTTCTGACACAGTTTGTCCTACAATAGGACTGAATTTGTAAGCTTTCATTTTGTTCTTCATAATGTGGTTGTTTTGTAATATTTGTCAAAATGCAAGACTCCCAACCTAAAAGCTGATGACCCAGAAAACAGCGAATTTCAGGGGATCATTGGGTTGAGATGCAATTCTGGTTCAAGAGTACAGACAGCACGGTTGGGGGGTGGTGTATACATCCTGGTAAGACCAGGGAAGAGCCACTCTGCTGAACATGTGATAATTCTAGTCACCTTTGTCTAGAAATGACAAGAACACATTTTCATCCTTCAACTAATGTGGTCTCACTACACTCCACTGGAAAATCTCACACATGACTTCTAGAAACTTCTTCCACATTTTATAGGTTTTTGAAGTCCAATTTCGTTTCCTGGACATTTCTCCCCTTTAAAACCCAATGTTTCTTGATATTTAAGCAGATAAAGAATAACTGAATAATGTAACAATATATAAAAAGTAATCTTATAATGGGGATATTTAGAGTAAATAAGGGAGTGCTTAATATCATCTGCTCAGAACCAAGAGGGTCAAATGCACTCCACAGGCATTCTTGTGATTGTCATGACTCTTCTAGGTTTATAAAGTATTCAAGTGAAGTTTTGTCAGCTACTTGTAAATCACGCAGAAATTTGTCTGCTCTAGGTGTCAGCATAGATAATGATATAATGGGATGAATATTTGAAATCCAAAGTTGGCAAATACTTTCCATTTGACTGAAGGATGTAATGAACAACTCTGGGTCATCTATGGAACTCACATGTACCAGTATTTAGGGTACCCTGCAGAGATTAGACTCTGCATACCACAATTTGGCCTCAGGAATCTGGATTCTCCAACTTTCTGAGTCATGCTGCTTTGAAAAGAGCCCTACAAAGCCCTTTGGCACAAAGAAAACAGAACACAGCATCTTAATACTCACCTGTTATATGCTGCCTTGAGCAGAGTTCTAAACTTCTAAAGTTCAGTTTCTTCATCTGAACACACACCAAATGTATTGATCTCAGAACTGGTGGAGAAGGTGAGATGAATTATGGACAGACTGTGTATATGTTGCTAAGTTTTGAATAGATACTATTCATAATCATATTTAATACTATTTTGGTTGAATTTCCAATCTCTAAGTTTAAAATAATTGTTTCATACCTGTCTGTGCTATAGGTTGTTTTAAGCATCAAACTTGGTGATGTGACATATAAAACTGTGTAGATAAAAAGTAAGTTTGTCAAATAGTTTTCTTGGACAGAAACATATTTAGAAAACAGTGCCAAATGCTAAGGCTCAGAAAAACATCTTGCCAGATAATGTGTTCATCTCAAGGTCCTTTTGTGTCTATTGTTTTAATAATAAAAAGTAAACTAGGGCAGTAGTTATGTTTATCAAGCCATCATTGTATGTCGGTGGTAATTCTACATTGTTCTTGTCAATAGATTAATTGAATTGAAACTTATTAGTGTCATATATGTAAAATAACAATTTAAACCAAAGTTTCCATTTTCAATGGGCAAATGGGATACCATATATTGTTCTTATTTTTAATAATCTCCAGAAAGCTTAAGTTTCTGAATAGTTCTCTTAATATTCACTGAAAAATTTTAAATGTGAATAACTACTCAGTACTAAATGTAAAATCTAGAGACATGATTTTCCCCTACAAAAAGATTTATATACTTGCTATATTCCCTAGGAATATTTCCAGATTGTCATTATTGAATTTATAATCTAATATCTGGTTATTCTAAAGAATTCTCCAATATCACTTTAGATTTCTTTAATAGCCCATGTTTGTTCTTCCAATAAATTTTCATAAAATTTCTATGCAAACAAAGCTATTGTTTCTCCCCCTCAAAAGTGCTAGAACTTTTGACTCAAATGTGAAATAGTATACATAATAGTTTATTATATGTTTGCACTGACTTTATTAGACTTATGTGAAATACTTAGAATATCTTATTGATGTGGTATTCAAATTTAGTCCATTTTATGTATCTTACTAGTCAGCAGAATCCTATGCAAACTGGACTCAAAAGGAGAATGGATATAATATCCAAATTAAAATTAGCATCCTCGTATCATCCACCACTTCTGGCCCCTGCTTCCATAATGATTTCAGAGCCTTGGGAGGATAGGGTATGAGATAGGTGTCACATTTAGGGCTGAGCACACCCCAATTTCTTATTCTTTGCATGCTGATTGGTTGTCTCTGTTGATCATAATTTGCTGCAAGAAGAAGCCTCTTTGATGAGAGCTGAGAGATGCACTGATCTATGGGTATAATGTTAAGTCATTAGGAGTCAGTTTAATATTATGCCCATTTAGCAAAATAATAGTAACAGATTCATCCTTACAACTTGTGACCTGGTTAGCCATAGGCTCTTGGCCCTGATAACAATGCCAGGTATGGGCTCTACCTTGTGAAGCAGACCTTAAATCCAGTCAGAATGTGATTGATGTTTCCCATAACACTCTTGCCACTATTACACCACTGGTCATTTGTCAGGCCAGTTGTTATATAGCTCACAGGACTCCCACCTTGGCAAGATCAATGCTTACTTTTCTCTTCTGGCAGCATGCATAACACTTCCATCACTATGAAAGCTAACCAGTAGAGATGACACTGCAAGGCTGATACCAGCTTTCTGGACACAGTAGGGGAGTTGCACATATGAATGTACAGTGTGTGTGTGTGACAACATGCACAAGGCCTGCACAAGCCCAAGCCAGACAAAAATTCAACAAGGAATGGGGAGGCGGGCAAGAAGTCCCAGCCCTAGCTGAGAAATTATTGCCAGTTAGTAGCTGATGGAAGAGGGAGAGTAAGTTTTCTTTAAATGTGTGGTACTGGGTAGGTTGAGAAGGCTTCAGGGGATGGATGCTTTACCAAGAGCATTTGGGGAACATAAATTTGACTCAATAGGCCTTTAAAAATAATAAAGTACACAAAATGGGGAGTAAGGTGGTAATGGGCATGGAGGTGGCATCTGAATATAACCAAAATATGTTATATAAAATTATCAAAGAATAAAAAGAAATTTAATTAGCTTGACCCTTAAATAGCAATTTTTTCAGAGGATTTATTCTTAGGTATCTTCCCTTTTCAGTAACACCTTCTATCAAGTGTTGCATTCAATTCTTTTTCTTTACAATCCATTTTTACTGGTAACGACATTCTAGATTTTGCTTTTCTCAAATTCATAGCTACAGTTGCAATGTCTAGTATATGCTACAACCCTATACATAATTGAACTATTACCTTTACTCTTCACATCCATCTTTTACCTTCTTTGTATTCCCTTTGCTGCTTAGTGTCATGTTATCCACCCAACCCTCCAAGGTAGGAATCTAAGACACTTTGTCAGCATTTCTGCTCCAATCTCCACATGGAAGCACTCCTCGGAATTGTCTATTCTACAACTAGAGTCATTATTTGGTCAGTTTTCTCCCATCTCTATATTGAATTATTATATTATTATTTTTCTCCCTGTTTTACTCTTTCTTCTAATATGACTACTTTGATCTAAGTAAATTTCCTAAACTATATAAATACTTAAGATTCATCATTAAAATCTTCCATGAGCTTGTATTGCCCATTAAAATGTAAATCCCAATATGTCCAATTCTTATTTATAGACTTGCACTAGCATTTGTCTTCAAGTCCATTTATATATTCTATACAAATTACTGGATTCTGTTTTACTTATTACCCTTTGTCTAAGTTAGTAAATGCTCACTGATTCTCTAAAATTCATTGCAGGTATTTTTGTGACCCTTTCCTTGACATTCCACAATGCACAGCATTTTTGTATGCGTTTTTGTGTGTATGTGTTCACAGCTGTCATTGTTCTCCTGAGGACCTGGAGCTGCTACCAAGCTGTCTGTTACCTCCTAGAAGAACTTTGCCATTTCTGTCTTTAAAGACCTGCACTTAGCTGGCCACATAATAATTGGTCAATATCTGTTTTAAATGAATAGGAGATGAAGTATGCCACCCATTCAGACTAGAAGGTGAATTTTTTTCCATGGTTCACTGTATCTATATGTTGCATGAAAACCCATAGAGAATTGAGTGTGTAAAATTAATCAAATATTTCTACGTAAAATGAAAGTTTCTCCACAAATTACATCTTCTTGCAGTCATTGATTGTAGTAAACACTAGTCAGATGTGTTTCAAATTGTACACTAGACAAACCAGACAAACTTACTGTTTTTGTAGTTGGCAAGAAGAAAGTTTAAACTCCTTCCTTAGAAAAAGATTTTACACCTGGAATTATGATCTCTGAAAATAAAGTTGCTTACACATTATTCAGGCTTAATTCTTCCCCATATAAACATTGGCTGAGTTTGGTTTCTATGAGATGTATGAAGAATTATTCAAAGCTAGAGAGAATATTAAGTATGCGCTATAAAATATGAAAGATTAAGGAGGATGATGGTGACAATGGCACGTATGCCTTTGTGTGTAAGGTATCGTGCATTCTGATGCTCCACTACACAGAGGCATTTCTTTGGACAGAACAGCACTTCATCAGTAATGCACAGAATACGAAAAGTTGTATCTTGTTCACTAATATAAATGTGATAAATTACTTTTGGTTATTGTTGCTTTATTTCATCTCACACTTTTCCTATTCTCAAATTATTTGATTCAAGCTCAGAGCTATTGCTCTTTGTATTTGATTATAAAATTATGTATATGTTGCAAAGACAAAGAACATTACTCACAAGGCTCTAAAAACTAGATCCTCAATTTTAACACTTGTCAGAAGTATTAGCACTTATCACATTTTACACTGCTATTTAAGTAAGGCACTTATGTCCGTGTCTATGAAATATAAATGCTGTTTGACCCAGAAAACTATTCCTCCTAGGAGACATGGGCAAAATCTGCCAAAAGGCTTGTGTATACTTTGTTATGACAAGACTTACATCTTCTCTTGTGCAAGATTTGAAACCAGAGCCATGAGAATTTATACTGGCAATAATTCCAGGACAGATTTTTGGCTAAGTCACAAAAAATTACCTTCAGCTTTAGCTCTTCCATTTGGCTAATTTTCTTGAACCTGTTAAATTTGCTCTGCATGCTGAGTGGCCTCTCTGTTCTCCAGATGTCTTTTCTTGGGCCATAGACTTATGAGTTAATGCATAATCAGAACAGTCCTATGTCTAACCAGAATGTTTGGATTTATTTTTTCAGACCACTTGATGCAGAAGATATAAATGACAGTAAATGATTAGAGGTAGAAACTATTAATTTGTAGGTGGGAATTGCTCTAATAAATAACATCCTGCAACTCTGGTATAGCTCTATTTTATTTTTCTAATGGCATTATAACATGATTGCGTGTAAGTATGAAATAATTAAACACAAAATCTTAAAATTAGAAGGGTTTCTTTTTCTTGTGAAGCCTGGCAATACAGACTGGCACCACGGCGCCCCACATCTTCACATGTCATCTCTTGGTTTTTCAGATCATAGACACCAGAGAGCTGTTCTCCCAGGCTTCCAGTTTGTATGTTCTAGGCATGAAGAAGAGGAGAGGGTGAAATGTTCTTCCAAATTAGCTTTGCCTTTTTAATTAGAAAGACACCATCTCCTGAGACTTCTGTCTATATTCCCTTGTCCTATCTGTGGCACACAGTTGTACCTAGCTTCAAGAGATGTTGATCAATTTTGTAGTTTTCACTCTTGAAATCAGGGTCATTAGTGAAGAATACTGGGGTAATTCTGCTTTGCAATGACACAGAGCAATGTGTCCTACAATTGTATAAAATTTCAGTATTCCAGAATCTTACATTTACCCCTTCAAATCTCTTCAACTCTCTTGACTCTGTTACCTAATCCAGAGGCTAGTTTCATGCAATGGCCTGCATGTCTTCCTAGGTTAGTTTCCATGGAGACAGATCCTGCCTTGGGGAGTCAAGTAGACAGGCCATATGGACTGAATAATGTCTAAAGATCCAAGAGGGGACTGATGGAGGCATATAGGAAGTGGAAAGACACTACAGAAAATGTGGTTTCCAGTGAAATCTAGCTTAGCATCATCCCATGGGTATCTGGAGTATAAATTGGATGGAGGCTTCTTTTATATATGTGTATGAGTGTTATGCCTGCATGTTTGTAAGTGAACCTATGTCATGCAATACCTATGGAGAACAGAAGACGGAGTTGGATCGTTTGGAATTGGAGTTATGGATGTTTGTTAGCCACTATATGTGTGCTGGGATTCAGACCTAGGTCTTCTGCAAGAACAGCCAGTGGTCTTAACCACTGAGTCCTCTCTCCAGCCCCAGGGGATGGAGGCTTTTTAATGTGAGATAAGACAGGACTTTTATGGTGCCTCTCCAGTCAGTCTTTAGACATTGACCTCTGGGTAAGCAAAGGATGTAGGACATCCTTTGGGGATGTAGATATCTCCATGAAAAGTGGGTTCAGTCACCAGAGGAAAATTCCCTTGAGAAGGGTACAGGTGTAAGCCTGTGGAGGATTCCTTCCATACTAAGACAGATGAGAAAATGTCAGCTCAAGTGTTTAAGCAGTTAGAAAATTGCTGAATTTAGAAAATTTAGAAAATATAAGACACACACTAGTATAATTAAGATGAAAGACAAAAAGATTATCAAAGAAAGAATAAATCATAGTCTTTCATGAAAAACAAAATTAATCTTACATTTGTTCTATTCACCTTACTGAATACAAAACAGCTAAGGCAGATCTAAGTTTGAAGATTTCACTTTTAAAAGGATTATTTTTTTAATTTAAGTATTTTTCCCATTGGTTGCAGTAAATTACACATAAAATATGAAGCAAAATGACATTTCTTAAAAATATGTAGGAAAAAGAATAGTATGGGAATATTTGTATGACTATGAAGTTAGGGCTAAAATGCAAATAATCCACGATTACTTTTCATAGAGATTTTCCTCTGGACTGTAGATCAAATATAGTGCTGATTAAAGAGAAATCTGGAAAAATAAATAGTGGTATACTACATTCTAAATTTTCTTTATAATATCCAGTACTGAAAAAATTCAAAGCAGAAATTCAATACTCCAGGGATCTAGTTATTGCTTTAAGAGGATGTAAAACTGCTGCATGAATGAGGGTGATTTATACACTACATTTAAAATATTTCGCAATAAATTCTGTAATGATAATTTAATCAAATAAGACCCCATTATAATGATTAAACATGATTTGTAAAATTCATGATTAATTTACAAATACAACGAAAGCGTTAAAATGATATTTAAAATTCCATGTACCACTTTGTCAACAAAATGAAATTTCTCCTAAGTGGAAATTAATTAAAATAAGTATCAAAGAGCTACAATGTCCCAAGAAAGAATGGTTAATCTATCAATGTTGTAAATAATACACACGTTATATAAAGATATTGGCTATAGCAACATAGCTTGTGATTAGTTAAAATTAATATTAAAAATAAAACATTATAAATATATAATACCTTGTTAATTGAAGTATTTTATTTTATTATTTGAGCATAAAAGGACTAAAAAGAACATTCACATACACAATAATAATTAAACTGTCTTGATATTTTGCCGACTTATATAAAAAATATAATTTTATGCACATATATGCATGTGTATCTATGCTGGTTTAGTTGATTTTAAGATTCAAGTGTCAAGCTAGAAGAACAAAATCCTTTATGAGTTATTTGTTTTACTTATCATTGAAATATCATACATTTGTTATGTCATTTTCTTTTTCTTTTTTTGCCTGAGAATCAGAAATAAGGGCATCTCTATCTCCTCAGCTGACATCTTCTGACTCCCTTTGCTTTTTCAACTGTTACAATAAACTGTGTGTTCAGTTGATTAAAACTTAAGGATCGTTGCTTTAGGTGTTAGCTAACAAAGTAGTTAAGTTTCCTCTAGTTCAACAGTTTGAAAAAAGCAATACTGTTACAGGTTCAGAGTAAGACTTTAAAACCAAACCTGGGCCTTAAAAGTTGATCTCGTTAATTGCTAAGTAGGTATGAGCAAGTCATTTGTCTCTTTTGGTTTCAATTTCCAATTTTAAAATCAAAATATTTCCTTTCTTCATTGGGTTGTTGTGAAAGCTAATGATCATTAGCCTAGTGGATAGATATAACATTGCTGTTATTACTGTCATGCCAGTATGGCATGTGCCCAGGCACCACAGTCATGATTTGCCAGAGTGTATTATGAGATGGCACCTCAGTTGTCCATGTATTCCAGAACAGACACAGGACTAGACTTCTAGTCCTTGGAGAAAGTCTCTAAAGTCATGAGAACTCAACCCCATTACAGAAGTGCTCTCAATTCCTGGGACTGCACAGGGATTAGGCTCAGAAGAGGTAAGTTTATTCAGACTACTGGGAAATGCAGGCCACAAAGTGGGGGATCCAGATTGGTCGACTCATTATGCCCTTTTGTCACATATTCATGTTCCCTGGGATCTCCTGGCAAGCAGTCAAAACCCCAGTGCTATTCTCTCCTCCTTACCCCACATCCACTTCACTGACCCACCTAGCAGCCAGCAGGTGAAGCTTTGTGATGAGGTTCTAAGGATAATATCTCATCCTGGTTTTCTGTGTCCTGACCTTCACCTTGGACAAAGAATCTCTCCGTACTCTGTTATGTCATCTGTTGGGACCAATTTTTGACAAATCTTATTTGAACATGCATTATGTCCATGCCAGTTATAATAAAGTAGGTTTATATTTTCATTTCAGTTTGCCTTTCACTTTAATAATTTTTTCTACTTTTTCTAATAGAATTGTCTTTTGTTTTATTTATTTATTATTTTTTTGAGACAGGGTCTCTCTGTAACCCAAGCTGACGTGGAATTTGCTATGTAGACCAGGCTGGCCTCAGTCTCACTAAGATCCTCCTGCCTCTGCCTTTTGAGTGCAGGGATTAAAGGTGTGTGCCATCACACCCATCTATCTAATAGAATTATCTTTAAGTGTAAGGATATTGTGTTACACATAAATATATTTTTCTTTTAATCTTTAAATGATATTGAAAAGAAAAAGCCCAGTTTGTAAATGCTAAGTGTTTTTAATGACAAAAGAAGTCTGAAATAATTATAGTAAAAATATCAATACAATACAAAGATGGCAACATGTTCAGTTATGAGTTTATGCCTAAATAAAGAGTTTCCTTTGGGCTGGGGTGATGTCTCAGTGGTTAAGAGTACTTGCTACACAAGCATGATACCCCACGTTCAAATTCCTAGTACACTGTGTGTACTTTTAGGCCTAGTACTGGAGGGGGGTGGAGATAGGAGCCAGCCAGTCTAGGCAAAATGGTGAGCTTCTGGTTTAGTGATAAACCTTGTCTTAAAAGATGGAGGCAGATAGAGTTTGCATGGGTCTTGTGCCTGCTGACACCATTGCTGTAAGTTCATATGAGTGAGTTCCCAGAGGCCTGGAAGACTCTGTTTTCTTATGATCATGTATCAACCCTGGCTCTTGCAATCTTTCTGTCCCCTCTTCTGGGGAAATGGGCAGTAGGCCCCATCCTTAGCTGAAGAACTATTGGCAGTTGATTACTACTGGGTGAGGGAGAGTTGATACTCTTTAAGGGAGAGACTCTAGATAGGCTGACTAGACTCCAGTGGTTGAGTTTGTATGGAGGGACATCTGGGTACACAAACTTGATTTGATAATCCTGAACATAGATGGCAGGTTGCATGAAATCTGGGGGAAGGGAGAGCTATGAGAGGGTGCAGATGGGGGGTATAAAGATAAGTAACATGTCCTGTATGAAATGCACAAAAAATCAATAAAATTATACATTTAAAAAAGGCAGGGAGCACTAGAGGAAGACATCTGACATCTCCTCTGGCTTCTGCATGCATGTACACAACTATATCACACACATACACACACACGGAGGAAAACCACACACATACAAACCACACACACACAAACCAACCACACAAACCACACACATGTAGTACACACAGCACATACACACAGCCACACACCTACACATACAAACTATACACACAAACCAGAAACACAACACATACAAACTACACACACACACAAACCACACATATTCAACACACACAAAAACCACACATATACACAAACAACACACACAAACCACATGCAAATAAACCACCCATACACATACCACACAAACCACATACATAAACCACACACACACATAAACCACACAGAAACTACACACCCACAAAAAAACCTACACATAGAAACCATGTACACGCACAAACCACACACATATACAGCACATATACAACACAGACACCACACACAAACCACAAATATACCCACAAACTGTACAAATAGCATACAGATAAACCACCCACAGAGCACATAGTACACACACACACACACACACACACACACATTCATACACTCCAAAATTAATAATTCTAAAAAGTATTATCTTTAAATGTTGAGATAGACAAATGATCTTAGTATGGCTTTCCTTTATTATTCTTTCTTTACATGAGAACTCTATACAACACATTCGTCATACACATAAACACAAAAATCATTTAAGGAGCTGATATTTTATGTGCCAAAATTCCAACCCAAATTGGAAGATATAAATCCTTGCCAGCAAGTGTTTATTTTTAAGACTCGACCAGCCTGCTCACTATGGCAATTCCAGCAGGCTCTAATGACACAGGAGAGACACGAGAGTGAAGTGATACTACATTGGAAACTGAGGACAAGAACACGATGCCCCCTAGAGATATTAATGCAGTTATTTGAAACTATGCATGATCTAGTTCTCTGAGACTCAGAAAGAGAAGCCGGCTGCTCACTTGTTTTCCCTTTCACTTGTGAACTTGTCAGTGTGCTTCTGCAAAGAAAAAAGCCTTGATTTTGGCTGTGGGGTGCTCAGTTCCCCCCTCCTATCCCAACAACGTGCTGTCTTAATTTTAGTGAAGTGACCAATAAGAGTTGCTATTGAGTTATTGCTTCTTTGAAAACCTTTATACGGTCTCAGGGCCCCTTTTGGGTCAAAGAAATGCTACTTTTGCTGCCACAGTTGAATGGTGCTCCTGGGGCCGTGAAATCTGCCCTTTCCCTAGACACAACTGATAATGACAGTGTCCTAAAGAGCTAATTTTACACATTCGAGCATAACTTCTGCTCCTGCAGTGTGCTTTCTCCTCCTGCAGAATTTGTTTGGGGAATTCTAACAGTCACACAGACTGACCAGGAACAAGAACTCCATACTAGCTCTTGAAAAATTGTTGTGGCCCAACCTGCTTCCTCTCAGTCTTTATAACCCTGTTTGCTTTATCTGATGGTACATTTGTTACTGTTCTGTTTAATCCAGTATCTTATCTTTGACTAGTTCCTCCCTCCTTCCAGCTCATGAGTTAAACTTTGCCCTTGAAACCCTGGGTTCTAAGTCCCAGCATGGCTTGGTTCCTCTTCTGGCAGTCTTGGTGGGGCTTGCTTGAGCTGTGTATGCTGAACATCTCAAGTTGGGCTCATATTATTTAGGGTGCTTGAGTTTCCCTTTCAAAGCAAAGTCTGTATAAATCATAAAATGCTTACAAGAGTCAGGTAAAACAGTCTTACATTATCTCTAAATACTATTTGGAAGGAAATGATTGCTCAGAATTCAAACACTACTGTTAAGGGCAGAGCAATTTTTTAAATTTGTTTTTATTGAAGTTTTTTGTATTTTATATAGAATATCTCAAACAATATTGATCATCTTTCTACCCCCATCCCCACCAGCACCCTCCCGTATCCCCCCCCCAACTGGAACCCATATACTCTGTCATCCCTGTTAAGGCCCTTTGTGTCAGGTCAGTGTCCCCAGACGTTCCCTAATGCAAGTTCATCCACTGAGGTCTAGTCAGCCTATCTAGAGTCCCCTGTTTTAGGAAGATTGACTCTTCCTCACCTAACAGTAATCAGTTGCCAATATTTCTTCAGCTAAGACTGGGGTCTGCTGTTCACTTCCCCAGGTCTATACTGGGTTTCTGTCTGTCCGAGTTTGCATGGGCCTTGTATAAGCTGACACCATTTCCATAGAGTCATATGAGCAGAGCATTTTTATTTTACAGCATGGCTAATCATGACAGTCCATTTTTCTTCTTTATTGAAATTGACCATTACATTGCACTCAAAATAATTTGTCATCGTGGAATAAGAATTCATTCCTAAAAGTAAGTGTGTGAGAGAGAAGGCATGCCAACCCTCACACAGGAAACGGTCAACTTCTTATAACTGTAGACTATGGTGGAGTAACAGACTCAGAGAGTTTTCTGAAAGAACCAACATTGCAAATACTACACACTACTTTTCCATTTGAAACAGTAAGTGGAGAAGTAAAGAAAGATTGAAAAACAAACAAACAACAAACAAACAAACCAAAACAGGAGAGTTTCAGAATTCTCTAAAGCAAATAAGCTGACTCCCTTCAAGATTTGTGAGGTTCCTAACAGAGATTAGTTTAAGAATGGTTTTCATTGAAGGCTGGAGTGGGGTTGTGTAGCTCAGTGGAGGACAGTGTTTGTCTACTTAGCACTGAGACCTGGGATCAATCCACAATGCCACACAACAAACAATTCTCAGAGCACTACCTATGCCCACTGTGCCTATAAGCCACACAATGTGGTGGTTGTCTAGTACGGTTTTGGGGGGTTTTGTGTGTGTGTGTGTGTGTGTGTGTGTGTGTTTTTTTTTTTTTTTTTTTTTTTTTTTTGCCTGTTTGAGACAGGATTTCCCTGTAGCCCCAGCTGACCTGGAGTTCTCCATCTAGACCAGGTTGCCTTCAGTCTCACAGAGATCTGCCTGCCTCTGCCTCCTGAGTACTGGGATTAAAGGTGTGGACTACCACACCCAGCTTAGTCAAGTACATTTTATAAAAAATCTTTGTTTTAAAGTCTCCATTAACTTTCCTAGTGACTGTGTAAAGTAGGCAACCCTGCCCTTGATTTCATTTTTATTTGAATAAACTGGGATCCAGAGAATTAAATGAACTCTCAGACAGGTTTGCAGTATGTCACTACTTGAACCCATGACTCCTGACTTTGTAGATTATAATTCATAACTTTCCCATCTTTCCTTCAATAGAGTGAACTTTACAGCATTGCCATAAGTGGTTAAAATTAGACACTATCTTACAGGTATAAATCATCCAAACCTCTAAAGCAAATGAGATCAGGAGCACTTGTCAGAGGTCCTGCCTCTACTTATGAATTATTTTCATCCCATTGATGAAATTTTCAAAGCATTATGGAATACTCTTACATGTGAAATTAAAATTTGACTTAAAATACATATTGGTAGAACAACCGTTATACAATATGTAAATATGATGCCTTTAATATTTGAATTTTTCAACAACCTTGAGGCTAACTGAAGAATATGTTTACACTACAGCAAAGGATGTTCCAGCAACATTTCACATCTGCAGTGGGATTGGGTTGGGGCAGAATGTTCTTTAGAGACAGAGAAACCCACATTCAAGTCATGGCATTAGCACATAGTTGTTACTCAGTCTCTGTTTTTTTAATCTAAAATGAGTTTCACAACATGTTTTCAGAGTTCTTATGAGCGATATTTACCTAGTGAATGTAATTGCACATTATGAAATAATAACTATTCTTATTCATAACTAAGGACTTTTACTCACCACAATGTCATATACCAGAACATGAATTTTCTAGTTTAGAATTATTCTTTGATGCACTACCTCATGTTCTGTTAGAATTGTACCAATTTCTTTTTGTTTTTGGAAAAAGCTCAGAAAATACTAAAGAATGTGTTTAATGAGAGAAGGAAAGGATAGATAGAAGACTACTAACCATATGCAAACACCTTCAGTTGGTATATGAATGAGTTTTTTCATCCCGAATATTTTCATACTGACATCCAATATGTTGTTTTTCACATTCACTCAGAGGCTTCCAACCATTCCTATAAACAAATAAAATAACCTATAATTTAGTAACTGATAGGTCCTTGAATGAGACTAAACTGAGAATTTTGATTAAATTATTTGCATAGGAGGACATTAAGCTTCATGACTATGCCACAACACTATGTATTTGGCTTTCTGTTGTTGTTGCTACTTTTCCCTTAGGTCTCATTCTTCCCTAAAATAACAAGTCTAGTTGACTCTATTCATGATCTCTAATTACAATTCAGTGTAAGCATGGCAAAACGCACAGTGAAAAAGTGTTCATTTTAAGCAAATAAATGGATACTAATTGCTGTAATGTGCCTCTGGTTTATTAGTGTCATTGACAACAGGACAGATAAAATTACAGGTTATATCTTTATATGTCCTCATTAAAATTGTGAAAAAATAATAAATATCAATGATAGAGATTTCTAAATATAAAACTATGTTAAATATCCAAAGGTGGAGAAAATTATACAGATTGGAGCTCTGACATATACTTTTATGACTCTGGAGACATAATTTATGAACATTGTTACAAGGTTTTTAACAGAGTGAAAATAAAGCCAGATTAAACTTCTTCCTGATGACATGAAAGCTCCAATCACAACACACAGATTAATAAATGTTACTTTTAACATAATGAATGTCCCATCAAAGACCTTTTATTTGAATGGAATTATAATTGGGAATGTTTTGGACACTGAAGAAAAATCACAGTATCCCAGTACTAAATAGAATACACATTTTAACATCCTAATTTGCATTCTACTTTATGCAAGGCACTGCATTTATTACCAGAAAATATATAGAGAGAGGTATGAAACAAAGTTTTAAACTCAAGGAATTCAAACAATACCAACAGCCATCAATCTGAGATGCACCATTGTTTCACCCAACAGAAAGAAGAAAAACAAAACAAACTACGCGAAGCAGTTTATAAGATGCCACTGCATCGACTTCAAAATGCATGCGGATTTCAAAGATGTTTTAGTGTGAAAAGCTATTTATCCTAGAATACATGAAATATGGTAGTCAGGAACTCTAACCCAAGCTATGCTGTATGAGGAGCAGAAATGAAGGTGCAGCATGTCTCAAGGGGAAACATTAACTTTGACCAGGTCAAAGAGGGATTTATAAAAAGGACAAAGATGTATGGATTTTTAAGCAAGACTGGAGTTTAGCTTTATGCAAGAAGGATAGACAGGACAGAAGCATTCTCAGAAGAGAGATCAAATGCTTAAAAGTTTGCTGGACCACAGGAATCATATGCAAGTAACGAAGTAATCATATGCTAAACTAGTAAAATCCTGACAAGTTGAGATTTTGGCTAAGACACACATACACACTAAAGTCATTGAATCATATGAAAAATTTAAAGGGTTTGACTGAAAACTTATCTAACTCATGAAATACTTGATATCTCAAATTATGAAAATGTTTAACAGACTGGAAAAAGGAGTAGAGAAGAGGATTTCTGTGGAGAAGTCAGAACTTGAGAGATCCATGTTACTTTCTCAGAACAAATTTGCCACAGGCTTCAGTGGGGCAACTTAGAGGTTTCCTATGTCCCAGACATGGAAGATTACTGTTAGAATGTAGCCTAAAGTAGTCTGTGCAGCAAAGAAGCTAGCACAATAGCCATCTCTCCACTTTGAGCTAGTCACACACTTACAAATTCAAAGGATCAGTCAAAAACTTAAGATAGGGTTAGTTGTATTGGAATGAATATTTCCCAAAATGGTGACCTCACAACATGATTAACACCTTCAGGCTCTGGGGCACTGTTGGAAATTCTCAGAGCCCATCCGAGTCACCTGCTTCCTCCAGCTAAAAGTTCCATGACCATTAGGGATACCTCTCATTCAAACCATCAAGGATACTTCTCATTCAAACCATCACACTTACACTGTGGGTTTTTTTTTTTTTTTTTTTTTTTTTTGAGACAAAGTCTGACTGGTTGGACTCACTATGTAGTCCAGGCTAGCCCTGATCTTGCAGCAATCTATCTGCCTCTGACTGTGCATCCTGAGTGCTACAACTAAAGGCATGAGCCAGCATGCCCAACTTACTGTACTTTTTAAATTACCAAGTTCATTTAACTTGTTTTATACAATTTCAGTACTGACAGTGACAGCATTATGCCACTGTAAAGAGGTTGATATTAATACTATGGGAAGCATTAATGCTATCTTATGGCATCATTGTAGAAGACGTATATATTAAAAAACTGCATACCATAGTGATTTATTTAAAAAATGAACATTATGATTTAACCAAACTGGTGCTGACTCTAGACCCTCATTTCCACTGGATAGTTTCCATAGTTATGGAAGGTGTTTTGCATGCTACCAGAAAGAAAAGTAGTCATCAACATTACCTGGTTATGAATCCTGTGAACTACAAAAAGTGGCCTGAAAGATATGTCCACTGGTCCAATAGTGGCACAAATATTACGGGAGTAATCAACCACTCTCTAATTGTATTTAAAGTCCACTTAGTAGGATGGAGCCCATATCTGACATTGATATCAAGCTTAGGAACCTGACAGTAGGTCGGCCGCAGGGCATAGAGAGCCTAATATTAGTTTTCTACTAAATAATTATAGTATTAAACTGACTCCTAATTGTTATAGTCATAGATTAATGTGTTTCTCACTTCTCACCAGAGAAGTTTCCTTATGCAGCAGATGGTGATTAACACAGAAACCCACAATTGGTCAATGTGCAGAGAGTAAGAGTTTGCAGAGTGTTCCTTCCTGAATAGGACATCTATATCAAATTTCTGCCTCCCAAGGCTCAGGGATCATTGCAGAAGATGAGGCAGAAAGAATGTAAGAGCCAGAGGTGGTGGATGACCGCAAGGAAACAAAGTTGTCTAGATAGCTTGGCAGTTAGTTGGTCATATGAACTCACAGCAATGATGACAGCATGCACAAGTCCCACGCAAGCTCAAACCAGACAAAATCACAGTCTAGACATGGGGAAGTAGGTAAGAAAACTCAACCCAACCTAAGGAACTTTTGGCAACTGATGGCTGCTAGGATGATGAGAGACAATATCCTATAAACATGGGACTATTGGTAGGTTAACCAGGCTCCAGGGGATGGATCCACACTGATGGACATTTGTGGACACAAATTAGACTTTACAGGCACATATATAATTATATATAATATACATAATATAGGCCTTTATACATAATTTTAATATATATAAAAAAGAATACATTAAATTGAGTAGGAGGCCAGTAAGGGTAGGTGAGGCTGGAGGAGGTAATCTAAATACCATCACCTTATATTGTATGAAAATTTCAAAAATTCAATACCTTTTTAAAATGAACATATAGAACAGATAAAAGGATCATTAAACTGGTGTGATGGTTAATTAGAATCACAATGACATGCTGCATTGTAAAATCCACAAATCCTCAGTCTTATAACCATAAACTCCAATTTAGTTAACATGACTATGAGTAAACTGGGGTTAGCTGGTTTGGTCTTGGTCCAACTGAGACAACTTGACTGAGCTTGCTGAGTCACTTATATTCCTTTTTGGACCAACAGACGATCACAGTATAACTCATGGCCATGGGAGATATGCAAGAAGACAGGTTGAACATGAAAATGCTTTGGAAGCCTTAGGTCACATATGCCTGCTAATATCTCAGTGGTTAAAGCAAGTTGCATAACCTAATCAGAATTAAATGGTGAGAAGTAGCTCACCATTTTTAATGGGATTCGTTGCCAACTCCCATGATGTGCTAGTTAATATATTTGTGTCAACGTTTTGGGGTCATAATGTGGCCCATACACGTAGTCAAAAGTTATTTGGGGTTTCTGTAAGAGTGTTCCTAGATTAGATTAATATTTGTATTGAGCCCTAATAATACTCATGCTTAAGGACTTGAATACAGGCAGAAGTGATGGTAGTGTAGCCTAAATGGGACAGAGAGAGAGAGAGAGAGAGAGAGAGAGAGAGAGAGAGAGAGAAACTAAGACTATGAGTAAGCTAAAGAGTTGGTTGAGTTGTAAGAGGGTCTTCCTAATTCTGTAGACTCCCTTGCCAAACCAACAGACTTGCAACAGCTCCCTGTATCTCCATGGAGTGGGCAGGGACAGCAGGTAGTGGAAATTTGGTTCTATCATCAGGTCTATAAGTAGACAGCTTGTTCTTCTCTCCTGCCAGGGCTGTCTGTGTTCTCTGCCTAAGCAGGCACAGTCTCTAGTTTAGTCCATCTGGCTCTCACTGTACCATGGATTATTCTTGGGATTCCTCTTAAAGGGCATATAATTTTTTTTCCAACCCTAACGTCTTTGAAAACATGGGAACTCTTAATAGAATTTATTTAGGGTTCATCTCTGGAAGCTCAGTTGGACCATCGGGATCTAGAAGGACTTTGACCTCTGAATCTTCTGTAACATAACTTGGCAATGCTATTTCATTTAATTATCTAAAAAGAAAAAGAAAATCAACAACATTATAGTAGATGTGGTAATCAGAGACAAACATTCCGAAGATAAATCCTAGCTCTTTGTCACCTACCTGTTAGTTTGTTGAGCAAAACAGACTTCTGTGTTCTGCAGTTCCTGTCTGTATAATAGTGATGTTACCAACCCAATCAGGTGCTTATAAGGAAATGTAGATACATTTGCTCAGAATGGTTCATGCACAGTCAAAAATCATTACTTCTGAAGAAATTATTTCAGTTGAAGAGTGTAACATATTGGCTTCAAAGTCTAGAATAGTCAGGCTAAGCAAGAGGGCACTGTCTGTGTCTTTGTCCTTATAGACTGAGTTGATCTTATCTCAATCAAGAGACATGAATGCTTAGGACATGAATGAATGATTGGAGGTAATGTCAACCTTGTTGTTAGAAGTTTGGTATCTGATGCTGAGTAATCCCAGAGAAGAGTCTCTGTGACAGTGTTCACCCCCATGATTGCTAGTATGCATAGCTGAGGGTTTTCTGCCTTGGAGACTGTACCTTAGACCTAGCACACTGCCTGACTTCAACCAGCTTTTTACTATTCCTGCAACCAGAAGTTTCCTATTGAAAATATCTCCATGGCCCCTAAACAAAATGTCAAGATCTACCCAACTATTACTTTCACTAGCTACAACAAGGGGGATATTACTATCCTCCAATATAAACCCTTCTGTGGTTGCATCTAAATAAAACATACTGCTGTACACATAGGCATCCATACTCCCAAATTATGAATGTTTTCTGATATATGTCTATCATCCTACAGCATGCCACTAATCACAAAATAGGACAATCATCCCTTCTAAGCATCTTTGAGGTCCCTCCACTCCTCTGTATTGTACTCCATCACCACCAGCATCACCATCACCACCACCACCACCACCACCATCACCACCATCACCACCATCTGAGCTCACCCTTTTTCCTATTATATTGGCTGAAGGCAGAATTGCAATTTTTTTTTTGAAAATCTGGTAATGCTGCTCCTTTGATTTGAAACTTTTAGTAGTTTTATCCAATACTTTTAAAACAAAAAATACAAAAAGGGTGAAAGAATGTCTCTGTATGCTGCCAATCCCAGTCTACATTCTACATGGACCTCATTTTTGTTGATGTGGCTGTATCTTGATCTCATTTCCGTTTTTAAAACAATACCACTGACTGTCAGACTGAAAGCTTACCCTAAGTCCAGGATGACCTCATTTATATATGCTTGACTTAATAATAACACAAAGACCCTAATTCCAAATAAGATCACACTCCTAAGTACCAGCAGTCAAGATCTGGACAAATTTTCAGAACAAAATTGAGCCCACTACACCATCCATTATATCTTTGGAAAGTTAATCAGAGTACGCTGTAGTATGTATCTGACACAAAACAAACATTTGTTGAATGCTGTATTTGAAAAAATTGACATGATAATAACTTTAAAAGTGTGAACAACCTAGAAAGATAGGAATTTATGTTTAAAGGCTTGAATATTGACGTATTGGATTCTTTAGTTTGAGTTGTTCCAGGTAATAACAGGATCGAAGGTATGCTGTGAAAGTGACCCACTGAAAAAGAGACGAAGTTTGTCACAACACAGGTTAAAAATCCTTCCCATTGAAGTCAGTATGTTTGTAAGTGCTTACAAAAGCAGAGAACTGATAATGAAAGACATTAGTTCCACAGAGAAGGGAAAAATTCTCTGGTCACATTCTTAAATCATTATGGGTAACTAAAGATGATAGAGGTAGAAAATTATAGAAAAAAATGTATGGTATAATAACAGAAACTCCAATTGAAAAGGGTGGCAACACAGACTAGACCACAGTTGAGAAGTGACTGACTATGACTGACCAGCTAGCTATTCAGTCATTAAAAAGACCTGGCTCTCCAGACTGATAGTAAAGTGTCTTGACACCAAAATATAGCACCCAAGGAATTTGTTCTATGAGTTGCTTGTCTTGGTGTCATGGTTTCTCTGGTGTCTTTTCAAGTAGTACTGTGGAGAAGTTAGGGTGGAAACTGAGATGTCTGTCTGTGCATATGACATTTATACTGTCTCAGATAAGAGTTCTTAGAAGAAGCAATAGGCCAACACTATGCAATGGATTTCACTTTCTTTTTCAAATGTAAAACAGAAACTCAAGTTGGCTTTGCACATGCAAATCATATTCTTACATTCTTGACTGTAGCACAGATTTTGCAAACTCTTCCACAGATTCTTCCTCAAAGTGGAGCTGACTGGTATGGATAGTTATTTATACGCATCCTGCTTCATTAGATTCCATTACCATAAACTGGAGGCCAGGACAAATGAAAATAAAGTCTTAGTAGTGATGTACCTTAAAAAGACATTTATACGTACCTAACTGGATACTGTGATGGCCAGTGTTGATTCTCAGCTGTTGGGATCTAGAATCACCTAGGAGACAGGCATAACATAACTGAAGCTTAGTCTTTGGCCATGCCTATGTGAAATTATCTTGTTTAAGATACTTAAAGTGGGAAGACCCATTCCAAAGTGACCCACAACAGTCCTTCAGCTTGGATTCTGCACTGCATTAAAAGGACATAGCTAGCAAGCATGGACATTCACTGTGCTGGACTCTATGTCAAATTGTGAGCAAATAAACCTGTCCTTATTGAAGTTTCTTTTGTCAGGATATTTTGTCACAGAAACAGGAAAAGGCATGAAGACAGAAATCAATGACAGTAATGACTGTCTCAGTTATTATGAATAAAAGAGTGCAAACCGCCCTATTATCCGTTTATTCTCCCCCATCAGAGCTGCTGATCTGGAAGACTTCTAGCTAATCTCTGTATTTACATTCTTCCAATATAACATATTCTTTTTCTGGTCAAAATTTCTTATTCAATAGTTCTCTAAATGTGCCTCATTTACCAATCTGCTTCAGTGTATCTATATACTATTTAACAAGCAGAGTACAATATTCATTATGCTCAATTAATATTATAA
Organism: Nannospalax galili; assembly: GCF_000622305.1. Classification (NCBI taxonomy): domain Eukaryota; kingdom Metazoa; phylum Chordata; class Mammalia; order Rodentia; family Spalacidae; genus Nannospalax; species Nannospalax galili. The sequence continues at coordinate 2,238,041 of NW_008347189.1, forward strand.
AGAGTTATAATTCATAGTTTCCTGAATGTGCACAAATGGCTCTTTAATTTTATAATTCATCCATTCTAACTCCAGGATTGGCTACATGACTTGCTGTAGTCAATGACATATTAGCAAACAGAATAACCAGAGAACCTTTAAAATACATGCATATTGCTGAGCATCCTCTCTACTGCTGGGTTGTACCTCTACAATTTGATCTGGAGTTTTCATAACTGAGCTTGCTCATTCTTGTGCATGAGAACATGTGAAGATTTCTGTGGCTACTCTATGCAATCACAGACCTCTGATCCCCAGATATCTGAGGGAGCTCCACCAAAATTAATTGAACTACATTCTCACCTCACAGCTATGTGTCAAACCATTATGGAACCCATATGAAACCAAAGTCAAAACTTTCCAGCTGACCTTTAGCCTTATGAGCAAAAATAATCTTGTTGCTGTTTTAAGCCACTGAGTTATAAGATCATATTCTCTGTAGCATTTTTATGATTATTGCATTGAATTATTTCATCAATTATGAATTTAGTACTTAGTAATTAGTATGCAGTATTTCACAGACACTATTGTACTTAAGAATAGGTGTATCAACCATGATCATTTTTCAGGTTAATGTCGATATATACAGATAGGCCACCCCAATAGGATCTCAACTCTCATGACATGACCACAAATGACAATTCACGGCCAGAAAAATGCACTTTTCCAGAGCTTGGGGAGTGTAAAGCATGTAAGAGAATCCCCACCTATTCATGCCATTGGAGGAACTTAGTCAATAGGTTAGTGAATAAAAAGACAAATAAATTTTGATCAGTATTGAATGCAATGATTAGTTAATAAGTGAAAAAATGAGGATTCAACTTCCCTTAACAGAAGGCTTTTTATCACAGTTGATACCTTTAATAAAACTAAGGTGTAGAAAAGTAATTCCATAAATATATTAAACTAGATATTTGTAGGGATAAACAAGAAACGGCAATGCTGATGGACTGTGATAGCATCACAGTGAAATGAACAGTTAAGAAAGGGAAGTGTTTCATTTTCCTAGAACAGTAGCCTGCCTAGAACTTCTCAGGCAAGGTTTTCAGTCAGTGCACAAGCAGTACATCCAAGGCTGCTTATTTATGTAAAAAGGGCAATATTGCCTTAGAAGGAGGTGCATGTAGCTATATTTCTTTTGATATCAACTGAAATGAATTTTGTTACCATCTTTGAAAATTAAATGTAAAATCTTAGCTTTCCTTTAGCACATTCCAATTAATATCAGAATTTTAATAATTATTCTTGGGAACCAGGTGATGTTGATACATTACTATGTGGCTATTTCTGGGTTATAGCAGTGATGTTTTGTGCTTGGATGATAATAACTGTCAAAATGCAAGGGGTTAGTGAACAGGACCCATGGGGAATGGCAGGATGACACTTTATGCAAGACATTTTGCTAATAGGTTTGAGAGCAATTACTGTATGCTTTCTGATCGCAACACTTAACCCTCTCACTCTCAGACTGTTGGAAACCTAGCCAAAACACTGCTCGATGAAATTTTTAGTACTCCATAGCTTTTATCAGTAAAATTCATTAAGGAGCATGTATGAAGACTGCCACATAAGTTTGTATATTAGAAACATCAATGTGCTCCATCACATTCTACTGTGAGAGAAAATAAGAGAAGCAGAGGACTTAGGTCTGAAGTCATCAGCTCCTGAACCAGCCTGTTCTGGTTATTTGCATTTCTACCTTTAAGTTCAGTTGATCAGTTACAATTTTTCTATTTTCATGAACTGCTCCTTCACATTAGTATTAAGACTGCCATTATTATTCTTGAGCTCTGTTAGAGCTTTCTGGTAGCTTCTATTTTCTTTAAAGAAAATGTAATCATGAGTTGTGTTGACAAAACCTGTCAGAAACCTTTGGGAATCATTTTACTTTACCTATAGTTTAGGGTTCTCATCAAAATGTTCCAAATATGTTTTGTCTCTTTGTGTCAAACAATAAAATATCTTAGTTTCTCAATCCCCAATTTTTTATTTATTACCTCTTCATATTCTTTTGAAGAAAGAGCAGCAGGTAATCTTCAAACTAAACCACAAAAAGGAGTGTGCAGGGCACAAAAAAATGTGATTACTAAAAGGAAACTTGGTAATCTAGATATAGGGAAAAAAGGATGATGATATGGAAAAGGTTAAATGTTACATTAACACACTACATTTGGGAGCCTATGAAATTCAGATATATTTCTAATTTCAAATAGCACATCCTCTATTGACTGACAATTTAGGTAAAACGAAAATTTATTTTCTAATTTTTAAAAATATTCTATTTATTATTTTTATTTTATGTATATGAGTGCACAACCTGTATGTGTATAAGTGCACCCCTGTTGTGCAATGCCCACAGAGGTTAGAAGAGGGAGTAGGATACCCTGGAACTGGAGTTAGGATGGTTCTTAGCCACCATGTGAGTGCTGGGAATTGAACTCACACCTTCCATAAGAGCAGTCAGAGCTCTTAACCACTGAGTCAACTCTCCAGGCCCTATTTTATAATTTGATAATTAAATATAAATTAGATTTTCTTGCATCTATTTAAGTGCATCCATGCAGATGGACTCCCCTGGAACTGGAGTTACAGATGGTTGTTAGCCACCATGTGGGTACTGGGAACTGAACCCGGGTGGTCTACAAGAGATAATACAGATAATAAAGTCTGATTTGTGTCCCCACATGTCCTTCAGTGTAGGTCCATGCACTGGACCATAGTTAACCTACCAAAAGTCTCACGCTTATAGGACATTGTCTCTTACCATACTAAGAGCCATCAGCTGCCAAAAGTTCCTTAGGTTAGGTTGGAATTTCTTACCCACTTCCTATGCGTATGCTAGAATTTTGTCTGGTTTGAGCTTGTCTGAGACTTGTGCATGCTGTCACCCATTTTTGTGAGTTCATATGACCAACTGCCCAGCTGTCTGGACAATCCTGTTTCCTTGTGCTCATCCACCATCTCTGTCTTTTAAAATCTCTCTCCGCCATTTTCCATAATGATTCCTGAGCCTTAGGAGGAAGAGGTTTGAAATGGATGTTAAGGGAGGAGTACTCTGAAGCCTCTGCTTCTCTTCATACTGGTCAATTTTGGGTTTCTGTGTTAATCGCCATCTGCGGTATAAAGAAACTTCTTTGGTGAGCGTTAAAAGATGCATTCATCTTATGCATAGAGGCTGAACTGAAAATGTGTCATTCAGGACTAAGTGTCTCACAAACAATTATTCTCTGTTATTTGACCAGTTGTGGGACTCTGTGTTAGTTTCTATCTGTTGCAAAAGAAGTTTCTTTGAAGAGTGATGAGAGGTACACTTGTCTGTAAATATGAGGATGAATGTTTACAATACAGTAAGAAATTAACGTTTGTCTGGGGATGTGGCAAAAACAGGTTTTCCTCTAGGATCTAGACCTCTCCAGCCATGTGTATTTGGCTACATTTATAGTATAGCACAGTTCCCTCCCAATGAGCGGGCCTTCAGTCCAATTAGATAGCAGTTGATTACCCCCAAGGTAAAAGCGATAGTTTGTTGTATCAGTCACTGCTGTTTATTAGTCTGGGTAGGACCATTTATTGGTGTTCTCTCTCAAAGCTTGTGTAGTATCCTCTGATACTATGAGATTTGGTCTTCAGGGAGGAGGCTTCCAGGTCAGTTCCTGACTGTTTGCTCTAAGTCTTAGGTCCGAAGTATGCTCGATTTGTTTGTTTGTTATGCATATTTTTATTGCATTTTTGTGCATTTCATACAAACCACCTTAATCATCTTTATACCCCATCCCCCATCTGTACTCCCATAGACCCTCCCCTGCTGGATTATTGTCTGATTGAGTTTGCATGGATCTTGTGCGTACTGACAGCATTGCTGCAAGTTTATATGAGGAAGGTCTCAGGAGCCAGTAAGACTCTGTTTCCTTATGATTGTGTACCATCCTTGGCTCTTACAGTCCACAATGGTCCCTGAGCACTGGGTGGGTGAAGTTTAATATAGGAGTCCTTTCCAGGGACCAACACTCTGCAGACTCTTATTCTCTACACTTTGGTCATTTGTGGCCTTTTGTGCTTATCACCTTCTGTTACATGAGGGAGCTTCACTGATGAGAGTTGAGAGATACATTAGTATTCTCTCTACCCCTTGTTACACAATGTTCCATGAGCCTTAGGTGTAGAGGTTCCATTGTAGATGTGTCACTTAGCTTTGGGTACTTCACAGGCAGCTATTCTCTGTGTATGACCAGTTGCAGAAGTATAACAGTCTCCATTTGTTTCAAAAGAAACTTCTTTGACGAGTGGTGACTGACATACCTGTCTGTAAATATAAAGATCCATATTTAGCATTTAGTAAGAAATTACATTTGTCTAGGGATGTGACAGACTTAGGATTTTCTCTAAGATCTGTGGCCTCTCCAGCCCTGTGTATTTGGCTATGTTTACAGTGCCACACATGAGTTCCCTCCCCTTGAGTTGGCTTTAAGTCCAATTAGGTAGCTGTTGGTTACCCCCAATATAATTTGCTGTGCCAGGCATTGTTGTGCTTATTGGGCTTTAAAGCTGGGGTTGGACCATTGATTGATTTCCTCCCTTAGCAGCTTGCATCATGTCTTCCAAAACTATGAGAGCTTGTCTTTTTTTATTAAGACTATTTTGAGGCTATAGCTACAGCTTGATGCTTCTCTATTATCCAGCTTGTGTGAGGCCCTGGGCTCAATCCCCAGGACTAGGAAAAACAAAAACAAAAACAAAACATTAAACAAAAAAGGCTGCTTTGAGTATTAATGTAATTAACACACGTTCTTTGTACCTGTGCTTTCTTAAAAACAAAACGTAAAGTTTTCACATGCATCCATTTTTGGCAGGTGAAATCATAGGGTGGCAAATGTGAAAGCAAAAGGAGAAAAGAAGAATAAGGAAGACAAAGAGAGGTGTGGGCAAGGCAGCACACTCTGCAGCTTTGCCATGAAGCCAGATGTCGAGGCGTGTGAGGCAAAGTGGCTCTACCACAAGTCAGTGCGTCAGGAAAAGTTGGGTGAACAATTTCTCTGCTGGCTTCTCCTACACCCCTGCCTTTCCTTGGTATAATTATTTCTCCCTCACATGTAGGATCTGTCATTCTGTAAGTGACTAATCAAGATGCTGGAACCTCTATGAGGTTGGCCTGACCACGACACAGGTGAGATGGTCTTTGCCAGTTGGCATCACATGTGGGGACTTCCTTGGCCATGGCAGAGCAACAAGCAGAATTTTATGACCAGAGGAGCGAAGGGAGTCTTTGGGAGGCACATTCTAACCAGGAGGCAGTGGACAGGACCTCTATGAGGATGGTGTGACTATGAGGCCACACAGTACTTACCACATATCATAGCCCAATCAGGACAATCAACACTGTCCAACTAATATTAAGTCAAAATGGCCTATTCCCTTTTATGCTTATTTCTGATTCATCTATAAGCTTCTTCAGTGCATTTCTTCTTTACCCCTCTATCTACAGGTCAAAACTATAACATGCTAGACATAGTGCGTGTTCATAATATTATCTAAGTAACAGAGCTAATGATTTTCTTTACTGGAATATCTATTGATCCAGTGTTATGCTGACAACAACTGCATGTATTTTTAGAGGTCCAGTAGTAGGTACATTAATGGTCTTTAGTCAGATTGGTCTACTATAGAGCTGCAACCATTGTTAAGAGATCTAAAAGTATTTATACTGAAAACCGATGAATCAATAAATATTATTTTTCTCTTATTCATTTTTCTTTCATAATCTTTCCCTGTGCTTCTTTGCGACAGTGGACTATGAATTTGTCCTTTTCCTATAGACTTTTCTAAAAGAACATCTTCTGGCTTCCCAGGGTTCCGCTGCTTTTCCCTTTTCTTATCCTTCATCTCATTTCCTTTTTTCTCTTTTTCTCTTTCCCTTCCCTTTTGTTCTTTAGCTTCTCTGCATTTTTTCTTCCTGATCCTTTTCTGTTGGATCAGACATCACTATACTGGCAAGATCTCAAAGTTGTTCATCTGTGTGTGTGTATGTGTGTGTGTGTGTGTGTGTGTGTCTGAATACATATGGAAATAAACATAGGCTAAATAAAGATATGTTATATAAAAATTCATATTTTCCAACTGATGTTTATAAATGTGATATATAAATATTCATATTTGGATAATAAATTTGATCACTGATAAGACTGAAAGAAAATCACTGATAGAAAATCAAAGTGGCATAACTGGTAAATATCTATCATTTTATTTTGTATTATTGGCAGGATTGTGGAACCTGACTAGGGTCTGAGACTCAAGAAATGTTTGTTAAAGTAGATAAGGTTAAGAACATATTTAGTCAGCAGCTTACAAATTGCTCAGCAAAATAAAATGTTCTTTGTACTGAGTACCCAACTTCACAAAATTATCTCAAAATTTAAAATAAATCTTTTTCTCCCCAAATACATAGATCTTTAAATATGTGGCACTTAAGAATATATGAGTCCAAAGGCAAATCCATGTATGATATAGTCACTGAGCAAATGAGGAATGATGGTAGATATATTCCTTAATTTTAATCTTAAAGGAATTAAACTATAATAAGTATCTAGGATTTAGTAGTAAAATCTAGGAAAATGTGTCCCAGGAATATTCAGTGATACATGTTTGCCAAGGCTCCCTAGGACTCAGCGTGTGGCTTTCAGAACTCCCTCCTTCCTGCCCTTCTATGCTGCATGGCTTCGTGCAAGGGCTCCCACGTCCAGATATCAAGCTTTGATAGAGACTCCACTGTGTGCTGCCTCCATATCTCCCAGCATTCCCACATCAGTCTAACACATACCTGTGTTGCAAGCCTTATATGATGTTTTTGATCAGGTCATTTCCTCAGAAGCCTCTGGAACTGAACTCATTAAGGAATGTGATGTATTTTCATAGAGAAACAAAGGTGTATTTCTAGAAAAACTAGAACCAAGAGACAGACTAAAGTTTAGAAATTAGAGGAATCATAACAAAACTGAAGTAACTTCCACAAGGACCAAACATTTTTCCTTGTAATAATTCCCTCTAATGCATAATAGGTACTCAATAAATAAATTTTGAATAGGTAGAAGTAAATTGGAAACAAGGAAATTCCAAGATAAAATATAGCCTACTTTACCATGTTGCCTAAAGCCAATTTGAATTCTAGCCAATCTGTGTTAGAAATATTTGGAAGATTACTCTATGTACAATTAATCCAGTTATGCTGAATTACTGCTCCTTAAGTACTACTGGTTTTATATGGCAGAAACGTTGAAAATATGTATTTTTTCACGATGTCTATCAATCCTCATGTAGACCTTTTGGTGTTGTGTAATGAAGGCTAATCACGGATAAAAGATAGATGATGACTATTCAAGTGCACTGTAATTTGATTTGGCATATTCAAAATAGTTTTGTCCCCTGATAAAACTCTTTCAATAAATGTGTAACTGTTCCTGCCAGAAGAGATATCAGCCTGACAAATACAGCCACAACCATCCATTGCAGGTCAAGAACCATGTCCAAATGGGGAACAATCCCCAAGTGTCTCTGGATATCATAACAGCAGAACAAGGTGTTCTCCATTCAACTGCAGTCACATGTCCGGTTGTTGATGGCAACTATCACCACACAGACAAACCCCATAATTCCCTTCGGCCTTTATGGATGGAGCCCAGCTTGTATGTCTGCCCAGAATCGAATGGGAATTAATTCTTTCTAGACACCATGTGTCAACCTAATTTGTGGCTTCCTCCCCTCCTGAGTTATTGGCAGAGGAAAGCACATGTCAGTAGCATTATTTTCCTACCTGAGCCTCTGTTCATTATTTCTAGTGTTACTGCGAATCATGAGCCATACAGAAATGAGAAAGTGGTTCATGAAGAAAAATAAACATTTTAAAACTTTTGAAATCCTTTCTTTATATCCTCTCCTAATGCCTTTTTGCTTATGTGAGAAAATAGAAATGTCCTGTTTCTAAAATTCAATTGGTATATCATTAAACGTTATATCTTTTTCTGGCACGCTGCAGATCAACAGCTGTTATGTCCATTCTTATTTTACTCCTATGGGCAATGTAAGTAATATATGTCATCACACACGAGTTGCTAGATTTTCCCATTCTTTTTATACAAGACCATGAATAAAGACTGGTTACCTCTAATATATTGCCTTGCTTGGTGGGGCCGCCATTATCCAATAATCCAAATTAAAAACTTCATATTCATTCCGATTTGTTTCCTTTTTCAACATCCCCTAACGCCATCCTGTCTTACCTCCAATGATCACATTGTATTGATTTTACTCTCTAAATAGTTCTAGAACTCAAACTTTCTGTCCACTATGACTATGACCTATATTTAGAACCTGTTAGATTCTTTATTTCCAGAGGCTTCTAATTCATGCCCCTTGTCTAAGCTCGACCTTATCAAACCTATTCTGCATGTAACAGTCAGAAATTTAAAACAAAAATCCTTGAAATGTTCTATATCAGTTACCCTGCAAAGAGAAGACTATAGATATCTTATTCAACACTTTATCCCTGGTACCCAAATAAAAATACCCACAATTACTTATGGAAGAAATGGATGTGTGATTCGAAATGACAGATATCCCTGGTGTTTTATACCCTGCACAGGTGAGCCCTGACTGGAGTCTCTACCAGCCCCCAGCTTTTCAACCTAGAGAACACAGCCAGCTTTTCTTACCATAGCATGTTAAGCACTTTCTAATTGGGCTGCTGCCTATAATCTGAGCATTAGTTCCTGAAACCCTCTTTAATTCTGTATACTAAAGAAATTGAAAATTATTTAGTGTGATGCCATAGTGTCCCAATTTCTTGCCCAAATTATATGAAATCTGCTTTATTTTCTCTTTGCCCTTCCCAAGTATTGCTGCCTGATTGTTACTCCTACCTCCTTGGTAGCTACCCCACTTCACTTAGACTAAAGATTTTCAGAAAATGCAGGGCACTGAATTATTGTTGCCTTTATTTGTTTGCTTCGTATCCATTTGTTTAAGTATCATTCTTCCTTCCTAGTAGGTAAGAATGGTTCCTTGGTTAGAATTGGAGACAATGATTTGTTTCCCTTCACGATCAGCTTGAATGAATAAAGGAAGCCCACATTAGACAAAATTAGCAAGTGCCAAGATTATAGTGTATTTATGTCTTTATTGCATTTGTGCTTTTAAAGTTAAGATGGATTCTTGCTTATATGTCTCCCAGTGAGCAATAATAGAATGCATATTTTAATTTCAGCAGTCAGATCACATTTAAAAACGGTACTTTTGCCTTTCTCAGAAGGTACTCAGCATTTTCTAACACTTCCTTTGCTGGCATCTGTAATCAAAACATTAGCTTTCTCCTATACCAATCAAATACTGCAGATCATAATAGAAATGTGGGGAATTCATTGCTTAAATCTTTGACTTGGCCTTCCTTTGCTAAGACTGCAGGTGTCTATCTGTTCTAGCCATTGTGAACAAAGTTCAGTAAGCTCTGTCTGACCTAGTCGCTGATACCACATTTCAAATGAAATAGATTTGTACCGAGCTGCTTTTTGTGTGGCTGTGAAGCCTGTCCTTTAATTAGCATTCTTATCTGTTGTTCACAAAGCGTGCTGTTTAATCCAATTTCTATATTGGAAAAGGGAAAAGAAACAGAGGATTTCTTACACAAAGAGACAGTGACAGAAAAAACTGCTTGAAATTTTAAACAAGGGAACAGGAAGTGTTCAGGCTTAGACACTATCTCTGCAGGAGCTCTTACCCAAGGGCATTGGGGGTTTGGGAAACATGCACTGGGCAGAGGCCAGGACCTGGCTGAATGCTATGTCTCTCTCTAAAACACCCTTGCTGGTTTTGTTGGAGGTAATTGGTAGTCAGTAGGGTGGCTTTGTCACTTTGGCTCTTTCGACCGAACCTGATGGGTCTCTTGTCAACTACGAGATGCGACTGCAACCCTCACAGTAATTTTCAATTCATTATCCACTTTGGACAAGAGATTGAGTCACTCTGTAATATCTTTAATGGAAGCCCAGTTGCTAAAGTAAGGGGGCTTGGGATGAAAGAGACAGGTATTTATTTTTAATGGGGTCACCCTACATCAGGTGAAAGTCTCTGCTTATGGGTCACATGCAAGCGTCACACTGAATAGATGTCTCTGTGAGATGAGCAGGAGCTGAGATGGTTCATGCTGCAGTTCCTTAGCTACCTGTCTTTGAAAGCACGTACTATGAACCAGCTTCCAAGTTATCCTTGCCGACAACTCGTATCTCAGATTACTAAGATTCAGGAAAGAAGTTGGTCATTTTCAACTCAAATATAAATGTTTTGTCTTTTGCGTATTTTAGACACATAATTCTTAGTAACTTAAGCTCCTCTTTTCTACCATAGAACAAGACCTTCAAAGAATATAAGACTTCTCCTTGCCTTTCTGATCAAGATAGAAATAGTTTGTATGATTAAAAAATGATCTGTTATGGAATTTGTATCTTGGGAATATCCTTCCTTAAAATTTTACCTTTAATACTCCTAGAAAACTTATTATTAAATTAAAAGAAAGCTACCATTGCTATTCTATTCCTGATGGAGGATACTATCAACAGAAATAAAAAGCATGAGTATACCATATGAAGGTTATAGTTTCCCTTTAAATTTTATATCAAGAGTGCTTTTGACATTAATACATACTTTTCTTCTGTTATTGAAAAATTACTTTTGTAGAGAAGATAACAAAAGTTAATATATAAAGTCAGGGTGAATTTATTGAATGCCTCACATGTACAGAGCATTAGTGTAGTAAACAAATCAATAGCAGTTCTTGCCTTCACCTTAGCTTATATTCTAAGAAAACAGTCCTCAGAAGTTGTCTGATCTATTCTCTAAATATGCAAAGATTGCCTAGTCCTTCCTCTAAGCCTTCACTTAGTAGGTGTGAGGCAGAGGCTAAAACTCTTTTTCACAAGTCCCCAAAAGTAAAATTCGAAAAAAAATCTGTTGCATTGATATTATATAATGGTTTATAAAAATTTAAACTAATTGGATATTTAGATTGTTTTTGTGTTCTTTTACTAGAAGTTATCAAGTTAATAAAGTGTTTTCATTATTTTTAGAGAAGTCTACTCACGTAGGTTAACAAAGAAGATCAGTAACGAGTTGTTAGAAAGATCCATATATACATATATATGGACTGGGGAGATGGCTCAGCAATTAAGAACACTGGCTGTTCTTGCAGAAGACCCAGGTTCAAATCCCAGCACCCACATGGCAGCTAACAACTGTCCGTAACTCCGGTTCCAGGAGATCCGACAGCCTCTCTGTCCTCTGTGGGCATTGCACTACATGGGTGCACTTACCTACATGCAGGCAATACACGCATACTCATAAAATAAAAAGAATAAAATAAAATATTTAAAAAAGAAGATTCATATATAAAGACAGCCCATGATTGTCTTTAGTTGACTTCTGGGTAATGTATTTCACCTATTGCATATACCAGTTTGAATCTATGTTTACTAAAATACTGAAGTAACTATTTCTTTTCATGACTAACTTGGAAAAAGGGTATGAATAAAATTTATATTTTTTCCTAGAAAAGTCTTAATGTGATATCAGAAAGCTGGTCCTAAGTGAGAAGAAGACTAAAATACCCTGAAGGATCCATGTAATTAGAAAATACAGAGCTTCTCAGCCAAGCAAATGATGTTGACAAAGTTGCGGTGTGAACCGCTGATTTTGGGCTTTTTGAGCTTGTGTGACTCTCTTCACATTAAGGACAGTGCAGAACATATAGGGAAGGAGACAGGATTTACATGGTTAATGATGGGATCTACATATGAGGAGCTGGAGGACACATAAATACAGGCCTTCTTCTTTCCCTGGTCCTGACACTGCCTCAGGCTTTGCCAAGATAGTACATGTATGACCTGTTAAGCATAAGAAATCTGACAGGTGCCTTGAAACTTCAAATTCCTAATTGGTATTAAAGGGAATTCTGAATGAGAGATTTTCTCATGTCATACGAGAAATATGCGTGGTAAATATTTCTAGGAAAAGGAAGAGTAATTTCCAAAGCTTCAAGATTAGTGGAATGCAATATTCAAACGAATTATGGCTGGTTACAGGACAGGTAAGGAGCTTCAAAAAAATATAAAATGGGGAGCAGTGGTTTTACATAAACTTATAGGAAAAATTCTGATTTTCATATTATTCCTTCTTCCTACATGGTGTAGCTCTATTCCCTAAGTCCTGAAAACTCTCTTAAGTTCAATGTGTAGAAAACAGAAAAGCATTTCCAGCTACCCATTTGTGAATTTCAGTCCTTATACATAATTCTTTGGGCAAAAGGAACAGTCGTTTATACAACAAAGTCTCATTAATACTTTTTAAATGTTTACTTGCATTTCGTGTGTGTGTTGGCGGCGGAGGGGGCGGGTACCAGTGTGGCTGTCAGAGGACAACATTCAGAAGTTGGTTCTCTCCTCCCACTATGTAGGTTCCAGGGAATAAAGTCAGAGACTACTAGACTTGGAAGACAGCACTCTTACTCACTGAGCGCTGGCTCACTGGCCTTAATTGTTAAAGGTATAAAGCTATTTACAGAAAGAAAAGGAAAGAGAAGCTAACCTTTACCATATAATGGGTACAAGCAATTTTATATGGTACTTATGTTTGACCTTTGCAGTTATCTTTCAAGGTTGGTAAAGGCATCTAGGAGTGAGTAAAAGTTACTTCAAGGTTGCTGTGGTTTGAATCTGAAATGTCCTCTGCAGACTCATGCTCTGAATCTTTGGTCCCTAGTTAGCAGTACTATTTAGGGAGGTACTGGAAACTTTATAAGGTGGTGGCTAGCTGGGAGACACAGATCACTATGGTCAAGCCCATGAAGGTTATGACTGGTCCCTGTTTCCTCTATTTTTTTCTGTTTCCTGGTCTGCTCTGATATGTACAGCTGTGGTATCTTCCTACTGTTGTAAACAGAGCTGCTCAGCCATGTCTTCTGTGTCATAAAGCATCAAAACCTTCTGCTTCACCTTCTCTGTCATAATACACTAAAATCTTCTGAGACGTGAGCCAAAGTAAATCTTTTCTCCTTCATGTTTCTGTTGGGTATTTTGTCATAGTAATACAAAAGTAACTAACACAAAGGTGAAATTTTTTAAACTTGACAACCTGTGCCTTTAAGCTAACGGAAAAAGTGACCCCTATGGGGTGTTATGAAATGGCAACATAAATACAATATTAATGATGTAGAAAGTAAAACTATAAGAACATGTTATATCACTATAATTCTACTTATGATGATTTAAAATATACTAGGATAATGAAAATGATATTTGCTATGATTTTAAGATGAATATAAATCCTTTGGAAATGGACCATTATTTCCTTATCAATGCAGTAATCTACAAATCAATCAATAAACCTTGTCTGTCAACATTTATCAAAGGAATATTATAAAACCGATGCTTTGATTCATATTATTATTTTAAAATCTAGATAGGTGTCTGTGATCCCTGACAAATGAGGAAACTAAAGACTATGGCTTTGAAGTTCATCAAAAAAGTCAGTGACAGATCCAGAATTCCAGAATTTCACTTAGGTCAGCTTGAGCCAAAATTCATGAGTACGCCTGTGTGTAATTTCTTATCTAGGTGGTTAACAAACTGACCAACCTGCAATATCGCTTTCCGTGTTAAACGTTTAGATTTTACCTTGAATCGACGGCTCAGAAGATCTACCTGAAACCTATTTTTCTTTTCTTATACTTGTCCCACTGACTCTCATTCCAGGGTGGTAACTGGTGAAATCTCCCAGCTTCGCTTTAATTGGCCTTGGCAACATGTGGTCTCTGATAAAAAACATATTTTCTTTTGAGATTGCAGTCATCAGTTGGGCTAATTTCTCTTGGCCCCTTCATTGAGCTGAACTTCTCTGGAAAATGAAACAGCAGCTTGTGGGTTACCAAGTGCCAAAGAGCTGAAGAAAGAGAGAGAGAGAGAGAGAGAGAGAGAGAGAGAGAGAGAGAGAGAGAGAGAATATGAATTACATAAATAAAACAACTTAAAATACATTTGGAAATCCTGCAATTTTGTGTGTGTGAGTGTGTAGATTTGAATCAGTCCACCTTGATACATATGCAGAACTAGTCAGTGTATGCAAAACTCTTAAAGGGCATGATTTTCATCCATAGCCTATTTATTCCAAACATAGCTAAACGAGGAGGCCAAATATAGAAAGTGATGCTCCAGGGGCCCTATGGCCTATATAGAATTTAAACTCAAATGATTTGCAAAATCACTACTAAGACAGCTTGCTCATCCTGTCAGCTTGCCAGCACCAGAAGCTTGCCGTGTATTTTTGTCTTGGCAGATGCACATTCTGTTATAAAGGTCTGTTCTTCTGATGCTTTCCTTGTTCTCAGGTAATGTTCAGCATCTTCTTGAGGAGGGAGGATTGTTGTGGGCTCCTGTAGTTTCTCCCAGTCATGAAGAGAGAGAGTTTGTAGTCTGACCCTGACGTGGGCTGGTCTACCGGCACACCTCAGTTAAGAATTCGTTTCTGCTCCACAAAACTCCAAGTCATGGTGTTCCGGTTCTTTCCTTTTCGTCATTTCCAATTATATTTCTAACACTTTCCAAAGCAGAGGGAAAATAGAACCAGTGTTAGATAATGTCAATATGATGATATTTCTTTAAAAATCACCTTAAGTTTGAGGGAGGGTTTTTTTAAGATTAAAAAAAAATCATGGTTTTCCAAACTGATTAGCATAGTTTTTAAGCCACTCTGAAGTGTTTGTTAGGCTTCGCATGCTGGTCTCCATATGCCTCTTTTCAATTACATGTGCCGCCACAAGTATGGCTAAACGAACGCTTCTTTAAAAACAGAAAGCAAACTGTTAGGCTTTGTGCAGTGTAACTAGTTAGCGTGCAACGTCTCAAACTGCCCTGATTTCATCACCAAACTGCTAAATGTTCCGTTTGCAGAAATAGTCATTAAAATACGCCTTAAAATGAGATGTACTATGGGACCAAAAGGACAGGTTGGGGAGTTGAAAAAGACTTAAAGTAATATGAAACTGGATGTGATCATAGGTGCCTTGGAAGCTATTTAGGAGGAGGATTATCATTTTTGATGCTAGCGAAAGTAGTGAATAACAATTCTATGTGATGTTTACTAAATATTTTTTGTGTTTGGTTGATTAAAAATCTGGCTTAGCCAGGCATGGTAGCTCACGCCTTTAATCCCAGCACTCAGGAGGCAGAGACAGTCGTATCTCTGTGAGTTCAAGGCCAGTCTGGACTACATAGTGAGTTCCAGGACAGCTGGAGCTACAGGGAGACCCTGTCTCAAAAAGACAAAAAAAAAAAAAAAATCTTCGGTTTATATCATTATTAGTTCAACTAATTGTTCATCACAGCAATCTTAGAAGGTAAGCACTACAGTTTTATATCTCTGAAACTACAGTAGAAAGATCTAGTAATTTTCATGGAGATAGGTAGTGAATGGTAGAGCTGAGAAAAAGACCATTTAGTATGGTTCCAGGTCTGCATCTCACTTCAAGTTTACTTGGAGAAACGTGTGTCAAGATTACATTAGGAAGGTCTTTTTTTATCTCTGCTTACGCTGCTGACCATGGGGTTGTTTTATCAGACTGTAAATTCTCTTGAAGCATGACCACTAGTGTGCCTGTCATATATCCAGTTCTCAGGAAATGATTGTGGAATGAATGAATAAATGAGTGAATGATACCTTACTTTCTAGAAAGTATCATAAGTAAACTAACTAGAGTGCAAAACAAGACATCAGTTGGACAAAATAAACTAACAAACAAAAAAACAATGTTTGAAACATCTATCTGGCTTTTCATTTACTCTTCTTACTCTTCTGTGACAGTGAGCTGCACCCCGGATGGAATGGTTGGGATGCACAGGTGCTAATCTGAATCACTTCAAACTCTGGTTCAAGCTCCATGGTAGCCACAGACTCACCACTTGGTTTTATTTGGTCACTCCAGTTTGGGATTCAGTTTCTCTGTGTGTTGAATAAAATTTCTTATTCAGAAAGCAATCTCTCTTGCTTCTGATGCTATAGTATTTTCCAACCATTGAAATTATTATTCACTTTCTAAGGTATTTACTTGAATGCTCACATCTATCTGTTTATGAGCATGGAAAATGCTTTCAACAATGGTATGAAAGGTACATGGTATCTAAGAAGAAAGCATTATTTTTTAAGTAAAGTGAGAGAAGATGCTTAGAGAATATTATTAAAAAGTTTTGGTTTTAATTGTTTAGCATGTGCATTCTGGAAGACTGACAAAAGCAGATATGTAAAAATTAGTAGTTATTAGGGCTGGAGAGATGGTTTAGTGGTTAAGAGCGCTGGCTGCTCTTGCAGAGGACCCACACTCAATTCCCACTACTCACATGGTGGCTCACAACTGTCCATAACTCCAGTTGCAGGGGATTCGACAACTGTTTCAGACCTTCTCAGACATTGCATGACATCAGTGCACCTACCTACACACAGGCAATAGACTCATACACACAAAATAAAAATAATAAATAAAACTAGTAATTTTCTGCAACACAGTAGAATGCTTTGAAGTCATCATCAACTTAATTTGTCTTTATACAATGTGTGTTTCAGAAGACTCACGTAACTAAATACTGATCACATCAGTAATATTTTAAATATAGTGAGGAGGAGCATCGATTATGTAATAAAAGTAAGCAATACAGAGAAAAAAATAATTTTTTGATATATACATTCTCAGTATTTAATGATGCATTTAGATGAATTTCTATTTAGGGAATAAATTTAAATGCAGAATAACACAAAATATCCAGGTTCCCTATCTTCAGAAAATATGGAGACCAAATTGAAGATGGTTTTAGTCACTTCTTGAGAATTTTGAGTTAAAGTTATACCTGGCCACAGGAAACCCAGACACATGCAAAAACAGATTTATACATATGATAAATTATTTTAAGGGTTCTCTGAGTACCAATGGCATCATACATCAACATGAACTGCTTCTACAAATGTGCACACATTTCCTGAAAGGATTTATAATCCAGCCAATACGGTACATTTTGAATGTGTTACAGAAAGGACAGATTTACAGGAGACAATCTGCCTTCATGATGATTGCATATTGTGGCATTTCTCGTCCATATGGATCAGTAAGACTTGGATAGCAGGCATTTGACCTTCAAAATCATGCAAATGTGAAGGCAGACTTCTACTCTTACAGCTGGGAATGCCAGTAGGACTTCTTCAGCCTATTTTGGAGGCATTGATTAAAACACAATTTGACTTCTAAATATTACTAAATTTTTATTACTTCTCTGCCCCTCCCCATTGAGAATCAGCATAATTTTTTGTTCCCTTCACCCACCTTCCCTCTGGCTAACCTTCACTCATTAGCACCCAGAACTCAAATACTGATGATTTCAGAATGAACTTGCTAACTTGGAGCCACAGGCTAACTAAACAAGGCTTCAAACCTTTTTTCTCATGCCGTAGTTAATTTCCAGTAATAACTTGTGGTGGCCTTTGAAAAGATCTGAGAGTGGCTTTGTGTCAGAGGCCTTGGGAAGCTACATTTTCTCACTTTGAAACCTTGATTGTGCCAGATATAATCAGACTGTTTATCTAGCAATGTTAATTTTCTGGGTTTACAGTGTAACAATTCGCCAAGATTATTGGAACAGAATCACAAGAAGTTATATTTGTTAATCGGCCAATTTTTTTTCCCATTTAAAAATTCAGTGCAAAATGGTATCAGATTTTCTAGAATGCTGACAAGACTATGCTTGAATAAATGCATTTTCCTAAAGCAAATGTAATTTTTAAAACTCAAGTTCGAGAGAAACAATTTCAAGTTTCCATCTTTGTGATTTAAGGCTTAGAGACCCTGCAGGGAGAGGTAGGCTGAGAGAAATCACAAGCATGCTTGTGACCATGTCCTGCCAAGAAGAAGACAGCAAGCAATCCCAATCATAAAGGAAAAGGTCTGAGCAGAATCTGTTTCTATCGAGGCAGTGTAGACTAAGGAATTTCTTTCCATCACAGGACCTGCAGTCTCTCAGGCTCTCCTACATCCTCTGTGAAGGAAGGCTTTATAGGAAATAGGCTTTGAGCTCTGGGCTCTAAGTTGTAAAGAATTTTTTCATTATTTTGCATAGTCCTCCTTCAACACTGTTTCGAGCTGTTTGCTTTAGCTTATTGTGAACTCTACTGATAAAGAATAAATCTTGCACCATCCAGTACTTGTCCCATAACTGAATTTAATCATCTCTTACATAGAAAGTCTTTCTCTTCCCAGCTTTAATCAATTTAAGAGTTTGACAGATGCTATGGTGTAGTCTTTCCAATTGCTTATGGCTAAAATGAATTTTTCTAGTTTCTTTCATGGATATGGGAAGTGTTCAGTATTCTGAGACTCCAAAATGGCTCATAACCCCAGCCTGCATTTGTTAACTTGCTATGCTAAGACCTTTCTGTGCATTTCTGTTCCTTCAGGCCTCACAATGAAGTAGTGTCTCTGTCCTTTTTACAGATAAAATAAGGCCTAAAGAAGTTCAACAACAGTGTCCAAAAACCACCTTTGGATTATATAAAACTTTTAATAAGTGGCTTTAATGAACAAGGGTTTGAACTAAAGCAGTCTTTCCCAAGAGGCAGCAACCTCTAGCATTTGACACACAAAGAGAAAATGATGCATGGTGGTATGATTATTCTCATTATACACGGATGTGGTCAACTACTATCTTCAATCAAAAATGGATATAGAAAAGTCTTCATAAATTATAAATTTGCCCTAATAGAGAGGCAGAGTAATATGTCCTTCCCTTATAGCATGTCTGGGACCCCTATATAAATGAGCATGTGGAGTAAGTGCTAGGAGCCTTTCCAGTGCTGACACTATGACTGTAGGATTAGTTTTCAGTGGAGGGAGCCAATACCTCCTTTTAAAACAATGGAGGTGCCACATTAATGAGAAACTTCACTCTTGGAATAGTTCAACCCAGAGTGGGCCCAATCTTGTTTTGAGGTGTTCTGATTCCTCTTGGAACCTGTCTATAACTCTATTTTATTCTATTTTTCCATTCATTCCTACTGTATTCTACTGTTCTCTATTCTACTCCACCCTCTAGCAAAGCACTTTTCTCTTATTCATTGAATAGCAGCACATCAAGTGTGATTATCAGAAGGGCATGAACAATCTTTGATAACAGTACTACAAAGCAGGAAATCGGTTTTTCTTTTGTCTATACTGACTTGGAACAGTACACAGCCAGAGACAGATCTCATTAACATTAACTCCCATGTTGCTCACAGCGTTTATTGAGACAGTATTTGTAACATCATTGTTGCTTTCAATGTCACCATTGTCCCAATCAAGCACACCCATTGCTCTGAGTCAGGGACATAACTGAGTGACAAGTAGGGAACCTGGCAACAGGGTGAAGGTAAAATGTGTTACGTAAACTCATAACTCAACAAAAAATTATAGGCTATTTATTATATGTTCACTGTGTGTTTCTGTCTAGGAAAAGCTTCCATGTCTACAAACTTCAAGGCTAACATAGTAATGGCATTATATAATTCAACATAGACATCAGGAGGAGTATGATTTTCATTCCAGAAGAGCCAAGGAGATATTTTAAGAGCCATAGAAGGTGTGCTGGATAGCTTTAGTGTCAACTTGACATATCTGGGTTGAGGGAACCTAAATTGGGGAATTTTCTCTATTGGACTGGCCTGTGGCCATGTCTGAGGGGCATCTTCTTGATGAGTGATGTGGGAGGGCCCAGCCCACTGTGAGTGGTGCCACCCCTGGGCAGGTGGGCCTGTGTTACACAAGAAAGCAGGCTGAGCAGGGGCCAGGGGAGCAAACAAGTAAGCAGGATTCCTCCATGGCCTGTGCTCCAGCTCCTGCAGATTCCTGCCCTGAGTTCCTACCTTGGGTTCCCTGATGAACTGTGACCTGGGAGATGTAAGACAAATAAACCCTTTCCTCCCCAAGTTGGTATTGGTCAGAGTATTTTGTCACAGTAATGAAGAACAAACTAGGACAGAAATTGGTACCAGAGAGTGAGATATTGCTGTGACAGATCTGACCTTGGTGTTTTGGGAGGACTGTGGAAGGGTTCAGAACTTTGGGCCAGAAAAGCCATTGAGTACTTAAGAGTTTGTTGCTGTGGAGCTTGGAATAGTTATGTTGAAAGAGTTGTGGGCAATACAGGCCTGGCTTGTGAAGCTTCAAAGGGAAGCAGAGACTATCAGGGCTGTTTGTGTAAGATTTGGATTGAGAATCTGTGGGTTCTGGTCAGCTGGGGCTGAAGAATCAGCTGTGATTAAGAAAAGACCAGAACTGAAGTAAAACCTTTGCTTTACTGGGACAATTGATGCTGATATAGCTGGGGCCGAAAAATCAGTTGTAAGTAACAAGAGACCAGCATCACTGTGGTAAAGTCTTCTGGGAGGTATTTCTTCAGGGTCAGCATACAGAGGGCACCCAAGCCTCCATCTCAAGATGGAAGCAGGACTTGATAATGTGTAAGAGTCTCCTGCATGGTTCTGGTGTTGAAAGTGTGAAGGAGTCATAGAGAGCAGCTGAGGCTTGGCACTCTGAGAGGCCAGAAAAGGCCATAGGTGAAAGTGCAGCTTCAGTTGCAGTGAAGACCCCAGGATTGAAGGAGTCATGAAGAGAATCTGAGGCTTTGCACCCCAAGAAGCAAGAAGAGGCCATTGGTGAACATGGAGCTTTAGTTTCAATGGAGACACCAACTTTTTGGAGATGCCAGGACCATGGGACAACCACCAAGGGCAATGGCAGGTGTGGAATGGAGCCAGCTGGGTCTTTGAGGCAAGCTGTGTGTGCTATGAATGTCAGAGTCAGAGAGGTGGAGCTGCCAGAACCCTTTGGAGCCCAGAAGATCATGAGTCCAGATGTCCAGCCTTGAGCTACTTTGCTGGACTTTGGTTTTGCTCAGGTGTTCCTGATTCTTCCCTTTGAAATAAGACAGTACTTGTTTTAGATTTTACAGGAGCCCCCAGTTGAGAGACTTTTAAAAGAGACTGGACTTTTAAGTGTTTGGATTTTTTAAGGACTGTGGAAATTTTACAATACATGTTTGTGGGGTCTCTCTCTCCCCTCGTGGGTCATTGGCCACCGGTCCATGAGGACAAAGGGAGCAGAAGCGACAAACGGGGTCAGGACAGCCAGTGAGCATTGAAGGAGGAAAGCCCTTCCAGGGAGGCAGGTTCAGTGATATAACAGCTCCAGACTCAGTGAAACAGCTCCGTTTATTCAGTGGGGGTTAGGGAAAATATATTGTGGAGGCAGTAGCCAATGCTTCAGCTGATAGGTGCTCATAGTATGCTTTATTTACATGTGGCAGTAGGCTCCTATCATCTGACTACCGGGCAATGCCTAATTATCATATAGAAAAAACCTGGGGGTAGTTTTTACTCCAGGTGACTATGCCAAAGGTCATGTTCCAAATAAGGTCAGGAATCCTTGCTTGTGGGCACTTTCCAGGTAAGTCAGGTAGAGAGCAGGAGGCCCCCTCTGAGAAAGGGAGTCCTTCCATATAGCGCCAAGCCCCTTAGAGCTATCCAGACATGGAGGACTACAACTTTAGCAGCAGGGTCCCCCAACACTTGTTTTGGATTTTATAGAAGCCCATTCACAGTTAAGAGACTATTAAGAGACGATGGACTTTAAAGTGTTTGGATTTTTTTAAGGACTGGGGTTTTTAAGGTTGTACTATCTTATGTTTTGATATTAATGTTAATATCGTGTCTTGGGGACAAGAATTGGAAAGGTTATGGTTTAGTAGTGTTGTGTTTTTGTGTGAGGTTGACAACGGGTCAATTGTGCTAGATAGCTTTAGTGTCAACTTGACACACCTGGGTTGAGGGAGCCTCAATCAGGGAATTTCCTCTATTGGACTGGCCTCTGGCCATGTCTGAGGGGCATCTTCTTGATGAGTGATGTGGGCGGGTCCAGCCCACTGTGGGTGGTGCCACCCCTGGGAAGGTGGGCCTGTGTTGCAGGCTGAGCAGGGGGCAGGGGAGCAAACCAATAAGCAGCGTTCCTCCATGGCCTGTGCTCCAGCTCCTGCTTCCAGGTTCCTCCCCTGAGTTCCTACCTTAGGCTTCTTAATGAATTGTGACCCGGAAGATGTAAGATAAATAAACCTTTTCCTCCCAAAATTGGTAGGGGTGCACACATGCACGTTTCATCTCAAATCATAGGACATGATTTCTAAATCCTCTGAGTTTTGAAATTTTCCTTCAAAAAGGACATATATGCATCTGTACACAACACTCACAGTTTCTCTGTGTTCCTGGATTCTCATTAAAGTTCTTTAACATTTTGACTTGCTTGGTGACTTTTTATGTTCATCTGAATAGTTCAGAGGGAGGTAGCTAAGAGCCAACCATGAACACAGCAGCATTTTGACTTTTTCTTTTAGGCATTGGAAATTCAAGGGAAAATGCCAGGAAATAATATTCAGGTTTTTAATTGTTGTTACTGTAATGCATATAAAAAGTAGTCACCATAATCTCAGAGGTTCCCAACAAAACACATCTGTTAATAATTAAAATAATTATATGACTGCCAAGAGGCCAAATCCAGGAAGGGAAGCACTTTGTTAGTGATAAAAATGCTTATTATGGGAAATTTGTGTTATTTATTCACTTTATGTTGAATTCCACGGAATACCTCCTCCCTCCAAATGTTTTGGTCTAACATCAACTCAAAAACAAACAGAGGTGCTAGAGAAATTGCTCAGTGGTTAAGGACACTTACTGCTCTTGAAGAGAATAGGGGTTTGGTTTTTAGCACCTAAATGATGGCTAACACCAGTCTGTAACTCTAGTCCTAGGGGATTCTGTACTCTTCTGGCCTCTATAGAAACTGCTTACATGTGATACACTTATACACATGCAGGCAAATAATTCACATATATAAAATAAAACTAAATAAATCATAAAATATATAAATAGAGACATCCCAATGCAGTTTGGATGAGAAAAAAACAAAGCATAGAAATTAAATAGACTTTTCTTTATGGGAAGAAGTTAAACAAATTTTTCTTTTTTAATAAAAAATTTGGTGTTAGACTCCTCTAAAGGGTAAGATAGTTTATTGCTCTCAGATACATCTTTATTCTCCACTCTGTATTTCCATACTCTTATTCCTTTGCAAAGCAGGGGCCTTCAAGGTGAGAAAGAAAAAGAAAAACATTTTCCCCCATCTAGTGTCCTCTGATGATTCTAGTAGCATCTGGCCACATCTATGACACTCGTTTCAATGGGACAGCAGCCATAGTGGCTAAGGCTCCCTCTAGGCCACTCCTCAGTTTCAGGGCTCCGGCTTCTACTGGTTAGCTCTATCTTCTAGGTGTTAGAACCACCCCCACCTGTTCCAGTTTCTCTAGCTCTGGTGATGATATTTGTCCCTATTCTGACCTCTGGTTTGCTGCCTGTCTCTGGTTCAGCTTTAACTCTTCTATAGTGTTTGTGACTTTGAATTAAATGCTTTCATTTCAGAGATCTGCAAAGGTTGTATTTTGTTCCTGATTGAATATGGTGGTAGTTTAAGGGAGAATTATCCCCATGGGCTCAACTATTTGAGCCCTGGGTAATTGGTGGTACTGTTTGGAGAAGTCATGCAGTCTTTGGGATGTGTGGCCTTGGTGGAAGAAGCATGCCGCTGAGCACAGGCTTTGAGAGGTCCCTAGCCTTATCCCACTTCCAGCTGGTTCTCCCTCTTCTGTGCTGCTTGAAGATGTGATCTCTCATCTTTCTGCTCTGGCTGCCTCTTGCCTTGCCTCCCCCACCATTATGAACTCTCCCTCTGGAACCATAAGCTATACAAAACTCCTCTTCCATAAATTGTCTTGACCATGGTGCTTATCACAGGAGCAGAAAAGAAACTGATACAAACTCTGATGCAGGCAAACTTGCAGACCTGCTTTGGTTACAGGCAAAGCATTGAGTCACATGGGAATTATAGCAAATAGATCTAAAATGTTGGACATGATAGTTGCATATGACCTCCCATTAGACATAAAACCAGTCTTTCACAACAATCTGGAGCCTTTGTTTTTTACATGCTTCTAACAAAACATGTCAAATAATACCCTTTGTTTTCTCATCTCCAAACTCTTTTCTTTCTACTTTTGCATGCTGAAATCTCCAGATCTTTCTTTGCTGAATTATTGAATCCCAGAATAATTAAAGAACATAATTATGTGGGATTTAGTAAAAAATATTACTTTTAACTGCCTCAAAGTGCATGAATCACCTTATGAGTACAAAGATCACTTTTCAAATGCATAGTTTCAGCCAAAGAAAATAAATAGAACTACAGATTTTCTAACATTTCTTCTATGTGTTCCCAGAAATAGCCTGGAGCTCAAAAGCCTTTGAAATATCCTCACTCTGCGCCTTGTGCTTAGTCTCCTTGAGTAAGTCACCTGAAGCAGAGGGAACTCTGGTCTTGAAGAAATGATCTAGTGTGAACGTGTGGGACAGCGATACCATCTGCACAGAAACAGGCAGTAGTCAAGGCTAAGAAAAACTGAGAAAAGAAAATAACATTTGGATATGTTCAGTGTGTGAAACCCTGCTATTAATCACTTGTATCTAGTTAACTCTGTTAATGCCAATGCATGGGAATTTACTTCACCACCCATTGCAACTAACCATACTGGAATCCATTTTAAAAAGCTTCAAGATATATGTATACTTTATGGTTTTCTGAACAGGGCTCTGGTAGCACAGGAAAGAGGACCAACAATCGACAAATGAATTTCAAATCGACAAATGAATTTCATGAAATTGAAAAGCTTCTATACAGCAAAGGAAAATGTCAATTGAGTAAGAAGACAGCCTGCAGAATGGGGGAAAATCTTTTCTAGCTATACATTTGCCAGAGGATTAGTGTCTAGAATAAGCAAAGAACTCAAAAACCTAAAGGCCAAGAAAGCAAACAACCCAATTAAAATAGGAAATGCTGAGCTGAACAGACAATTCTCAAAACTTAGCCAGGAAATACTATAAAGTGTTCAGCATCCTTAGCATTACGGAAACATAGATTAAGGCCACTTTAAAGTTCTATCTCACTCCAGTCAGAATGACTATCATCAAGAATATCAATAATAAATTCGGATGTGGGGAAAGGGGAGCTCTTATACATTATTAGTGGGATTTTAAACTAGTACGGCCACTTTGGAAACCAGTCTGGACATTTCCCATAAAACTGACAATAAAACTACCATGTGACCCAGCTAAACTGATCCTGGACATATATTCAAAGGACTCTGTAACATACAGCAGGGTACCTGCACATCCATGTTCATTGCTGTGCTATTTACAGTAGCTAGGAAATAGAGGCAGTTTAGATGCCAAACAATTGATGAATTAATAGTGAAGATATGGTACAGATCCACAAATGGATTTTACTCAGCTGTAAAGAAAAATAAAATCTGTAGGGAAATGGGAAAAATTGGAAAAATATATTCTAAGTGAGGTAACCCAGGCTGAAAAGAAAAAAAAATGATGAATGTTCTCTCTTGCATTAGAATCCCAGCTTCAATTTTGTGCCATGATAAGTCTAATATGTAGTATGTGTGCCAGGAAACAAAGAAAGGAAAGGGGATTACTTTAGGTATAGGAGATAGGAAAACATACATAAAAAGAAAGTAAGAAGGAATACTGTTGGGGGAAAGGGTTAGGCAGGGAATGAGGGGTGGGGACTGGGGATGTGAGGGTATGGGACAGGGGAAGAATTACCAGGATAAAAAGAGCACAGAGAAACCACTTGGAAAGCAAGATATGCCCACAGGTACAAGAGCAGTTGAGGGTGAGCTAACCAACTTGCTCTCCAAGTGGATTCCAGACCTACTCTCTGGTGACTATGGGGGTAACCAACATCTAGTGTGATGAGTCTAGCTAAGAATCCAGGTCTGGGGAGGTGGTAGGTCTGTGTGGGAACAAATCTCTGATGGTTAACTAAATTGGCATAGCAGCAAACAGCCTTCTAGATGCCTAGGTGCATGTACTCATAGACAAAAGTGCCTCCCAGACTTAGAGAAGCTTCTCCTTACAATGGACAGTGGTGAATGCAGAAACTCAAGGCTGCCTAAGATGAAGAAAATATGTGAAAGATGGGTTTGACCTAGCCCTAAACAAGTCATGTATAGCATCCCCTCCAAGACTCAAGGAACATTATGGATGAAGAGGAAGAAATAAGAGCCAGAAGATGGCGTTAAAAGGTATGAAATACTATTCCCTAGACTGCATAGAGCTGCTGTAATCATTACCTCACTTCAGTGTTATCTGCACTGAGACCACACACAATCAGTTGCATCAGCAATCAGTCAAGGAACTGGGAGGGGCGCTATCTTTACCTTTGAACTATTGGTTATTAATGAATTCTTGGAGAGGTCAGCAGAATCACTGACTTTAGTTGTGTATCTACTGCTGAGCCCACCAGACTCCAAGGGATAATTCCAAGGCCAAAGTCACACAGATACCCCAGTTAATTTTGGTGGGTCATAAAACAAATAAACATGAATGCAAGAGAGCGATTTGTGGGGTGGGGAGGGTAAAAGGTGGACAGGGGTGGTAAGGAAGTGAGTTGACAGTGGTTGGTATGCAAAGCTCACATCTATGAAACTGTAAAAAATAATTAAAAAATAATTTTAAAAATGGTTTAATTTTTAAATTAAAACCCAATTGCTCAATTTTCATTTAATTAAATTTCCCATTATTTTCCTTTTTAGTGAAAATGATAGTCAACACAGAAAACTCTGAAACTTATTTAAAGTATTTGCAAACATGCAGTTAGGAAGTGACTAAAACAGCTGTTTGCTTTTGTGTTCCATTACAGCATCAACTGCCACCTCCAACATCCCAAGCAGATTCTTAAGAAGACTTTACATTCCTGGATAACAGAGCTCACATCAGTAGGCTGGACCTTGTTCTTAAGAGAGCTGAGCAATACAGTGCTCACTCTGGAAAAACCATAATCTAGATCCTGGGATACTGAGACCCAATTGCCATCAAGACAAGACTATATAAAACCCAGCACATTTTACCTTTCTCTGTTCTGTGTTCTGACACCCATGGTGTGTCTCTCCCACTAAACCCGGAAATGTCTTCAAAATGCTTTGTAGGAAGCAAGCCTTTACAAATTGATTGGAACTATCACACTTGATATAATTATTCTTCAGACTTGCTTTGGAAATACAATGTGAGCTATAAGGTTGTATAGGGTTGACATCAGGTATTTATCCTAATATGAAGCTGTTGGGCAGTTCTAGCAAGTAGTGTTTCTCAGAAAGTATCATTGTAGAATTTTGTTTTTT
Organism: Nannospalax galili; assembly: GCF_000622305.1. Taxonomy (NCBI): domain Eukaryota; kingdom Metazoa; phylum Chordata; class Mammalia; order Rodentia; family Spalacidae; genus Nannospalax; species Nannospalax galili. The sequence continues at coordinate 2,265,475 of NW_008347189.1, forward strand.
GAGATAGGGTTCCATTATGTAACCCTGACTGGCCTGAAACATGCTGTGTAGAACAGGCTCGCCTCCAACTCACACATTTCTGCCTGGCTCTGCCTCCAGGGTGCTGGGATTAAGGCATGGGCCATCATACCAAGATCACTAGTATTTTTAAATTTCTATATCCCAAAGAGAATACTGGGGAATTGGCAAAAATTAGGTAATACAAACCCATGGTATATGAATTTTCTCTAGGAACATGAAAAAATAAAAACATGAAAAAAATAAAGCTAATAGAAGAGTAATTGAGAAGTTTGTTTTTACTTGGCCGTGCCAGGTTTTAGAGGCCTGAGAGGCTTGATCTTTGTGTAGACTGTCTAAATTAGAGCTGAGACAAGTAGAGTTTGGGACTAATTAGTGAGAGTGAGGGAAGACATTGCTTTGGTCTGGCATCATAAAGTAGATGCCGTCTCATCATCTTGTTCTCTGTGTTAACACATGAAAATCATCATGGGAGAAGAGATGCTTATATATTTTTTAAAATTATTTATTTAATAACCACGTACTTAGAAGAAGCATTTCATTACATCAGCAAAATGAAGTTTTCTGCATGAAACTCTGTATTTTAATAATGAAATAGATGCTTATATTTTTAACATCACCTCATGGCTCCTTGAGAAAGCACTAGCAATGACTAGCGTGTAGGATTGAGTCATAAATATCCACTGAGTACCTCCTGGACACGGCAGTCTGTGTGGCACTCTCAGTTCTTATCGAAGTGGGAATAGCAATGTTGTCTCTATTTTTGTCCAAGAGTCCTTAGAGGATTAAATGAAGAAAGGGCTTAGGAAGGGTTTATTTAGGCATCAAGTACTATTTTTTTGTGCTCATATATCAATAATTATTACAGAATGGAAGAAAACATCATTATTCCTCCTTGCTATGGAAATATGAGAAAAATTGAAAAAAAATCAACAAAAGACTGCATGAAGTTACCAAGACAATCTAGGACTCTAGGACAGTCACATATAGTATGTTTTGGTCCAAAGAGAAACCCAGAAATATTGGTGAGTGAATGAAACAGTGAACAGGATTGAAGATGTCTTTGTCTTTGCCTTGCCTATGAACTGTCTCTGTGGTCTACTTTTCACTCTACTCTGCCTTTAGCTGATCATATTTTCTAGGTCATCATAGATTAAAGCTACATAAAAGCAAAAATATTCTGTTTTCCTGGCTCTTCCCTTCCACCAAGTCATTTTTGCACTTTATGAAGTCTCCTTCTCCAGCTGTGGTTCTTGATAATGCTGGCTTTGAGTGCTCCAGTTCCTACATCTGCCATTCCTATTCCCTCTTGACAGACACTTCATGGATATTGGTAACGCTGGTCCTGACCTTCCCAATGGCTGACTGGACACTCCCTCATAGAGGCATTTGTTAGATTCTTATTGCTCCCTATATTTGACTTCCTCAATTTTTTTCTATCTACTCTTTTCTGTCTCATAATGTCAATAATCAAAGTTAAGAATCTTTCCATTATCCTAATTTTGTTCCCTCACTCTTTTCATCTCCCATCCTCTCCTTACCTCAGAGTTCTACATGTCCATTTCTATAAACACACCTCAGATTTCAACACCTGTTATCTTTCTTGGGCTGATAGTTCCCCTTTGGACTTTTGTCATAGCTAATTGTTTTCCCCAATACTTCAGTACCTAGAATTTCTTATTATAGAATATCAACTTGAGTGGACCAGGATTAGCTCACAGAGACAACATCTGCTCAAGTAACTACATACTATCCCATATCTACTGCAGTGCTAAGTCATCTGTGGAATAAAGGGTCACCTCCTGAGTTTATCCTTCAAAATAAGACTCAGTCCAAAGCCTGTGTACCTTTGGGCAACACTCTGTTCCCTTCTGGTTGCTCCATGCTCTGTCAATGCAGAACTACGTGTTCTTTCCCAGATATATTTTCTAGCTCAGAATTTCACTCGCCTGAAAGGACTTTTCTTTGTCTTAAAAGAAAATCATGTATGAACTTCAAAGGACAGGTACAAATATTCCTGTCTTTCTTTTAAATTTTGAAAAATAGTTGTCAGTGAATTGCTTATTTCTTGGGGTTCTCAATTAACTGCTCATCTTTGAGTTGAAGTCCAATGTCACGTGTGTATGATACAGAGTTATCTCATGCCTCTCCCCAGTCTCCAATGAACTGTAAAGTCCAGGAGGTATTGTTAATCTACAGCCTCTGCCCTTTCTGTAATTCCTGTCACATATGTAGTGGTTGATCACCAAATTTCTGTTGAATCAAAATTTTGAAGGAAAATACTTTGAAATATTAGTGCTTACAATAACCAATAGATGAGGGAAGTGAACATTGGCCATTCTGTCAACATGTCCAAAGAAATTAATTATTGGAGGAAGCAAACTACCAGGACAAGGTTTAAAGGATCCAATGTTATTATTCATTTCTACTTTATCTAAGTTTACATAGCAGTGTGAGAAAATTTATTAGCTCTGTGCATACTTTTATGTTTTCAGCCTAGTCAATACAGATCAAGGAAAGGTAAAATTTACCAACTTGGAGTCATAGGTAGTTGGGGAAGCAATAACATAATTAAATGATTATTTTAATTACACTTATTGTATGCTTGTGTGTGCACGTATGTTGGGGTGCACATGAAGGTCAGAGGACAATTTGTGGGAGCTGGTTCTCTCCTTTCATGGGGCTTCTAGGCATTGAACTCAGGTCGTCAGGCTTGGTAGCAAGTGCCTTTACCTACTGAGCCATCTTTCTAGCCGTGACTATTCCCTAATACCAAGCAAAGCGATTGGCTGTCTTAGATTAATTTCTCATGGATTAAAGTTTTTTTTTTCCCCTGGGTATTTTTTTTAGGCTAAAAAATACCTTTTGAGGTCTGAACAATCCTCTCACATATAGGGTAAAAAGAAATTTTTTCAATATTGCTGCTAAGGAAATTCAATATAAAGAATAATATGTCAGCTGTACTTTTTATATTCAGCTGACCTCAAAATTCTAAGTATTTGCCAAATTATTGAGAACCAATTACTTAGAACGTATCTCAGTATGCTCAAAATGCTGGTCAGTCCAAATTTAAAAATAGACAAAGATTTTTAACCCATACACGTTTATTTATACATCTATGTGCATATGAATATTAGACATAAAATGCAGCCTATAATTGTTTAAAAAGGAGTAAAGTAACAAAAGAAAGGAGTAGTCAAATGTGTGAAGACGTGTGCTTGATCTATGAATTCATCAGCGCTTACTGTGATCACCTTGAGAATTTCCGTGTTGAAAAACATTAAAAATCATTTAGAAAAGTTACCACTGGTGATAATTTTTAAATGTTTTAACTCAACAAAATTTAGTATTATGTCTTATTGACTTTAAAAATACATTTCTTGGTAAAACACATGTAACAGAAACCAATTTCTTAGAACACTTCAAATAAAGTGAAGTGGCTGTAATTAGCAAAAAAGAGCTAGAAAAAGAACTTTGCGTATTTGCACCTTAAGTTATGATAAGGATGTACAAATTACGGTGTTTTTGATAAAACCCTGTTCTGCGAGGGCAACACTCAGTGGGACACGTTCCCTATCCCTCTGGCTGCAGCTTCTTAAGTATTCTAATAACTCGAGTAAACTGCCGGGACAAACAAGGCAGCCATGGCTGTGTCTGGAGACACTGCATCTGCCTTCCTTAATCAACTTCCTTTCCTGAATATGAATTGCAATAATGAGTCAATTAACGTCCTCAAATGCCAATGAGATGCAAAAGAGATTGGTAGTGGTGATGCAGTGTGTTTCGGGAGCTGTTCCAATGTCTGGATTTTAACGAGAATCACACACTGAGCTCACAACTGATTATTTATCTCATGTAAACGTGACTGGCTGGCACTTTCTCTTGCAACCTCCCCCACTCTTCCCCCAGAAATGTAGAGAAGACACACAGAATCCTCTTATCCATCAATCTTCTTATCTCATTGGTTTGGAGTCATCACCCCAAAGGTATAACTTGTCACATCGTTATTCAGACACAAAGATGCACTGTTGATAATTTTCCTTATCAAAGCTCTGAAATTATTATCCTTTCTAGTATATACTAACGAGTATAATCATAGAGTTTCAAATGGTAGTCTCTAGATGACAAGCCTAAAGTATATTTAAATAGTGAATTGTCATTTAGTGCCTTCTTCAGGGCTTTGAATATATTCCTGTAAACCCAACACCTTTGTTTTCAAGTGCCACCATTATTATGTTCCTTCAACGGGTAGTAAAACTGAAGCTCAAAGACAAGTTTGTACAACCACTGAAATCCGGTCTATTATCATCAACATTCTTACTCAACATTGATGTGTCTTGTAACTGCAAACATCTGGGTGGCTTAGATTTCTCATCTAACTATTGGCATGGGATGGAAGGAATTATTTATTAAAACACTAATATTTATTATTAGAATTTGTCTTTAAAAGTCTTCAGGTTAGTGAGTATTAAGTATTCCAATGCAATTTACTATTCAGATTTTTCAGTTCAGCATTTTAAAAGTGGACAGCTGGCTGACCACTTGGCAAACGCAAGACCCCCAAAGTAAAATGATAACTCTGGCCGCATGGCCACTTTTCCCTGACAGATTGGAACTCCTCACTGGCCATATTTTAATGTAAAAACTGAACTGCTGAAATTCAGTCATATGCTTTCTTCCCAGGGAGTCGAGAAGTGTCTTTCTGAGGAGCACGTAGACATCCATAATAAAATCTGCCATGCCAGAGTGACCAATTTAAAACTTGGTCTTTTGAAAATTCCTTTCTTAATTGTCACACTAAGCAGAGGCAACAGAAAGATAGAATCCAGTGAATTGCATAAAAGCAGAGTGATCTCCAAGTTAAGTGGGATTAAAAAAAAAACTACACAGAGATCATCAGTGACTGTTTTCACAAATTATTGGTGCTATTTTAAAAAATATTTCATTTATTATTTTTATTTTATGTGTATGAGTGTATTGGCTGCATGTATGTGAGTGCACCCGAGTCGTGCAATGCCATGGAGGTCAGAAGAGGGCTTTGGATTCCCCTGGAACTGGAGTTAAGGATGGTTCACAGCTGCCATGTGGGTGCTGGGAATTGAACCCCAGTCCTCTGCAAGAGCAGTCAGTGCTCTTAAACGCTGAGCAATCTCTCTAGCCCCTACTGATGCTATTTTATCAATGTCCTATGTGGCTTGTGACTGGAGATGTCACTTTCTATTTAGCGAATATGTTCAACATATGAAAATGTCTTACATTTTAGAATGAGAATTATTTTTCTCCTTTTAAGCTTTATTTTGCAAGTGCTAATGTGTTTTGTTTTGTTTTTAATTTGGTAATAACTTTAGAATGGTTTTCTACCGTTTATACAAATCCAGTAAAAAACAGCAAGTAGATGCTTGAATTACATTTAAAAGAAGTATGTGGCATTATCTCTCTTGCTTTTGCATGTGTAGTGATGCAGAAAGTAAAGTTTTATGACCTTTCATTCATTAAGTGTTTCTCTGTCCAATAAGCACCAGCCTTACAGTAAAGAGAGATACATTCATGAATGTGCAGGGATTGTTAATTCTCTGAAATATTATAGCTTAGAGGCTAAAGATATCATTTTATTTTATAACATAATCCTCATGTCAACTTCCTCATAGAAAATACCTAGTGAGAGTTTAGTTTAAATGGACATGATTTCATTTTGGAAACAGAGCCATATTTACTTTAATTTTGGAAGCTCCTGAAGAAGTCCAAAACAAGATCACATATAAGTAGTTCTTAGTAAAAACAATTTTATCATACCTTCAGAATGCAGTGTGCAGCAAAGTGACTTTGCCATTATTGGATGCACACACAAAACTATGTACACCCAGGAAAGTAAATCTTCAAAGGAATTGCTCAGCGAGTCATCCCTGCAAAGAAATCAACTTTCTCCACTTACTTCCGTCCCTTTCAAGATTATATTTTAAATGACAGAACTCAAGCAAAGTGATCTGAATAAAATGCTTACATTTCAGTCATATGGTCTGGAGATGGTAGCTAACTAAGCTCTTTACACACATTACTGAATAATCTACACACTCAAATAATTAAAAGCAAAGATCCCAGTTTACTCATAAAAAGTTCTTCCAGAGTCCCCGTCAGAGTAGTTACAGATGTTCCTCTGCTACCCATCTAAATGAGCTTCAATAAAATGTATTTTACAACCCTCCTTGGTACATTTAGATTCCTAATGAATGTCAAAAAAATTTTCCTCTTTTCTTCCATCCATTTAAACAAATTGGAAGCGAAGTTCCTTACCTTCAACAGAAAAATTCTAATACTTTGATCTTAAAACAATTTTTTATAAAAACTCTGATGTCCGGCTTAGTTCCATCCAGTCATTAAAACTGACACTATAAAATAGGATTGTAAGTAAGGTTCCTTTTTTATGGACCCACATAAATATCAGCGCTTGAGGAAGCTGAGGGGTGGGGTTAGATTGATCGAATGGTGTAATGCATTTAAAGTACTTTATGATTTTTACCTGATTCCTGTGAATATTCACATCCATTTCTAAATTTCTGATGTCTGAATGTTTATAATTTTTTGAGGGAATTCAGTTGAGTGTTGACTAAACAAGTGGGGGCGTTCACAATCTCATTGAAATAATAAGCAGTGATTCAGCCCAAATTGAGTTGAAACAGTTTACTACAGCCATCGCCTCCACGTGCTCAAAAAGTTCAATATGGGACCTTTTGATAATATATTCAGCAGAATCTCACATTCTGCAAACTGGCTTTTTCCCAAATTCTGCCATCTGATCTGTTTTCTGCTAGAGCCTTTCACTTTCTCATAAGGCAGGTGGTCTGAATGCAGCAGGCAAGTAGTCACGCCGTGGTCAGAGAGATACTTCAAATCATGTTGAGCTGACCCTGTGACTAGGCAGTGTTTTCATTGTTCCTGGAGCAGAATTAGAAAAAACTACACAATTTGACAACTTGGTAATAATTTGTTAATAAAACCTAGTCACATAGATTCTGCTAATAAAATCTTGAGAGAAAAACAATTGTTTATCAGACTTTTGCAAGGTTCCATTCTTTCTGGAACCTCCATTTCCTCAGTTAAGGTTAATGCTGAACACTTTGACATGTGCTTTTTCAAATGATGAGGCAGTTGAAAAACAAACTCCAACCTATCTGTGGGTTCCTCACCTTTACAGCTTCTTTAAAACCAAATCCTCTCCTATGAATCAGGAAGATGACGTCAAAGATGAAATATTTTACACAGTTCCACAAGTCACAGAGAGGAAGGATGACAAGAGGAAACTTAGGGAGCAGAGAAGGAAAAGTAATCACTCACTCCGGAGTCTAATTGAAGCTTCTCACTCACTGAGAACCATGAATTCCCACACAATGAACAATATTTTCTGTGAAGATTGTCAACATAGAAAAACTATTTCCTTTACATAGAAAAACTCCAAATAAGAATGTTAAAACAGTGAGAACCCTGCTCAAAGCCTGAACAGTTCCGACCTTGGTGGGGCCTCACCTTTCCCCAGATATTTTCTCATATTCTCATGATCAAGACTACCATCTTTGTCCCTGTGATCTTCAGCCTCACCTTACCTACTGCAATCCTGCCCATCAGAGACTGCCTTGTGATCTCATTTAAATTCCTTTTGTTGAAGGAATTTACTTTTTGAAGATAATGTCAAAAAGCACCCAAATCCTATGCACGGCTGTTGTAAAGACAGAGTGACTTCTCTCGGAAGCCCATGCCCACATGCTCAGTGTGCCCTATACTTTTCCTCAGTGCCTTTGTTTCTATGAACCCCCATGTTCACATCTATGTTAAAAATCCCCATTAATATGGTCCGAAAGTTAGAAGAAGGAGAAGAATTATTAGGGGGCCTATTAGGGTGGACACTAAGGTAGTTAACCAGGGGCTTTTATTAAACCATCATTCAAACCAAAAAAAAAAAAAAAAAAAAAATCCCCATTAATAAACTCCAGCTCTGCTTCACAGTTTTATCCTGTAGTTCTTTCCTACAGTGAAATCAGATCTGGTTTTACGTGATTTGAGGTCCCTAAACAGTGAAGGGTTCAGCTGCTTCTGGCAACAGTGGGGTGCTGAACCTCCACCCCCGATGCCACTGAGCACAGGAAGAGCTGGTCACAGACAGAAAAGAGGTGGAGAGTTGAAATATTTCTATAGTTTGAGACAGGTGTGCACATACCAAAGCTGGTCTTAGAAAACACTACAAGCTGCTTCAAATGTCAACCTAAGTGAACTCCAAAATTTTGCCCAAATAAAGTTTTTGTCTCAAGAGCAGTATTCATTTTTTGTCACATGTACTTGAAACTGAAGTTCTTTTTTACAAACTACATAATCATTTATGATTATTGCATTAAGTAGTAAACATATTTATTTATTGACCCAGGGTCTCATGCAGCCCAGACTAGTATGAAACTTGCAATGTAATTAAGGATGGCCTTGAACTTCTGATCCTCCTGCACCATTTCTTTCATGCTTCTATTTAAATGCCTCAAAAGGCCTTCTTTGATGAGATATTATGAAATCCTAACTATTCATATAATCCATCAGTTTATAGCCTTCTTTTGTTTCTGTAAATCTCTTTCTGGCTTGTAATACCACATATGTTATGCCTTCATTAACTTATTAGTTTAACATTTATCCTGCTAAAATTTAAGTTCCATCTTGTCCATTTTGTACATTAATGTAGCACCATCTTGTTGGTGCTCAAAATCATTTGTTCTATGAATGAATGATCAGCTACTTTAAGGAAGATACTGTTACTATTCTGCCATTTGAGTCTTAAAGCAGGGGGACTATGACACATTCTGACATTTAAAGCTATTTATGTATCTGAATATTTGAACCACAGTATTTCCTTTAAGGAAATATTTCTTATTTTGGGGGTGAGCCACTTTGCATATGGGTGAAAAGAGATTTTTCCTGAAGTATAACTACATAATTCCTATAAGATGATTCTATGATATGAATATCCTATTAACAATATTCCTTTTTTTCTCCTTATTAAAAAGTTAAGATCAATATTTTTAGCACTTTGAAGACTGACGTCGAGTTGCCAAAGAATTGCCATAATGAAGAGCCTGGCCGGCAGGCTCAAAATTGCCTCATTTTGATTTCTTTTTATTTCACGTGGGAATTAGGCAGGCTCTGCGGTGTTTTTATTTGCAGGGATTTGGAAAGAGGGACAATGCTAATCATTTTAAATGCTGGGCAAGTTTGCTTTCATGTTCTGCTGATGGTATGATTATATTATCTCAATCTTTGTTTCACTTAAAACAATTTTACAGGCAGGACATTGTGACTTCTACTTTTCAAATGAGTCAAGCTGTACAGTGCTTTTGTCACTTAGCATGCTGTATTTATAGTCAAGTCACATATTTAATGGAGAACCTGCTTGTCAGAGTTTACATTTTATTTGAAAATTTCAACTGTGAGTTACCAACTATATTATTTCTCTCAGAAACAGCTATAGCAGGTATGTTGCAAGTCGGTTGTGAGACTGTAATGGTGTATTTTAAAATTCAGCATGGCCTGTAAATTGCGCACAGTCTTTGAAAATAAGTTAATTTCCTTCATTTTTTATAGTTCATTGTTTTATTTTCTGCACTTCTCTGTATTACTCGCAACAAAAAAGTATTGATCCATCTGTATTCTTCAATTTTTATTTATTTTGTTTGACAATGTCATGTGTTGTAGAATGTTTTCTTTTTACCCCTCATTAGTCCATCTTATCCACCTCTGGAATCCTTCCCAATTCCCCCTGCTATGTTTGTGTCTTTTTTTATGATCCACTGAATTTTGTTAGGGTCACTGGCCTCAGTATGGGTCTAAGGTTATTTGCTTGATCATTGGCAACTCACCAGTGGCTTCACCATTGAAAAAATAAGACTCCTTCTCCTCTGGTGCCACAAACTAATTGCCAATAGCTCTTCAGCTAGACATGGGACTCTGTGAGGGAGTGTTGACAGACTCCATCTTGTGCAAGTCTTGTGTGGGTAATAAATACCCACTGTGTGTTCATGAAGGCAATGGCCATGTCCTGTCCAGAAGGCAGCATTTCACAGCACTCTTCCCCATCCTCTAACTCTTACATTCTTTCTGGCCCACCTTCCACAATGCTCCCTGAGCAGGAGTGTGTCATATAGGTGACCCATTTCAGATTGAGCACTCAATGGTCACTATTCTCACTTTGACCAGCCATAAATTTCTATATTAATCACTCCCCATTGTTTCTCTGACCAAGAGTGACAGTCGCACTGGTTTATGGGTATAAATATAAACATTTAGGAAGAAATTCCTTCACTTTTTGAGGAGTATTTGAGTAATTTTCCAAAATTTACTCCTTTTAGAAGAATGACAATATGGAGAGCATTTTTGTTTATGACTGGTAATATCAGCTAATATTTATTGACTATTTATTTTGTACTGGGCACAGTGTTGCATGGAATATCTACTTTAAATCCTCTAAGCCTTATACTAAAAACATGACATAGATGTTATTTCATTTTCTTTATTTTTTTATTGTAATTTTATTTTTTATTTGTTATTTTTATTTTATGTGTATGCATATATTGTCTGCATGTAGGTAAGTGCACCTGTGCCGTGCAATGCCCGTGGAGGACAGAAAATGCTGTCAGATCCCCTGGAATTGGGGTAACAGACAGCTGTTAGCTGCCATATGGTGTTGGCATTTGAACCCGGGTCTTCTGCAAGAACAGCTTGTGTTCTTAACCGCTGAGCCATGTCTCCAGGCCCCATTTTCTTTATTTTAAAGCAGATAAACACTAAAGTTTCAGGGTTAAATGATTTATCCAAGATCACATGGGTCTTAAATAACAAATTAATCTGAGTTCGTGTGTATTACATCATCTTTTTAGCTAGTATTCTATACTATGTATTTAATGAGTAACTTTGATAGTACACTGATTAAAAGATACAGAGATATATACGGGTTACATATACAACATGCACATCAAGTATAAACATATAGTCACAGAAAACCAACACCACTCAATTACAAAAATACATCAAATACTGTATATACAAAGAATGATTATCAAGTACTGTGTACTAATCTTTGTTAAATTCCGGAATATGCAAGACTAAGAATATAGTTTTTACTTCAAGGAGCCATTTGAGTGTGAATGTGGATGCATATTAATATATTCTTAGCACTTGTAATAGTAAAATTATTAGTTAATTTGGATTTAGACATTATTTTAGAAAGCATATTTATTAAACAGAATTAAATAATGATAATCACAAGAAGCTAAATGGATATCATCAAAATGTTATTCTTTGTAAATTTTTTATTATTTCTTCTTTGCTAATTTCATAAATGAATACAAAGTATTTAGATGATATCCATCCCCCATTCTCTGCCTCCCACTCCTCCTGGACCCCCACATCCCTCTCCCAACTTCATTAATTCCCTGCCTCCTTCTATTCCTTGTCCTTCTTCTCGCCACTTCTTCCTCCTCCTCCTTTTTCTTCTTCTTAAAACTCAGAGTACAATTTGTGCTGCCCATCTATGTGAGTCTGTAGAGTCATTAACTGGAGTGCTGGCAACCCACCATAGGCCATACTGCTAGGGAAAACTGACTCTCCCTTCCTCAACAGCCATCACCTGCCAAAAGTTCTTCCATTAGGGATGGGGCCTTGTGAGCCTTCCTCTAGCCAAGGTTTGGTGTTGACTAGCTGATCTTTTACTGGTCTTGTGCTAGTAACCACAGCTGCTGTGAGTTCATGAGTGGCATTCCCAGAAAATACTATTTCACAGCAAATACTCCCCAACTTCTAGCTCTTATGATTACCTCTTAATTTCCATGTCCCCTTCTGCAATGTTCTTTTAGCTTTGGCGGAGAGGTGTAATATAGGTGGCCCAGTTAGGACTGAGCACTTCATACTCACTTATTCTCTCCACTTTAATCAGTTTTTTCTATATTAACTGCCATCCACAGTATAAAGCAGTATCTCTTATTAATGTTAGCGAGAGATATACTTATCTATGGATATAAGGATTTAGAGGGCAGTATAATATTATGTCCCTTTCACAAAATAGTAATATTAAGTCCTCCCCTGAGCCTATGACCTCCCCAGCCATGGGTTCTTGGCCAAAATTACTGTATCAAATATGGGTTCCTTCCTCTGGACCTATGCCACTCCTGAGCATATACCCAAAGGAATACTTGCCCACCCATGTATTTGGCTGTTCTGTTCACAATAGCTAAGAAATGGAAACTGCCTAGATATCCATCAACTGATGAATGGATAATGAAAATGTGGTAAATAACCACAATGGAATTTGATTCAATTGTAAAGAAAAATGAAATTTGCAGGTAGATGGATGAAATTGGAAAAATTATATTGAGCAAGCTAACCCAGACCAACAACATTACACAGCATTTTCTCTCAGAAGTCGATCCTAGCTGTGAATCTCAGATTTGTGTGCTTAGCTTGAAGTGCCAGTAGAAGCCAAGAAACTGAGCCATGGAGGAGGAGATGAAAGAGCTTACAGGAGGGGAGTAATAAGACATAGATTGTAAGAAGGGGGAAAGGGGAAGAATAGTGTGGGACAGTTTAAATGGTGATAGGGAGAGAAGGGGTAGGACAGAAAAGAAGGTATGAGGAGGAATAACTAACTCTAAGGATGTTTGAGAAAGTGATATAGAAAACTACTATTTTATAACTCCTATATAAAAATTATATATACACAGAAACCTGCAGTTGGCCATTATGCAAAGTACGAGAAGCTAAAGCATTCTTATCCCTGGATAGGACTCCTATTTTAAACCTCTGCCTTCCGAGACTCAGGGATCATTGCGGAAGAAGCAAACAAAAGACTCTAATAGCCAAAGGTGGCAGATGACCACAAAGAAACAGACTTTTCCAGGCAGCTGGTCAGTTACTCATATGAACTCACAGCAATGGTGACAGCAGGCACAAGTCCTACGCAAGCTCAAACCAGACAAAATCCCAGCATAGACATGGGGAAGTGGGTAAGAAAACCAACCCAACCTAAGGAACTTTTGACAATTGATGGCTGCTGAAAGGGGAAAAGACAGTCTTACAGACATGGAACTCTTGGTGGGCCCAGTGGATTGGACCCACACTGAAAGACATATGGAGACACAAATTAGATTCTATAAGCAGTATTTCATGTATGTGAATATATTAAATTGGATGGGAGGCAATTGGGGGAGGTGTGGATAAGAGAGGGGATCTAAATATCATCACACTATACTGTATTAAAATTGCAAAAATTCAATAAAAATTTAAAAATTATATATATTACATATGATCTATTTATATAATATACAATATTTATATTCATATAATATGCTCTATATATAATTTTTTTGAATTGGAGATTCCCTACATGGAAAAACAATGCTCCTTCTAGAACTATAGATTATCAAGCATGGTATATTCTTTGAGTTGTTTATTAAGAGGAGTCTCAGAGATGCCCCCAACACTACAGGCCATTGCCATGGCTGTTAGTTATGTACCAGAACTTGATATGGTCTGGTAAGACCATATTGCTAAAGATACCACGAACTTTGATCACAGAACATGGAACTGACCTGGAATCATCCTCCCTGCTAGCTTGCTTTCATAATGCTGGTAGATTCTTTGCAGGCTCCTGGGGGAGAAAAGTCATCAAGAGTCTTATGTAGCTATGAGCTCTGAGAGCTACAATAATGATCAACCTGGCAAGATACATCCATGGATACAATAGTGGCATGAATGCTGTGGGGATAATGAACAGCTTTCTAATTGGACTTAAAATGTTACTCTTTGTGAAGCATAGAACAAAATGCGTATAAGTACATCAAACTGGAAAAAATCAGGGAATAGAAGCAAAACAGTGTCTGTGACTGTAACAATATCCATGGGTCAAAAAAATATATTTTTTTGGAAATCTATGTGCATTTCTCTTCTTAGAGATTTATTTATTTAATTTTATATGTATGAAGTGGGCTTGAATGTAAATATGTGCATCATATGTATGCAAGAAATTGTGAGCCACCATGTGGGTGCTGGAAACCCAATCCTGGTCTTCTGAAAGGCCAGCATGTGCTCTTGACCTCTGAGCCTTTGCTCCATTCAGAGATTTTTAAAACATTTTTATGTGTATATGGTTGCCCTTGGAGACCAGAAGAGGACCTCAGATCACCTGAAGCTAGAGTTACAGGTGGTTATGAGCCCAATCTGATTGTTAGGAACTGAACTAAAAGCCTCTGGAAGCAAAGTGTGTGCTCTTAACTGCTGAGCCATCTCTCCAATCCCCTGTGTGCTTTTATGACACTGGGCCTTTTATAAGCAACCCAGTGAAATTTCTATTTCGATTTTCCAGTTAATAGATTTAAAAATAAGTAAAACAAATGAAGTAGGAAAAGCCTTGGCTACATGCTGAGTTATAACCAGAACAGTGTCTTGTTTTGCTATTCTGTGGTTTTCCCACTAGTAATGTGTGTCATTTCCACAGAAAAAGTAATATATTGCTGGCTACATGCATAAATTTTTGGAGAATTATTTATTGTCTGGATAGAACTCAGTGCCTTAGATTTGTATTTTTAAACCTGTGCTTTTTAGCAATAAGTTTAAAAATGATGAGAAACCCAACACCTTCACATTTACTAATTGTACATTGGGTATCCATGAAAGATCATGTGAATAATAGATGCAGTTTCTACTAACATAAGTGAATGAATGAGTCAGCATACCATTCCATTAGAGCTTTAATTAATTCCCTTTATAGACTATGCATATCTTATTTGCATAACAAATGAGAAGCCCAGATTTCATAATGCAATCACTACAATTTGTCTTATATATGTATATATATAAAAACTTATTACAAAATGACGCATATCAAAATGTCTGTATATAGATATATTCAATCAACATTCCATGAGTTCGGGGACTGGAGAAATGGATCAGAGGTTAAGAGCACTGGTTGCTCTTTCAGAGGACCTGGGTTCAATTCCCAGCACCCACCAGGTAACAACCATAGGTAACTCTAGTTCCAGGGTATCCAATGTCCTCTTCTGACCTCTGCGGGCATTGCACAATAGGGATGCACTTAAATACATGCAGGCAACACACTAATAGACATAAAAATAATAAACTATTTTTAAAAAAATATTCCATGAGTTTAACAGTTATTCACCTAAGGGTGGAGACACTGCTTCTATAAACCCATGCTCAAAGACATCAGTTCTTGGGATGTAGAAAAAGTTCAATGGTTGAATATTGCATGAAGTCCTGCATTCAATGGATGGTTCAGCAAATAAACAAGAGCAGGAAAACAATCCTACAAGAATTCTGGAGCCACCATTTATTTGATAAATATAAGCATGAGTTATGGGAACATCCAACCCAGGTAGATTTTTTTGTTGCTGTTGCTTTTGTTGTTTTAAGGGAAACAAATTATGGTAGAGGAAATGCCAATGATTGCTTGGAATAAATAACTCTAGTCCCTTGTTATTGGGGCAATTTAAATGGCTTTGCATCATCATTTGGGGGTTTCCAGTATTGAAACCTTAGAATTTATTGGAATTGGTCACTTTTACGTTTATCTCAGGTGTCTCACATTTCCCGCCACTAACTTTCCTTCAGTGTCCTCCACTCACATCATTATCAGTGCCCCATCTCTCATGTCCATGAAAAACATTATCTATTTATCATGACATTCTTTACTATTTTGCATAGAAGGAGTTCCAGAATTATTATTAATATGACATTCCAGGTAACCCATACCAACAAATCAGTGTTTTCACTTCTGATGAAAGCGATTTGTCCTTGCTAGTGTAGTAAGAAAAAAGGAGAGTATTAAATCAGAACGCTTTGTGCCAGTAAAACTCTAGTAACTGCATAATTCCAGTCAAGACATTTATCTTACTGATTTCTCAGTTTCATTGCCTATAGGAGTGGAGACCACACCACCTTGATTTTCCAAAGCTGTAGAATGGTGTAAATATAAATGATATTTTATGGGAATCCTTAAAAGTAGGTAAAAAATCCCCAAGAACCCCTATACCACCACAGGATGGCATAGTCATCTTTGTGTTGAGAATTTCCTGGTCATAGCCAAGTCCAAGTCTTCCCTCTCCGGTTTCTTTTACCTTTTGGCTTCTTCTTTTGCTAATCTTTAAAATTCCATCAGAAATGCTTGTAGAACTATAATGAGGATTCAATAGAACATATGCAGAAAGCCCTGGAATAGAGTTCAGACTCAATAGAGTAACATCATCCAGATCTCTAATTAGTGCTTGCAAAGTAATAATTGCATCTTGCTCCAATCCCTTAAATATGAGTATATTTAATCTGCATTAACATAAAAATCAAGAAATGCTATCTCATGACGATTATGGTTCCTCAGATGGTGATGTGAGACTGGTTCCATTAATTCTTACGATTCACTACAGAAAAGATGGATGAAGTCAGAAAGGAGTTGAAGTGTGCAAAGAAAGGCAGGGTAAGATGAGCTCATTGATAAGTCAGAGGGCTGCAAGTTTGTGACAGGGGACATGATGATGATGTCGTTCCCATTGCCACCAGAGTTAATGTGCATCACAGGCTTGCTAACTAGCTGGTACCACATGGAATGCTTAATGTATATAATCTTGATTATTTTTTGTGGAGTGTTTAATGTATATAATCTTGTTTATCTTTTAAGTATTTTATTTATTTATATGTGTATGAGTTTTTCCTGCATTTATGCAGGTGCACCATATGTGTGTAGCAGCCATGGAGGCCAGAAGAGGGTGTTAGAGCCCCTGGTACTGGAATTACTGATGGTTGTTAGCTGCTATATGGATCCGAACCCTGGTCCTCCACAAGAACAGTAAGAACTCTTAACTGCTAAGCTTTTTCTTCAGTCCTTAATTTTGTTTATTATTGTTGGCAATTCTAAGAATTCCCCTCCTTCCTTTTTTGTAAACAATTAACAAAAATAATATTTGAAGTAATTAATATACCCAACATTGAAACTAAAAAAACGAGGGAGGTGGAACTGAATTTAGATATAACTAAATCTTTCTTATACAATTAATGTTAAATCCAAACAACAATGCATTAATGTAATAGATTTTGAATGGGAAGAAGTTGAACAAAGAAGAGTAAAGTGTGAAGTTGTCAGGTAAAATATAGAAGACCTAGTTAGATCTGAAATCCACTTAAATAAAGAACGGTGCTTTAGAAAAAATGTGGGCCAAATATTATTTATCTGAAACTCAATATAACTGGGATATAAAATGTTTTTGTTTATTTGTATTTTTTAAGTTTATTTTTTAATTTTTAAAAATTTAATAACCACATGATTAGAAGAAACATTTTGTTACAGCTTTAACATATTCAGTAACACATTCCAGAGCAAGGATACATCTCTTTCAAAGGTGGCTGTAAATTTTTAGGTTCACAGTTGAATTGATACAGTTATACAATATTGAACTCAGTATAAACCCTGTAAGACATAAAATTGAATGAGGTTTTACCCTTTAAAGAAGATCTCCATTACATTTTAAGATATGCTGTTTCCTACATTTTTAATGCTACTAACACATTTGTTCATGTGTCTTTAATCTCTCTGTATCTGATTATTACTAGTCACAATCGGTTACACTCAGATCCTTAGTACCTGAGTATGGATATAAAATCATCAGGTAGGTTTCACTGGTAATGTTTTCCACCTCTACTATTTAACATGAAGTAAAAATTTATTTCTAAATTTTTAATAACTACATGATTAGAAGAAGCATTTCATTACAGCTTTAACATATTCAGTAATACATTCCAGAACAAGGATACATCTCTTTCACAAATGGCTGTAAATTTTTAGGTTCACAGTTGAATTAATACAGTCATACAATA
>NW_008347189.1:2283598-2292057 GCF_000622305.1 Nannospalax galili
GGTAATGTTTATCACCTCTACTAATTAGCATGATGTAAATTTCCATGCTTCCTCCTATATAACACATTTTTAAAAATTTGTTGATGTGTGTATGTGTGTTTTTGTGTGTATGTATATCACACAGAACACCCCAAACCATCTTATTCAACTATATACCCACTTCCCAGATGGCACCCTCCCATAACCTCCCTACCCACACTAGAGCCCTTATATGACATCCTTGCTACTGTCTGCTGTGTTGTTGGCACCCCCAGCCTATTTATTTGTATTTTATGTGTATGAGTGTTTTGCCTGCATGTATGCAAGGGTACCATGTGTGTACAATGCCCATGGAGGTCAGAAGAGGGTGTAAGATCTCCTGGAGCTGTAGTTGCAGATGGCTTGTTAGCCGACATGTGGGTGCTGGGAACTGAACCTGAGTCCTTTGCAAGAGCAGCCAGTGCTCTGAACCACTGAGTCATCTCTCTAGACCCTTTAAGTGGGATTCTTATTGGCTAGATCTTGGACCTTATTTAAGAGGAGAGCAAGCAAAGAACAAGTGAAGGAAGTTTGACCAGATGGATGATGGATTATGTGCAAAAAGGACATTTTTCTGGTGATGTGAAGAGGGGTAAAATTCAGGAATACATCTCACTTCACAAATGCCTTTAATCTCTTCAGTTCACAGAAAAGAAATGCTTACAGACAACATTGATTTTTTTGCTTTTGAAATGTCACTAAGGGTTTTTTTGTTTGTTTTTTGTTTGTTTGTTTGTTTGTTTGTTTGTTTTCAAAAATGGCATCTCTAAGAATCTAGGGGAATCTCCAGTAACAACTTCTATACATGCTCAGTCTCCTGTTCCTTATGAATGCAGATAACAGTGAAATGTAATAAAGTAATTAGGATGTATTGAGGACTGTGTATTTAATATCTTTGTTTAATATCATTTAATTAATTACAAGGTTGTATAATATTTAATAATGGCCATGCTAAAAAATAACTTGAAAGATTCCTGAGGAAGTAACGACTAGTTCTCACTTGCTCAGCATGCCATTGGCTGGGCTCTTCATGGAATCTGCCTTCTCATGATTCGAAAATCGAAGAGAGGTCATGTGGGGGTGAGTATGGAGTTTCAGACAGAAAGTAGGTTAGAGCTATTATTTTATTATCAATGGGCAGCTCTACTCACATAGGTTATGCTTCTTATATTATAAGTGATCCAAAGAGTTAATGCTTTGAAATAATTTTTCCGTTACCCTTCAGTACATGGATAGAGAGGTGTGCTCTGACCTTCTAGAGCCTGATGCAGCACTGAAGTGATTTCCATTTTGAGAACTACACTCATTCGCTCAACCCAGTGTAAATGAGTTCAACTATCACAACATAAAGGGAACCTGGTTATGTCAACACAATATACTTCATAAGCAGTAGTATATTATGTTAAACATCCTATGGAATCAGATACTATTTGTTCTAAGAATATGAGGAGTTCACTTGAACAGTGAAGTTTATTTTTTAATTTCCTTTTATCTGCACCATTTGCCAATCTTAGGTGCTTAGAGAATAACTAGTTCTCAATTTATATTTATATGTCCTTATTAGGGCAATAATTTTTGCTGGATTTTTAAACTCATTAAACACTATACTTTCCTCTTGTTCTATTTTCCATTTCTCTTAGGTCTAGCAAGAATATTTTTCTTAGAAAAAGCAATTTTAGTGCTCCTGTAGACTCTCTGGCCATTCAGAAAAAAAACAAGAACAGAATAGAAAAATTACATTTTTTAAGTTTCAGTAACTGGCCCTTTGTTTCTAGAATATGTTATAAAATACTGATAGGAAGCACTGTTTCCCTGCATTACTTTCCTACGGAAGGGTGAAGCTGCCAGAACCCCATCTATAAGGTCATCATTCATGGGATAATCACAAATTTGATCAATCAAGTCTTTCCAATGGAGCAATAGCCAGTATGACCTCAACAGACTTTGGCTTTTTGAGCCAGATCGCTTTAGTGACAGACATAACCCTGGTGGGTCGGCAGCATCCTTCACTACTCACTCTGCCATCTGCCACTGTGGAAACTTCATCATTAAAAGCAGAGTTGTTGCTGGACAAATTTGCAAATGGTTTTGAGAGCATTATTATTGCACAGAATGTTACCATCTGTAAGTAGGCAAATCTGAATCACAATGTATGTCTACCTAACTCTCGTTTTCTATGTATATCTTAATAGAAAATGTGCATGCATTAGTCTGAGAACTGGGAACATTTCCTCCTATATTATGGAATTATAGCTTCACAAAAATGCTCCAGAGTTTAATCTCCTGCTTTTAAATACAGCTACATTTAAATCACCACACATAAAAATTTCATTTTATATCATATATACTGTCATTGTTCACAAAGCAGTTTTTAGCTATTTAATATCATTCATATTATTATATTTTATTATTACATTATTGTCATATACATGCATCAAATTTTAAAAAAATTTAACTTTGTCAATGATAGAGTACCACCTGTCTTCTGGCAATATTCAATACAATGGAATAATTTATATAGTTTTAAAAATTATGTAATGGCAACATTAACCCAGAATTTCCATAAGTCAGGTTAGACTATTTTGCATTATCAATGTATTATTACTGCCATTGTATAGGAAAGATACTCAGAGCACAGAAAGGTAAACTGATTGCTCCAATACACAGTTTGGTAAACAATAGATCCTTCCCAATCTAGATCCAGAATCTGGACTATTATCTGCTCTGAGTCATGTCTTCAGTGACTAAGATGTTAACAGATAATGCTTATCATGAAACTAAAAACAGCAAGTGTTTTACAGACACAAAAGTTATGATACAAAATTTTGGTGCTCAGATTTGAAGTAGCAGTAAACTTGCTTCTGTGCTGAATTTTAAAGACAGAGGTAAATACTAAATGAGATCTCATGTATTATATTAACATGAGGTGACATTCCTGATATTGTCCACTAAGTCCATCTTGGAGAAAGCCCTCCTTTAAATATACTCCTTTGTCTAACTTCTGGATCTGATATCTTACCATTCACTCTAACCACATAGCCACGTGTCTACCTAACCTCTAGAACTTGAAGGAAGATTCAAGAGGAAAGAAGAGGGGCGATGGTGCAGGTGTGGCCACAGAAGCTGTCCTGTTTAGTATCTGACTGATGACTAGGTCACTTCATAGACAAGATGGCCAGTCTCCCCTCCTTGGGGAGAAGTTGCTTAAAGAACAGAGAGCAGAAGCTTAGACACGTGACTTCGCTATGGAGGAAAATAGAAAATCAAAGAGTAACACAGAAAATCTATCCCTTTAATACTTGCTGTAGGTTTTATTTTATTAATTTTTTAAAAAAAATTATTTAAAATTTATTTATTTTTATGTTTATGAGTGCCTGTATGTGTGTAAGTGCACCCATGTCATGCAGTACCAGTGGAGGATAGAAGAAGGTGCTAGTTTCCATGGAACTGAAGTTATAGATCCATAGTTAGCTGCCATGTGCGTGTTGGGATTTGAACAGCAGCCAGTGCTCTCCAGCCCCAGGTTTTTTTTTTTTTTTTTTTAATTTTGCATTTTCATATGTGTTCATGTTGGCACTCACATGCCACAGCATGCTCGGGGAGATCAGTGGACAATCTCAGGTGCTGGTCCTCAGCGTCCCCCTTGCTCTGAGACAGTCTCTTGTTCATGAGCTTCTGGGATTCCCTGTCTCTGCCTCCCATCTTGCCGTAGGAATACTGGCATTGCAGTCACTCACTGTGGTGTCTGGCTTTACATGGGTACTGAGGATTTAAACGTAGGTCCTCATGCTTACTTGACAAGTGCTTTATCCATGTAGTCATCTTCCTAGCCCTATAGTGTCTCTTTGATATTACAGAAACATTTTAGCAAATATCTTTGGAGGTATCCTGCTATGAATTTAGATGTGAATGTTGACAAAATATGGTCAACTCCAAATTACCTGGGTCATTAAAGCCTCTTGTTCATTAATGATATGCCAGATAAGTAATGGCAGCATTTTGACCAAAGAAAATTTTAAAATGATTGACTAGCATATTTTTCATTTATCTTATAATGAAACCATTCAGCTTGGCCTTAATATTTATGACCACTAGGTAATATTACAGTTAAGATTCTTCCTCTAGAAACTTGGCCTTGCTTAAAAACACAAACTTGAAGGTGTGATAGTTGCTAAGGGACCATTTTATGCAAATAAGAAATCAGCATATTTGAGTTTCATGTAAATTAAAAACCAGCATATTTGAGTTTCATGCAAATTAGAAATCAGCATATTGGAGTTTCATGCAAATTAGAAAACCGAATATTTGAGTTTCAAAGGACAATGTACTCTAAAGGACTCCAATAAGTCACTGTTTTTGAGTAGGTTTTGAGTGATTTCTTTATTTAAAAGAAGATAATTGTGTGACTTCTTTTCACATTGTTAAATGTGGTAATGGTAATGCACTACATGCTCTGTCTTTTTCTTCTCTGATGCAAAAGACTGAAGTCCCAGAGAACCCTGTGTATATGGAAAGGTTGAATCAGACTGTGTCAGAAACCCTCAGAGATAGATGCAACATGAATTAGCAGAAAGACATGCTTGCTCTTGGACTATTCCAGATAAAATAGTTTCTTTGCATTTAGTATGCAAGTAAAAAAAATCTGTTTGAGTTGTGGATGAACAAAAATACTTATGGGAAAAAGGAACATGTAATTCTAAAGAACATGTATGCTCTTATGTAATTTACTTAGATCTGGGTAGTGGGTCATCTGGATATGGTGGGTAAATGAGATTGAAAGCTTATATTAATCAGTTCTAGCTGCTATCACAAAATATCGTAGAAGTTTGTTGAAGCAGTGGATATTTATTTCTCACAGTTCTGAAATCTAACAAGTCCAAAACAAAAGTGCTGACCACTGTGTTTCCTAGCAAGAACTCTTCCTGGTTTGCAGAGGGCTACGGTGCCCTTTATGTGATGGGGAAAGAGTAAGTTCTGATCGCTTTTCCTCCTCTTAAATTTAAGGATGCCATTCCTACAGGGGAACCACATGTCCTGTATCTCATCTACACCTAACCATCTCCCCAAAGCTCACCTCGAAATACCAATATATTGGGATAAGGATCTCAACATGTGAATTTGAGGAAACAAACATTCTGTCTATGCATGGTTGTCAGAGAGACTAAATATACTCCTACCCCGATTCCAGGAAGAAAAGCAAGAATTTGCAAGTGTTCTGAATGTAGTATTTATATAATATACAATGAAATACTATTATAATACACCTTAATAAAATAATGCTTTTGTCATTTTTTTTAAATAAAATCTAGGTGCCCCAAATTGTATGGATTCTTGGGAATGAAAAATTAGAAACCAATTTTCTGCTTTTAAAATTCAGTTGAAAACATTATAGAGGTGACAAAAGGATATGGAATTTTTGTATACATTAATATGAAATTATATGGGCATACTACAGGGAAAAATCAAGGTGCAAACCTAAGTTAAATTTTGGGAAACATTACAGTGAAATAAAATATGGATGTATTTTTTGCAAAAATAAAGATTGAAAAGATAAATCAATATTATTAAAATGGTTACTTATAATGAGGAGAAAGCCTAAGCAAGTGATGAAGGTCTGTTTAGGTTTGCTATGATATATAAAAGATGAAACAAAAATAATATACACATAATCTTAAAATTTCTATGGTCATAGTTTAGTCAACTAGTTTAAGGAATAAAATATGTATCTAGTCAAGGTTTATATGAGAATATTTGTTTTTTTACCCAAGCCTTATCTATATAGCACATGATAATAAAATTACCAGACTGGTGGAACTAACCTTTTTGGATGTTTAACAGTCATACTTTGAGGCCTATACTAATCTGGTGAGAGGGACTTAAAGGACAGTTTTTGCCCCTTGCCCTCCAAGATCAACTAAGTTCCAGGGGACTATGGAACATCTCTCAAAGTGTCCTGTAACTGTGGTGAGTAATCATCCTCTTGTTCAGGGAGGACATGGAGATCCCACAAGATGGACTTGAACCAGTGTCCAGTCTGCAAAGAGGAGGGTCAACTCAGAGGTAACATCTCATTCATGCTTCCAAATGATGCCAGACATGGTTGAGCAGGACCTTTGATTTATCTTCGCATAGATGGAACTGGTAAAAGAAAGGAGCCAGGAGCTCCTTCCAAGCCCATGTGACCCCTGAAGAACAGATCCACAAATGACCTTAAGTGTAAAAATAAATTGATTTAGTTGGACCAACTGTATGGTCTTAAACACCCAAAAGGAAAGTATAACCAAAGAGTAAAGTCATCAGTATATTTCTTTAAGAGTTCAAGGGATTCCACTTCCCAGATATTAGGCTTAAGTCTCTATAAAATGTTATTTAGGCAATTATTTCTCATTGATGATTTTGTTCCTAACTAGAAAGTGCTGCTCAGATGTAAGACTTCAAATCTTGGTTTCTAATAATGTAGTGCCCACCTGCAGCTAAAGGAGACAACCAGCTATTGTTCTAAAATGATGAATAAATTTGTTTTCTCCCCCTGTCTAGAAGCCTTTGAGAGGGAACTGACACTGATTCTAACCACTCCAACAGCTATCAAGATACCTAAAAGCAAATCCTGAATCCATCACTCTAGAGTCCAGCCTTGGAAGATAAAAGAAAAATGAGGAGGAACCTAACAGAGGGATGCTTTCAGAAGCTCTTGTCAAAAAATTCCAGTGGACTCACATCTGAACATTTGCCCTGTTCTGACTTTTTTCTAGTTCCCTGTCTAGAACTGGTAAGGCTAATTTCTCTTGCCTTTACTTCTTCTTCACATCTCCTACTCACGATTCAAGGAGTTTCTTTTCCCCCTAGAGATAAGAGTTGTGCAATTTGGGAGTCTTTTAGATAGACTGACTGAAGAGGTACTCCAATTGCCTCAACCTGCCTCCCTGTTCAGCATGGAAGAAGCCAGAGCAGTCTGTGTCCCAATTCCCTATTGGCAATTTGGATAACCTCTTCAGAGGATGGTGTGATAAGAATAGGAGGTAGGAATTGGCTAGGCAGTTAGGGTGAAAAGACCCCAAAGAAAAGCAGCCACTATCTTGGCTAAAAGTCAAAATGACCTTGGGACTCTTAGACATACTCTGTTCCAAAGGCCAAAAATGTTGAAAGTATTTGGGAGCTTGTATCTAATCCTTAAAAGATTTTAGGGTTACCTCTTCAGAGGGGGGGAATGTTAGAGTAGACAAAAGCCCCATAAAAATAAATAAAGAAGAAGAAAGAGTACATGAAGTTAACAGAAAAAAATGTGATGGGGAGATATGGGATGAGTCAGAGGGGAGGTAGTGGGCATGGATTTGATCAAAACACCTTATATGAATATATGAAATTCTCAATAAATGATTTATTTTAAAAAATTGTGGCAGAGATGAACAATTATCTCATATATTATTGTAATGTAAAACATTGAGATTTGTTGCAGACTTTAGGAGGTCTTAAACTTTAAGATGTCTTTGTAAACCTTGAAGCAGGTTTTTTTTTTTCTTTTTTGGTCTTTTTGAGACAGGGTCTTCCTGTAGCCTTGGCTGGCCTAGATTTGCTATGGAGACCAGGCTGGCCTTGAACTCATAGATCCACCTGTCTCTGCCTCCCAAGGGCTGGGATTAAAGGTGTGCACCACCACGCCTAGCTTGAAGCAGGTATTCTTAAATGACAAATTTTATTTTTAAGTGTTTAGAGCTATTTTTACATAGACTTGTCAAAGATATACACTTTGTCAAATGTTGGTTGGCTTTAAGGAGGCAGTACTTATCAAGCAAGTGTCCTAAAATGCTTATATTTATAAATGCATAACATATATACAATATATAAAAGATTTTTAGCAACCAAAAAAGAAAACCTTCTTCAAGATTTATCTTGAAGTTTGAGACTTCTTGAAGTTTATAACTGGTCTTGGTGTGTTGCATTGTAATAAATATTTGAGGTAATTGTTCATCTCTGCTTTAAATTTAAAAATATACTATAGTTAAATACTTGTTAAATGATTAATGCAATTACTACAATTGTAAACAGACGGTAATAAATAAATAAGTAAAGTCAAATACCAAAATTTTATCATTTGGATGCCTCAAACCCTAATGAGAAATGATTTTTTTAAACAAAATTTCAAAGTGTCTATTACCATATCTTCTCTTTAACAAATAATTAATTTAAATTGGTGAAGATGAAGAAGAAAAAAAGGACTGTTAATGTTTTTTGCCTATCTTTATGACTGTTAGATATTTAAGAAGCCATATATATATTTAAGAAGCCATATATATATTCTAATGTTTTCTATGCTTTGGAAACAGCCTCCTGGATTTTCATTTAAAATCATCTTATTTAAATGTTTTATAATCCAGGTAAAGAAAATAGAGATCAAAAGATTATAAATATGAGATTTTTGTTGTTTGTTTAATAAAGGAAAG
>NW_008347189.1:2292257-2293264 GCF_000622305.1 Nannospalax galili
TACTGTGAAGCAAAATTAATGCTTTAGTACTAGTTAAAACAACAACAGCAACAAAGTTTTCTTAAATGTCAATTTGCTTAGTAAAACAAGGACTTTTAAATATGATTACTGTATTAGTCCCTTTTCTGTTGCTGTGATAGAAACACTGACCCAAGCAATATATAGAAGGAAGAGTTTATTTGAGCTTATGGTCCCAGAGGAATTACAGTCCATCATGGCAGGGAGGCATGGTGGCTGGAGGTGGCTGGACCAGGAGCAGCAGAAGCTAAGCTCTCACATCATCACACAGGCACAGGAAGCAAGAGAGCAACTGGAGAGCAAAAAAAACCTTCAAGGCTTAAGAACTCTCTAAGCCCACCCCTAGTGACATGCTTGCTCCAGGATAGGCACACCTTCTAAAACCTCCCAAAACAGCTCCACCATCTGGGGACAAAATGTTCAAATACTTGGAGCCTATGGGGGACATTTTCATTCACACCACCACAATTATTAAATTCAAAATTAGTTGCAGAATATTCCTTAAAGGATAAAGAAATTCAGAGGATTTCATCATCTGAAAAAAAAAAAAAAAAAAAGAAGAAGAAGAAGAAAAAAGAACTATCACATCAAACACTCCATTCAACTGGGGAGAAGACTGTATTCAGATGCTTCTAACCCACTCCTGTACTACAAAAAGGAGATGAACTTTAGAGCCTCATGTACCAACTTCATCTAACAGTCTCCTTCATGTGGACTTCAGAGACACTGGGTGAGACTCATCTTCAATGAATTGACAATCAAGTATCTCCAAGTATCTGAACATTTCACCCAATTTTGTGTTCCTTAAACTCTTTTATACTTAGCTATTTTTAATGGTTTCTAATACCTAATAATTCACTTAGAATATTTCTAAATGATAAAACAATGCTAAATTTGGTTTAAATTAAGTTATAAATGTTTACCCAGAACCCATACCATACTCAACTAGTTTTCATGTTTAAATGATTTAAGTGCTTTTACTCTTTGTA
>NW_008347189.1:2293428-2324550 GCF_000622305.1 Nannospalax galili
AGACAGAAATACCCAAAGATTTGGGTTAATTCTTCTTATCCAAATTATACAAGACATCATTCTAACAACATATTTGTGATATTTTATATTTTAAGTACTAATGTTCTTTGATTAAATGAGCATCTAAGTTTTCCTATATAGTACAATTAGCCAGGATAAAAACAATTAGGCAATATCTATATTTTACTAAGGAAATGGAAAATTTCCATTTCTAAACATTAAAATAAAAGGTAGTTGGTTAAGCCTTTAAGGCCTATAAAATTCTGATTACCTATCAAGTTTGATCTCTTGTTTCTATTAATATTATTAACATTTGTTATGTAAGTGAAGACATTCTTGTTAGAAGAAAGTTTAAAGAATACTGTATTGTTTTATAATTTCTTCTATAATGTTTCATTTTTTTTTAAACTAAAGCTGGTATGATGCCAATATAATATAACAGATGAAGTCATTATCCACAGATAAGAACTACTAGATTTAGAGCTAACCACTCCATGAGGTTACAGCTATAAGGTCTAACTTAGCCAAAGAAAAATCAAACACTAGAAAGGAATAGACTTGTTTACATGTTCCAAATATAAACAAAGAAGTTCATAGACTGTAAATACAGGGGGAAACATAGTCAATCTCATTTTTATTTTAATATTTGTTGCCTTAATTTGTTATATTTGCTCCATTAGGCCAAGCAATGTTCTTGGTTATTTTAAGTATAGTCATCCTATTATATGTCACATACAAATGTTATGTCAGTTACAGAGAACAAAAGAAAAGTAAGATCCGGATCATGCTGGCTAGTAGGTTTGATAAGATCCAGGCACTTCTTTCTTATTGGCTCTAGTTATTCCTCTCTCCTGAAGACTGCTATCTCGCCTACAACTGAGCCTCATCTACAGCAGATTCTAGGAATGAGTCTTCCTAAGATGACCTATGAATAAATAATATGTGGCCCCTGAGTGCACAAAATGTGATGCTTGGCCAACAGGGGGACTGTGAAAGAAAAGTTCCCAAAAAGAACTTCTGCACCTTGGACTGAACTTCCTGCAAGGCTGACCATCTGATTATCACTCCAGATCACTGTGCAGAGTTAGGAATGTTGCAGGTCCAGAGTCTAATTACCATTTATCACCAGCCATCTTTAGCCCCCTAAACACCCACTCCTTACCCACCTCTGTTTCTGATCTAACATCCTGTGATTAACAGATAAAAAACCCTTTAGAATGTATTACCCTAGCATCTGAAACCTATAGTAGGCTGCAACCTGCCTACTGAATGTATCCTCCAATGTATTTTAAAAGTGTCTTGATTTATGACTTTTATTTCTGTTACTATAAAAATGTAAGGCAACTGTTACCACACTGGAACATGGAATTTGGGATAATCTGAATCTGTGTTCCTGGGCCATAGTCACTCATATGAGGCTCCAGAATAAACTGTCTCTTATCCCCTTTCAAAAAAAAATTTTTTTGTAAAACATTACAGTGAAATAAAATATGGATGTATTTTTTGCAAAAATAAAGACTGAAAAGATAAATCAATATTATTAAAATGGTTACTTAGAATGAGGAGAATA
Organism: Nannospalax galili; assembly: GCF_000622305.1. NCBI lineage: Eukaryota > Metazoa > Chordata > Mammalia > Rodentia > Spalacidae > Nannospalax > Nannospalax galili. Next base: position 2,294,999 of record NW_008347189.1, read on the forward strand.
TAGAATAAAAAAACAGCAATTAAATAGTTGCTCTCCAAATATGCCTTTTCATATAATTTTTAACTTGAGAATACATCCAATTCTCATACTAATATTGTAAAATTACATTTTAAATGAAGAAATAATGCAAATTCTCAAAAAAAATGACTAAAGGAAATGAAAGGCTGATTCTATATCAAGCTGGTGAAGAAAACACATAAATAAATATTTACCTTAGTTGACTTTTACACCTAGTATTTTAGCTATGTATTCTTGGTAGGTTATATTATTAGGAAAATATGGACCTACTGGGCTTTCTTGGCTCACACCTTTAATCCCAGCCTGGGGGAGAAGGAGGCAGGTGGATTTCCAGGCCAGCTGGTGCTATGGGGAAACCCAGTCTCATAAGTCTTACACATTATTCACTAATGTTAGAAATGCTAATGATATTATTAGTTTTAATGTGAGTGTTAGAGAATTTAAAATAAAGAATTATCGAGGACTCAAATTATAGACTAACTTAAAATAAAATGAGTAACATTATTTCTCTCTCATTCATTTCTGTATTTTAAAATATCTTTATTGGGACTGGATTGATGGCTTAGCAATTAAGAGCACTGGCTGCTCTTGCAGAGGACCAGGGTTCAAAGCCCAGCACCCACATGGCAGCTAACAACCATCTGTAACTCCAATTCCAGGGCATCTGATGCCCTCTTCTGACCTCCACGAACATTGCACCACACAGGTACACTTACATACATGCAAGCAAAACACTCATACACATAAAATAAAAACAAAAATAAAATAAAATAAATTTAGCTTACCTGTGATAGCATTAGGGGTGGCCAAGTTGGACGCAAGCCCTCACTACATGCTCAAGAGAGAGACCATCACAGACTGCTGCCTTTACTTCATCTCCTTATGGTGCTCTGCTGTCTCATCTCACTCCAGATGAGAGTATGGTCTTTCCCATACACACACACTCCATCAGCTCCAGTGCTGGCTCTGACCTGCACTCAAAGAACTGTAGCACTCTTTATCAGTTCTGGATTAAGATGACACATTACATTAGAGGGTAAGCATTGGTCTCCCTGTGGTTTCCTGGGAAGATCTAGGTAGCCCTCCTGAATATACACTATCATAAACTTGTAGGGAAAACTTTGAACAATGAGCTATTTCTCTCGCTTTCCTTTCTTTCAAGGCAAGGGCTATCATAAGACACAGTGGTTTCTGAAACACTAAGGGAAGGTTTCCTGCATCACTGTGCATTTTCTCCCTCTCTTTTATACTTACTGGGGAAGTCACTCTAAGATCTACTTTGTAGCCACTCATGAAAAAAATATTTTTGCATAAGAGTAAAACATAGATATAAAAGCTAATATAATAAAAATAAATGTCTCATAATTCAGCTAGAAATGGAAATATCTATGAAATGTCATTTAGAAATTTCATTTAGTAGGTTTGTCTATTGGAGTACAACAATAAATCAATAACAATGGAAACCACCTGTATTTGGTTTCTAACACATTTCTCTGGCAGCTGCTGAAGAATAACCATTGTTAAAACTGAGATAAAATAAATCTGAGATAGTTTGTTGAGCCAACATGCAATTTTTCAAAGAATTATATCACAAAAGAAAAGAAGAGCTTCTACCATACAAAGAGTACAAAAACTGACAATAAAAAATAAATGCAATTTGTTATACCACATTCATCATGTAAATACAGCCATGTTGTTTTTTAGCACAACAATTCATACATCTTTTATCAAAATTAAAACTCACTTTAGATTCCTCAAGCCTCAATTTCCATTTCAACAATGATTCTTACTTCAAGGTCCTAAAGAAATATGATAAAATGTAGGGAATGTATTAAGTATACGTGTGTGTGTGTGTGTGTGTGTGTGTGTGTGTGTGTGGTGTGCATTTTGACTGGTTTGGTCTTGTGTAGGCAACCATATTGTTGAGAGTTTATGAGTACAGAATTCCTGTTGTCTAGAAAACTCCTTGGTGTGTGTTTGTATATGGGCAGAAGAGACAGAACGAACAAAACATAGCTCAACCATTAACCACAGTTTTTAAAGTAAACATCTAAGAAAATAACCCTGCTTTTCCTTTGTGTACTGTATTTGAAGGTAAGAAAAAGGCCTTGGTTAATTACTATTATTACTTTGAAATGATAAAACTAACTTCATTTTGTTCTAGCTGACTTTGCTTTACTTGGTGTTTTTGCCCACTGCAGCCAGTCAGGCAGACCATCTCACACAGGCAGTTTCAGGGAGGACATTGTTTCTACAGTACTGGGAAGTTTGCATGTAGCCAGGTAGCACATTGCAGTAGCTCATCTTCCCACCTACCTATACCTGATCTCCATGGAGTCCATTGTTTCTGCAAGTCTGAAAACCTTGATTTTCCTAAATGAAACTTTTTGTTAACTGTAAACCTCTTTATTAACTAACCTTCCTTTGATTTGGTATGACTATGGTGAGCTGATGTAACTACAGTTATTGACTTTGCCCCTGGCATGATGTAATTTTAATTTTAAACTTTGTAAACACTACTCCACTTCTCCTTGAGGTCTAGAGCTCTTTTCGCCTTAACCCTGTCTCTGACTACATGCTTATAAAGGACTCCTGATTCAACCATTACTATGTGGCATTCTCTGTGCCTCTCACTCAATATTATAGTTATTATCAATTAAATTTTTTCCTTGGCAGCTCCATATGTGTACATGATGCATTCTGATCCTTTTACCCCTTATTCTTTCTCGTCCTCCTACTTGTATCACCCCCCCCCAAGTTCTTTTCTCATGTTTATGTTTTTTTGTTTTGCTTTGTGACTCACTGAGTTTAATTATCGCCATCTGTGTGACAAAGGGTTTGGAACTATCCTATGGAGTCTGGTGGGCTCACTAGTGGGTACATAAATGAAATGGCAATGCCCTCTCTCCTAGAATCTATCAGTAGACAAATAGTTCAGCAGGATTAGTTCAGAGGCCCCATGAGTCCCTCTCTAATCTAAGATTGATCATTAATAACCCAGTCTGGGCAGGCCCAGTATAAGTAACTGCTGTGAGATTGCGATTGCAATGGGTCTGGCATGCCCAAGAATAATCATTTTATAGCCTCTTCTCTCTATCTTCTGGCTCTAACATTCTTTTCACCTTCTATTCTATGATAATCCATAAGCCTTGGTGTTTATGCAGAGAAGGGGAGTGATAGTGGTTTCAATGTCCTGTTTAGGCCTGGGCACTCAGCAGCTGTTTATTCTGAGCACTTCGAGTCACCACCAGTCTCTATGCTCACTGGCACTAATTGCAAAAAGGAAATTCTCTGATTTAGGTTGAGAGCAACATTTGTCTATGGGCATAAAATATAAATGTTTAGAAGGCAGTTTGACATCATGGCATTTGAGCTAAATAATAGCAACAGGTTTCCCCTTAGGGCCCATTACCTTCCAGGTATCTTTGATTTGCTTGTTTGTTATAGAATTTTACCAGAATTAAAATACCAGGCATAAATTCCATCCCATGGAATGGTCCTCAGATCCAATCAGAGAGCAGGTGGTTGCTCCCATAACAGTTGTGTCACTATTACACCAGTGGGCATCATCTTACCTGGCAGGTTGGTATTATGGCTTGGGTAGTTCACAGCTGAATAAGAGCACTGATTCCCTTTCTCCCCCAGCACCTTCTGGATTTCATAAAGCCAGTCAAGAGGGAAGAAACTCCTGGCTCACTTCCAACTTGATTTCCTCTAGATCTTACTACTTTGGTATGTGGTTTCTCCAGCAGTAGGGTCTTATCATCTAGTTCTGCTGGACAACCAAAAGGAATGGCAAGGGCCTGTATTATTTTGGGGGCCTTTGGTGTCTCACTGACCAGTTCAAAAAGAGGTATCCCACACCTGGCACTGGGGTTTTCATTTAATAATTCATGGATTCTAGGCGCAGTATTATTCACTGAACAATTCTTTAAGATTAATTAAATGGATGGTTGCAAATGGAATGATAGAATTAGAAAAATCACAGTTTGATTGCTTGATCTCACAATCAGAAAGCTAATTCTTAATTGATTCTAATAAGAAAAGAGCTCTTATCCAGGTACGGTGATGCAAGCCTTTAGTCTCAGCAGTGTGGAGGTAGAAGCATGTGAATCTCTATGAGAGCAAGGCCAGCCTGGTCTACATAGCGAGTTCTAGGCCAATTGGGGATATAAGGAGATCCTGTTTCAAGAAATAAACAAAAGAGAAAAGAGCTCTTTATTATAGTGAAAGAATATTGATTTATGATCAGTTAGGCACTAGTCATATCCTCTGGTAGCATAAAATAAAAATTCAGAATCTGTTTTTGTTTGTTTGTTCATTTGGTTTCTTTTGCCACAGGGTCTCCCTGTAGCCCAAGCTGACCTGGAGCTCTCTATGTAGACTAGGCTGGCCTTGATCTCACAGAAATCTGCCTGCCCCTGCCTCCCGAGCCCTGGGTTTAAAGGCATGAGCTACCAAGCTGAACTTAAAGTTCACAATTTTTAGCAAGTATAACATTGTTGAAAAAAATTGCTCTTTAGAAAATAAACAGTGGTTCTGGCAGGTATAATTAAAATCCTAGGGTAGAAGTTCAATGGATCAGACTAATGTTTAACATTTCAGAAATAATTCTAGCAGCAGTGGAAGATTAAATTGTAAGGAGACTGTGAGCCAGATGATAGCTTAATGATCTGCTGATGTAAAAAGAGTAAGCATGATGGTATGAATTTGAGAAATGTTTCAGAAGTGAATTCAGCAAGTTTGGTCATGGGTGGAATTGGATGAGGGAGGGTTGGGGGAAAAGAAACATTAAAGAGAAAGTCAGAGGAGAGTACCAGTTGAAGAGTTTGAGAAAATGCTTACTCAGTAGCCCTTTGATGACCTCCAAGATCGAGGCAAAACCTGGACTATTAAGGAAACGAAAGGGGAAATGAATGAGAGTATTCCCCAGGGTCAAGGATTGAAAGGTAAGCCTTGAGAAGATGTGCTATGTTTTTTTCTTTAAGATTAATTAATTTACTTATTTATTAATGTGTGCATATACGAATCTAAGTATGTTTATGTGACATGTGCATTCAGGTATCCATGGAGATCAGAGGACATCAGATCCCCTGGAACTGGAGCCATAGGTGCTTGTGAGCCACTTGATGTGGGTGATGGGAAATGACCTGGGTCCTCTGGTAGAACATAAGCACTGAACCATGTGAAGTGGTCATTTTTCCACACTTCTGCTAAGTTACATCTCCAATCTTCTAGTCCCAAGGTGTCTCTTTCAGTCATCGCTCAGGGTAGCTTATCTCTTCTTCTAGACCTCTATAAAACTAATCCTTGAGCTGGAGAGATGGCTCAGTGGCTAAGAACACTGGCTGTTCTTACAGAAGACTCGGTGTCAAATCCCAGCACCCACATGGCAGCTAACAACTTCTGTAACTCCAGTTCCAGGGGATCTGACAGCCTCTTCTGTCCTCCGGGGGCATTGCACATCACTGATGCACTTACCTACATGCAGGCAATACATACATACACATAATAAATAAAATATTTTTAAAAACCTAATCCTTAATTTTATCACTTTCCCCCCATATCAAATTATTTTAAACTGCACACATCAGTCTATTTTACTAGAATATAAGAACCTTAAGTCTCAACTTGCTTTGTTGTGTTAGGTCCCCAAATGGCAGCCGTGCTGCCAAACTCCCTAGAATGGCCAGCTAACAGGCTCCGGAACTAGGAAGAGGAAACTGGAACTTAACATTTTTCCAAAGCCAGGTGAGTCAAAACTCCTGCTTGCACATCAGGAGGCCATAGCTTCCCAGTCCCCCAACAGTCACCCAACCACAGGCAGGAGTATCATGGAAAGTTAAGTCCCCCGGTATAAAACCTGTTCTGCTGCTTCTGCTAGATGCTGTTTTCTGCCGGGAGAGGCACCCCAGCAGTTTTGTTCCCAAATAAATTGCTGTTTCTACCCATGGAGTGGTCCTGTTTGGTGGCTTTCACTGTACGCTTGCCTACATGTTACATGAATAAAAGTGTTCTATAAATTTCAATGTGTTGCTCAACATTAACTAACTTAAAAATACGCACTTATTCTTGTGGGTCACTGTGTTAACTTGTTGAAAATTCAACAAGGCAGTCTGTTAACGTTTTGCCCTCTCAAGCTAACTCCTAGTAGGTAACACAGTTAATCAAAGGGACTAACATAGCATAGTGTGATGAGTTTAACTGGTATCATAATGGTGGTGGTGATGTCAATTAATATATGTTGAGTATTTTAAGGATTATGCATGGTTCCAAACATTGTACCTGTATTATCTAAACTTACCTTTTTAAAAAAGTTAATAGGAACATACTTAAGATTTTGAGGCTAAGTGAATGCATTCCTAAGGAAAGTGATTTCTAAATTAAGACTTAAAATATGGATAATTGGTGTATAATTCTTTTGAAAACAATCACAAAATCTAAAACCTAGCCAAGACCTCCCCATTCTCACATTTCAGATGGGGATATTTAATTCCAGGTCAAGGACAAGCATTCTCTGAGCCCGAAGAGTTCCCAGGAGTTGGTTTCCAGCCTCAATCTCTTTCCATAGCAACATACTGCAGCCTCTTCAGACTTTTAAACCATTCCTATTCCATCTGCAGTGGCTATAGAGAGATAAGCAACATACTGTGAACCCCAAACACTGTCTTCCAGTTCACAGTCTTTCCTCCATTTTTACATAATAATAATATAAAATTGTGGATTACAATAGTACATGCCTATACTCATTCTCTAAACAGGTATGACCTAGAAACTATTTTTCTCCATTTTCCCCTCAGTACATTAGTTCCGTCCTGAAAATATGTCATTGTTATGGGAAAATCCTTCAAATAACTAAAAGACCAAGCATTCACTCAAGGTGGGAAAGCTTGTTTATTTTCTTTCTGTGCGTGAGGTTTCAGAACCAACAACCAAGGCTTTTAGATATTTCCCATCATGAACCAAGTACAGATGGAAATCTTTATGTGATCATTTTGTGGCTGACACCTGGGCTCTATGTTTCCTTTCATAATGGGTCATATTTCTCAGGAAAATTTCTTCTTGAGCTCACTGGGTCATCACAGCTTACAAAGAAGATATCCCAAGCATAAGGCAGGATATCGGCCACTTTTTGATATATAGGTAGGTCAGGTTAATTGAGCTAGGAATTGGTCAGTCATTGCAGTTTACCAAAACAGATACTATCCTGCAGAAGTTTAGGTATCTGAAATGTTTGATCTACACTTTTCTTGGATTAATTGGACCAAGTGTCTCATTAAAACATTTGGTGAACTTCCCATTCTCTTAGTTACACATCTTTCCAAAAAAGACACAGTGAGGGGAAAATATCACAGAACTTCAAGGCACTTCAGAGTAATAAAACATCTCAGGCTAGAGAAAACATCACCGAGCAATAAAAGGTGTTCCAGGGTTACATTTCAAGGTGTTTACTTAGAAAGTGAAACAAAAAGGAACTTTAAGTAGCTTAAGCTGACAAGGACATTATGTGAGAATACAGTTAGTTATGAGTATAACTTTTCCTTATCATTTCAACAAGTATGCTCTAGAAATTATTTCTCCCCATTTTCCCCTCAACAGGTTAGTTCTGTCTTGAAAATGTGTCATGACTCTTTCTCTTGGGTTACATTCCTATCATAATCATAATAGATATGATCTACATTAGTAAGGATTTTGGAGGCAGACAGAATAGTGTTCCAGTTCTATATCTGCCAATGACCAGCAGTCACTATGAGCCAGTTACACAGCCCCTGTATATTAGTACCTTACTTCCTCATGCTCTTAGAGGATTAAGGGAAAGTGCACACGTAGAAGAAAGTGCGTACAACTTGGAAAGTGACACACTCTGAAGATATGACTTGTGAGATATACTTTTAAACAAACTCACAAAACCACAGCCAACTTGTCAGCTGATCCAACCTTTCCACTGCACTGATAGGTATATAGACTGATTCTTAGATGCCAGATGAAATATAGGCAGCTCCCACCACTAGACTATTGACTTCATGAAAGGAGGACTGATTTTTTTTAATTTGTTAATAGCAAACATATCAAACACAAATAAATACTGGTTGAACTACCCAGTTAGTAAGTGGTAGAGCCAAGATAGAAACTTGGGCTTTCTGGTGTCTAGTTCTATATTTTTTTGGTTCTATCCCAACTTAAGGGAAGATAAAATTCCTGATTCTACATTCTGTAAAGCTTGTCTTAGAAAAAAAAAATTGATGCTAGAAAATTTTCATTTCTGTGATGTTCTACTGTTGATTTCCAATCTGCCTGAACACAGTTTTGCAAATTCACATGAATATTAATAGCTGGGAAGGGAGTGGGAACTTTCATTGAGCAGTTAGGAAGTAAGACTGCCCTGCTGGGTGGTGGATCGATGGCACGGATCAGGCACTGTGTTTATGCATTTTAAATTGCTTTCTTTACGACTCTAGTCTAGAGGAAATTTCACCTCTGAGCCAAACTGAGGCAGGACTTTCCACCCAATGAAGTGGAATTGAGAAATCTCAAATAGGAGCCATATCCCTTCACTTGGCTCCAGCTAATATAGAAATAAACTCCCTTAACATTCTTTTAAAAATAACCTTATAAAGATAACATGAGCCAATATTATTTCCAAACATATTTAAGTTGCTTAAGCTATGGGTTAGCTCATGATCTGAATTTTAGTAGCAGCATCAACAGCTGGTAGAAAGATAAGATTTACAGATGTGAAATACCATACCGCAGTTACCTGTCTTTCTTTTAAAAAATCAGTTGACATCAGTGTCTCCCAACAAATAAAAGTGTAAGTTCTTTTTATTTTAATTCACACACTTTCTCAAAGTAATTATTTTGTGCCAAAACCCCGTGCAATAGTTTCTACTCTTCCTTTGCTATCTCCTGGGGTCAGTGACAAAATATACAGTACACAGAACACATCATTTCTGCCTGCCAATGACAATTGGACATATGACATTATCCTTTATCTTAATGTTTACGAAGAAATTTGCTCTAGGAATGGAGTGAATGTGATGGTTTTCAGATAGTGAACTGTACTAACTCCTTGAAAATGCAAACAATTTAGGTGCTGACAGGTTTAATTCTCAAACAAAGGAGGTGCATTGTGTTGCCTGGCATTGGTTAAATAGTCGATCATTCCACGGCCCCATCTGTGGGAAATATGTTAATGGCTTATTGCTATAGCATTTGAACTCCCAGAACTAGTGAAACCCAGCCCTGATGCCAGTGGGCATGATTGTATTTGATGGATGCAAATAACCTTGGCTTTAATATTTTGATTGATATATAAGATGTTAAAGAGATGTTTTTATCACACAAAGTGAATGCCCCAGAATCCAATTCCATTCCTGGAATGCATTCAGTTTATTCTTACTTCACTGAGTCTCCTTGATATAGAAATCCTGACTTGTCATGCTCATAGGAACACTGTGTATTTAACATCACCCAGCAAATTGAATGCTTAGACATATCTCCTTGCAACAGGTAAAATGAAAGTGAAGTAAAAGTAATAGACTTTATTTTTTTTGAAGTTCTTCATAAAATTTGTTTATATTTTCCCCCAAGTACTAACCAGGTCCAACCCCACTGAACTTCCAAGAGCAGAAGAGATGGGGTCTGTTTAGGGTGATATAGCCATAGATTGCTAACCAAAGACCTGATTTAGCACAGGAAATAAAAAAGCAAATTGGGTAATAGAAATGGAATCAGACTGGTTTTCTTTTTCTTTCTATCTGTAAAGCAAACAAGGTGAACTTCTGGCATTTGGTATTATGTCCTTCTGTGACCTGTGGTATGACATCAGTCAATGGTAACACATCCATCTATCCAGCTGATTAGATTCATGATTCAGCCTGGATGCTCACTAGAGGACACAAGAAGACTTTGGGTCAGTCTTCATTTGGGATAATGTCTCAGCCAGGACCTAGGCGCATACATCAACACTGGCACTGAAATGCCATTAGCTTATGTCATGATTGAATTTATGCTTCTTGTTAGATTAGGACTACAGTAGTGATTTGAACCAAATGAATCACACTGGCCATATTGGTTCAGTTCAACTCTGAGATATCTTAATATGGATGGTCAGCAATGAATTTGCCAGCGATTACACTATAGACAAGAATACTTATTATTCTCTCACTGACAGGAAAAATTGGTAAAGTACAACATAATTTAATTGCTGAATTATTCAGATACTTCATCAGCTCATCAATATTTAAAATATGTCTTGTAGTTAGGATGCTAGTCTATTTAAAAATACATTTGTTGGGCTAGAGATCTGGCTCAGCAGTTAAGAGCACTGACTGCTCTTGCAGAGGACCTGGGTTCAATTCTCAGCACCCACATGGCAGCTGACACTCGTCTGTAACTCCAGTTCCAGGGTATCCAATGACCTCTTCTGACTTCCGTGTATGTTGCATGACATGGGTACACTTATACTCATGCAAGCAATACACACATACACATAAGTTATTAAGATATATACAGTTGTAGTATGAAGTAGTTCACATTTTACTGATATATAAAAGCCTCAATCATATTTTTCATCAAATATATTTAAAATGACTGCAACTGAAAATAGAGTTTGATTATCTACAAATTCCAATAGTTCTGTAAATTCAATTCTTTGCACTGGAATTCTTTATGATATACAGAAAAAACATTTGGCAATATATTTTTAAATATTTTATTTATTATTTTAATTTTATGTATATGAGTGTATTGCTTGCATGAGTATAAGTGTACCTGTGTTGTATAACGCTGGTGAAGGTCAGGGCAGGATGTTGGATGCCCTGGAACTGGAGTTACTGATGGTTGTTAGCCACCATGTGGATGCTGATAATGGAGCCCAGGTCCTCTGCAAGAGCAGCTAGTCCTCTTAATCACTGAGCCCTCTCCCCAGCCTCCAGACTTTTGCCAATATAAGGGAAAATGACAATAGAGATGTTGGGTAAAATGAATATAAAAGATCCTATAGCAATCAATTATTGCCGACACAATAGTATATAAAACCTACCCCAAATTTAAGTCAGCCATTTATTCCTTTTTGCCAGTTGTTCTTTTTTGAGCTCATTTCAGTATTGTTTGAGCTTACCAAGCGTAGCTCATAACAGCACATTTTACTTTTTTTATTTTTTAAGATTTTTATTGAATTTTTGTAATTTTTGTACAATATAGTTTGTTGGTATTTACATCCCCTCTCCTATTCCCATTTCCCCTTATTAACTTCCCAACCTAATTTAATACTCTGTTATACATATAATAAGACCTAATTTGTGTCTAATTTCTGTCTCCAAATTTCTTTTGGTGTGGGTCCATCCATTGGAAGCTAGTTGACCTACCAAGAGTCCCATGCTAGAAAGAGACTCTTGCTCACCCTCTCAGCAACCATCTGTGGCCACATTATCCTTAGGTGGGATTGGAGTTTCTTAGCCACTTCCTCTTGCCTATGCTGAGTTTTTCTGGTTTGAGCTTGCAAGGCCTTGTTCATGTTGTCACATTTGCTGTGAGTTCATATGAATGACTGACAAGCTGTCTGGAATGCTCTGTTTCCTTGTGGTCATCCACCACCGCTGGCTCTTAGAATCTTTCTACCCCTCTCTTCCACAATGATCCCTAGACATTAAGAGGCAGAAATAACAACATATAGTAAACACTCTGCTTCAAAATCTCTTTCAGTCCTGTATCTCAACTGGCATTTCTTACCTCACAAGCAATAACTTTACTAAAGTTTTGCTGCTACATTACTTTCCCCCATACTTTTCTGTTTCTTTGCTCTCTGTCATCCAGTTCTAAAGTCAATACCACAAATTTTAGATATATTTTATGGCAGCGCCTCAGTACTAAGTACTTAATTTTGCATCCTTACTCAATATTGCTACAAAGTACTAAGTGCTAAGTACCACTCAACAAACAACTCCAAAGCCAGCAGCTAAAACAATCACTAGTTGTGTCTTAGGTGTTTGTAGGTCACTGGGCTCAGCTGAGAAGGCGGGTTCAGCTGGCCTTGGCTACTTGCTATGAGTGGCACTGTCTGCTCCAGTCTCTGCTATGGGTTAGGCTGGGTCTGAGTTCAGCTGGCCATGGCCCCATGCTATGTGCTGGTGCTGTCCCCTCCAGTCCCTGCTGTGTATTACGCTTGGTGTGTCCCATGTGCAATAATTCTGGAGTCCAAGCTGAAGTGGCAAGAGCCACCCGGGGAAGCTCTTCTAGTGGTGATTGAAGAACTACGTGAAATATGCCCAGTTACACAAGCACATCCCCAGCTTCCATTTGGGTCACGGCTGCTAACATCCTTGCAGCCAAAGTGAATCACATCCTTGAGGGTTTGGAGGTACACTGTGGTAGGCAGGACAAAATGCAATGTATGTGATCAGTACTGGTACTAAACAACTTTAATCAGCCTATTCTAGGGCCTTCTGTTAAAATTTTACTGAATAAATACTGGCAAATGATTGGTAATGCATAAGTGATAGCTGCTGTCCTAATACGTTTTTAAAAATCAATTCTACTGTCAGGATTCTTAGGTTTTTTTTTTAAGTATCATCATAATAATAAGTCATGTTAAGCCCATCTGATAATCCTATAACCTTCCTGAGCGTATAGTTGAAGATATTACTAAAGCAAATGAACCAATTTTGTATTTTTATCTTACAAGTTTTCAAATTATACATTTTATAAAAGCTTAATAATTGTCTTGGGAATTAACTATCCAAAGAAAATATTCACATTTAATTTTGCTTTCTATTTTGAAAAGTTCTTTCTATATTGTTATAAAAAATAAAACTAATCCCTTCTCTCCAGACCTCCGAGTCTGTTTTAATTAATGGCAATCATCCAGTCTGAAATTTAATTTTTGTTTTTCTGGGGTTTTTTTGTTTTGTTTTTTTGGACACAGGGTTCCCCTCTAGCCCCAGCTGGCCTGGAAATCACTTTGTAGACCCGGTTGGCCTCAATTTCACAGAGATCTGCCTGCCTCTGCCTTCTGAGTTCTGGGGCTAAAGGTGAGTGCCATCATACCAACTGAAATTTAATTTTTACTTTATCACACTCTGCACTTTTACTGGATCCTCAGTGGTGAACACAGTAGTAGGAGAAAGTGGCTCTAGGCCACAATCACACTGTCCAAAATAGAGTAAGATGCCAGGCCAGGGGTCCAGAAGGGGTAGTGTAGTCAGGAAAGACAGCAAGAAGCCTGAGAGCAATAGGAAAAACCCCAGATCTTGTTACTGACATAAAGAAGGTTCTAAAAGTCTGTACTGGTCCTGTGGAACAAAGAATATAGTTTGTCTTAGTGCCTGAGAGGCAGCTTTCTCTGTAATTTCTAGTTACAGGAGTATCTTTGTTAATTATGGTGGCTCTTGAGAGTTTATACTAACAAGATAACATATATATGTATGTATAAATGTATATACATATATATGTATATAACACAGTATAATTGGTAGTAATAAGGTGACTCAGGGTGAGGTCAACCATGTGGATAGGCGGGTTAGAACTTGGGGCCATGTAGTATCAAACTGACATGCTGGAAGAGGAGGGGAGTTGAACAGCGAAGTCAGTCCCATTGAGTCCATCAGTTTTGCCCCTGTAATGAAGGCTGGTAAAACTGCACACTGACACTGCAGTTTGAGCTTCCTGCCGGCAATATTTTTTTTATGCATGGTGGAGGGTTGTGAATGGTAACTCACGGTGAGAAGACAAGGAAAGCTCATGCTTAGAACCCTCTCAGACATTATTTTGTGTGTTTATCTTTCAGATACTTCTAATTGTCTTGGGTTGTTTTTGGCGGGGAGGTGGTGTTTGTTTTGATTTTAAAAAAGAAATTTGTTGGCCTGAGGGATGGCTCACTGGGTAAAGTCCTTACTGCACAAGCATGAGGGCCTGGGTTCAAATCCTTAGGCAACATTTATCTAGAAGACCAGTACTAAGGGTTGCAGACAGGAAGGTAGGTACAAGGTGCTTGTTGGCCAGTGAGTTTAGTCAAAAGGGAGAATTCCAGAGTGAGAAATCCTATCTCAAAAAAATAATGTGGAGAAATGATTGAAGAATACACCTGGACTTCAACCTCTGACCTCTACACACATATGCATGGGTGAGTGCACACCCATACATGTGTACACACATACATACACCAAACACACAAATACACACTCACATGTATACACTCACACACACAAGCACACATGCTGTTACACAATAGTGCTTTTCTGAGTTCTCTGATTTGTTTCAGACAGTTTTCAAAACTGAAGATGTATTAAGAACCATCACATTGGTAATCAGTTGGTCAGCAGTGAGGGCAGTCCAGGGAGTCCTTGTGTTTGTGGCTGGTGTTGGAGGTGAGGGCAGCTGCATGTAAGAGTGTAACCTGAACTTGAGAAGCTTGATTAACTCCAGGCAGGCTCCCTGGAATGAGAAAGGGCTGATACCATCAAGTCAACACAGGTGATCTATGTGTTCCTAAAAATTCTTGGGAGGTCATTTTGTTTCTCTGAGGTAACAAAAATCTTGTTCTACTTTATCTATGGCTATGGATGCATTCAAGTATTCTTGCTAAATCATGTTTGTAGAACAAGAATCAAATAACAATAAGTAATACCATTATTTATTATTAATCTGTCTACCTTTCATATATTTAAGAATGAATTCTTTACCAGCTATATACTATATAGGGTTTTTTTCATCACTTTGTTGACTGACCCTTTGCTACACTCCCTTAGTTCAGTAAGCCTGGAAATCACATATCCTAGCCTAGTCTGTCTCTACCAGTAAGCTTCCTGGTATTTTCTGACAATGGGAGATGGCCAAAACCTCCAATGTGAAAGCAAAGAAAGAATTTTCCTTTTAATTTACCCTTTAAGGCACTCGCATAAATCCTACTAAATGTGCAAACGGCTGGCTTCTGCTCAGGTTCCTGTTGGATTGGTGGTAGAGGCTGGATGTGCTTTTTATGCCCCTTTATCACAGTGCTCTTGAGCTCTGGCTCTAGCAGGTCTGTGTATAGGCTTCAGGATTATTTACTGTGACAAAATACCTGACAGAAACAACTTAAGAGAGGAAGGAATTCATCTTGGCTCATGATTTCAGTCCATCATGGTAGGGAGGCTAGTTTGAAGTGACCCCATAGTGGTTGGAATATGTGGAGAGAATCTCCCACATCTTTGTAGGCCAGGAACCAGAAAGCTTGGACTGGAATCAGAAGCAGATATGACTTTTAAGGCCTGGTCCTAGTACCCCACTTACTCTACCAAAGTTTCCATAAGCTTCCAAAACAGTGCCACAGCTAACGATCAACCGTGCAAACACATGAGCCTAGGGGACATTCTACATTCACACTATAACTTCTGATTTTCTGCATATGATTCTTGCACCTGTTACTTAACAGCCAGAACTACACAGGGAGCATAAACTCTAGGGGGTTTTCCATTATCCTAGGAATGACTGCAACTTTGTATATTGTCTAATATCTGAGTTTTAGTACCACCTCATTTTTACATGAAAAACCAGTGCCTCACTCACCTCACACTTCTGGTTCTGCATAAACCTAAATATATTAAAGCCTTCTTCCACTGGAAAATATGATTTAAAATAGACTATCAAAGAAAAATTCACTCAGTATCCCTCACGACCTTTTAATGGTTGGCCTTGGTTGTCAACTTAAGTGGGGTAAGAACTACCTAGGACTAGTGACATGCACCTCTTTGTGCTTTCCAAAGAGGACTGATGTGGTACAGTAACTGAGTAAGAGAGACCCATTCTGAATGTCAGCTACACTAACAGACTGGCAGCCAGGATGGAAAGGAGTTGCAGGGAGTCAGTGTTGGCCTGCATCAGGCCCATATTTGATTTCTGAGCATGCCTACGGCTGCTGCCATTGTCTGCTGACACCACACTCCAGCTTCTTCAGTCTTGCAATGTGGATGCTTTCTTTTCAAAGAGCTTTTAGACCTTCAAAACCGGATTGGGGCTGCTGAGGTATCCAGCTTCTTGGACTGAACAGCTATCACTTTCTCTGTCTCTCCAGCATGCAGACACCATGTAGGCCATCCAATAAATTCTTTTTATAGTATGCATAAGCACAGGACTGATACAGAATCTTAATGGAAGCGCAGCATAGGTAATTAAGTGTATCCTCCTTACCTGAGCACCTTCTCCTGTTCAGTACTTGTACTCAATTTATGAATGGTTTCTTTCCAAGTGTGATTTTTTTCTGATACTCTTTAACATTGAGAAGGAATTGTGTCTGCGAGTCTGGACCAAATCCAAATGCTAGTGGTATCACTGAATAGAGATGTCATTTGCGGATGATTCCGCCTTCATCAGGTCTGTCAGTTTATAAGGGAAGATACATGGCTTCTGGCACTGTGACCTAAGAATAGCTGCTAGAACAGTACAAATGTGTTTTGAAGCAAGGAAATATTTAATTGATACTTTTACCTTCCTAATAATGTTTTCCAAATAAATATATATTAATTGAAAATTATAGAAAATATATTAGTGCTTGTGATCTTAAGAAAATGGTAAAAACTTACTATGAAAAATAAGATAAATATGGGTTAGTGAGATGGCTCAGTGAGTAAAAGCACTCAGTTCACAAGCTTAATGACCCGAGTAAGTCCTTTAACCTCTACATGTGTGCCATTTTCTCTCTCTCTCTCTCTCTCTCTCTCTCTCTCTCTCTCTGTTTTTCTCTCTCACACACTAATTATAATAAATAAAATAAGGTATCTTTAAATGAGATGAAATTAACCAAGAAACATTTAATATCAGTCTATATTATCCCATTCAAGTACCTTGCATCAATAATTTTTCAGTTCTATTTATTTACATATGAAAAGCTTAATGCATGTTTACATGTGAAGGGCCTAACATTGAGGGCCCAACATTCTAGAAAATTTCCATGTAGTCTAAAGTAGACTGAGTTTGACTAACACAAGAAATTAAGTGAGCAAGAAGTGAGAAAAAAGGGATCTGCTGAGTGTGAAGTGTGAAGTGTGAAGATCCGCATCTAGGTTTCAGACTGGAATGTGGCTTTACACTGGAAGATTCTATTTCAAATCCCACCCCAAAGCATGGCCATTGGAAAGAGATCCATGGGAGTTTGGGGCAAGAAGAATCAGGGTAAATGGGGAAATTACTTTGGGGTGTTAATGCTGGTACAGAATATCAAACATATGAAAAGATTCAAAATAAAATTCAATTAAGATCACCTTTGTTTTTCCTAGAGCAGCATGAGACTCTTGGTAGGTTAAACAGGTTCCAACAGCTTAGACTTCTAATAATCAGTACCTTCTGGAGTCAACAGGTCATTGCCACTCCTTCATGTTCAAGGTCATTTCTAAATAACATCATTAGTGGATCAGTGAACAGGTAGAGGCAGAGGAAGGGGATGGCTACCACAGGCTAGAAATGGCACAGTTCACCTGAGATGAGAGGGGTATTTTACCAGCAGAGGTAAAAAGGAAAGGCAAATTTGCATGGGGTGTGAACATCAGAAAAATCTAGAACAGATGTTTTCTGGTCCACAGTGCCCCGAACAGTAATGGTTTGAGGGACTGATGAGATGAGATGCTGAAGGCAGGGGTCAGAATCTGATTTTTTGAAATTTTGGTTTTAGTAAATTTACCTATATTTTTCTGGAAATGCTAGTTTGGGAGCATTTTATGTAAGCACAAAGATGGAAAGGTAAAAACAACAACAACAAAAAAGTGCCCGGCACATTTCTTACAATGTAATGAAACAAGGCCAATTGAGGGAGTCAACAGCTATCATTCCAGTGGTGAATGCAGCAGGTACAGATGCCAGGTCTCATTTACTACCGTGGTCCAGAGAACCTATTTTGCTTTTGTTATTGATAATGCTAGTTTGATATTTGAAATATTCTTAAGAGCAATATACACATTACCCTTCTAGATCATTCTTAAACATCAACATGAGGCTATGGATCAAAGGTGACATGGTAGGATCCAATTTTAGGAAGACTCTTCCTAATAAATATCTCAATCTAAAACTGTAACAGAAGCAGATAAATTCATTGCATATGTAAATAGAAGAAAACAGACACTTCAATTTGTGTTCAACTAATCTGGATAGACCAAAAACTCATTTCTTACTTAACTCTAACATTAACATGCTTTGATAATGAGAGGGTTACTATTACAGTGATATCAGAAATAAGAAACTGGCAACAATTTTAAGAGAAGGAAATTATAAATTCTAGGACTTAGTATTTTTCAAGTGTTGTTTCTTTTGATTCTTCACCTGCTTTTACTTTTATTTGACTCTTTTTTGATCTAG
The DNA here is from genome assembly GCF_000622305.1 of Nannospalax galili. Classification (NCBI taxonomy): domain Eukaryota; kingdom Metazoa; phylum Chordata; class Mammalia; order Rodentia; family Spalacidae; genus Nannospalax; species Nannospalax galili. The sequence goes on from NW_008347189.1 coordinate 2,313,341, forward strand.
AAAACACAATTGTCTTATTTCTCATCTTCTTTTCAACTAAAAGATTGTTTCATATATTCTAATAATATATTAGACTGTTTCATATATTCATATATTCATATAAGACTAGATTTAGAACAAAAGGAATTCTCAATCTAGCTCTGAATTTTAAAAAAGCATAAAGCTCAAAAGTTTGGAGATTCTTGGTTCCAAACATCTCACTGAATGCTAATGCTGACAAGTGAGTCATCTGAGTCTCAGCTTGTATCCTTCAATTTCTGGTGAGGAAAGGAACTGCCTTCAACTACAACTGAAGGAAAGAACAGTTGCTTCTCTCCTACTGATAAAAATTTCAACACTATAGGCAAGTTCCCTTGATGCTAATATAGATATGGTGTGCCCAACAGACAGGTGGAGTTGGCAAATAAATGTTCATTTCTTCCTTTTATGACTCAATGTTATCATGAGGGAAATGGAGAACATTTCCACAACACAGCTGTGAGAGATTCTCCAGCTCGTCTATCAAGATAACACAGTCTTTTGCTTCCCTGCCGTTTGGCAACCAAGGGATTACTGAATGGGAGACAGAAGATTCCTCTCAATATTCTTGGCTCTGCTAAAGGCACAAGTAGTGTTTCTGAGTTTGTTACTTTTAGTGATCAGTTCTAAGAGTCCATGGAGTCATTAGTATGACATCTAGTAAATAAACTCCTATAATGATAACAGTAGGAAAGATTTTAGAAGTTGTTTAGTTAATTGTGAATCTCCTTCTTAGCTCCCAGACAAGTCATTTATCCATGCATGCCCACCATACACCTCTGGTGACAGGGAACTTAGCAGAGAGAATTTTCTACTTTTGGAGACTATAGTGGTTTGAATGAGAATGTCCCCAACAGGCCCCAAATATTTCCACAATTTATCTCCAGTTGGTGGTGTTATTCTGGGAGGTCTTAGAAGGTGTGGTCTTGTAGGAGGAAGCATGTCAAGGGAGAAGGCTTAGAGAGTTCTTAAGCTTTACTGGATTTCCAGTCGCTTTCAGCTTCCTGTTCCTGCTTGAAGATGTGAGCAGGGCTTAGCTCTGCTTTCTGCTCATGCTCTGGTCACCTCGGGCCACCATGCCTCCCCACCATGATGGATTCTGATTCCTCTGGAACCGCAAGCTCAAATAAACTCTTCCTTATAAATTATCTTGGTCATGGTGTTTTATCACAGCAATAGAAAAGTAACTAATACAAAGACCTTTAACATTTACAAGAGTCTTAATTATTTTTATTAAGTCTTTCGAATTATAGTTTTACTTATCATTGTTAATTTTATACTTTTGGATTCATCTGGGGGAAACTGATTCCTGTTAACACAAGCATCCCTTAAATTCTTGAAAGCCGACATCATGTTCATTAGGTTAATGATCTAATTATTTAAACATTTTCTCCTGTGACAGGGTTTCAAGTCACTTTACGTATAGACAGAGTGACTCACCTCAATTCCCAACATAAAATCAGATTACCAAGGAGTAAAGTAGGCCTGTTACCATTGATGAACTGGTGATTGGACTTGGACAGCCCAGTAACAAAAAGAGAAACAGAAGGCATCAATGGCATTTCTGGGAACCATTCTCATCTAGGAAAACAACACTGTTAATCTCGGTGCAGTAGTAACTTATACTTGTAATTGCCTCCAGACCAAAACAGATTTTGGAGGAAAATCTCTAAGACACAAAGTTTCACTTGTCACCTCTCGTCACCCGATGGTGATCTTCTCATCTTTCCATTTAAGAAGATACACATTTTAAAGTATCTTTTAATCTCCATCCTTGCCGTCGTCAATGAAATGTCTAATTTCAAGTCCTTCCTGCTGCCACCAGTGTGTCCCTAGGATAATTAGATGTGGCCTTAGAGGCAATTAATTCAACCTTGTTCCTAGCCCAAATCCTCTGTAAGTCTACTTAAAGCAGTTAAAGTGAGTAGGGAGCAACACAGAATGAGGATTATAATAAATTGAAATCTAGTATCAATTCAAGGTGAGCTCTGATCTATTTTTGAAAATTTGCACATTCTTGAAAAGAGGAATACAGGTGCCTATGTTCAAGTTTCAAGACAAACAGAAATCTATATTTTGAACTACCTTGATTACATTTACAGTTTTTTTAAACATTTATTTTTATTTTATGTGTATGAGTGTATTGCCTGCATGTAGATAAGTGCACCCGTGTCGTGCAATGCCCGCGGAGGTCAGAAGAGGCTGTCAGATCCCCTGGGACTGGAGTTAGGACAGTTGTTAGCTGCCATGTAGGTGCTGAGATTTGAATCTGCGTCTTCTGCAAGAACAACCAGTGTTCTTAACCTCTGTGCCATCTCTCCAGCACCCTACAGTTTTTTCTTTAAGTTGGTCCTCCTCAGCATAGCAGCTCTGATCCCCTGTATACCATGTAAGTCATCATCATATTGGGATCTTTGTTTCAGAGTTACATTTTCTCAGTTGTCTCAATATATTAGGAAGGAATTATAAACACACTAATAATAAGTAAATAAAAATCACTAATTTAGAAAGCATAGGAAAGGAGACGACAAATTTGGTGGAAAGACAATGGACCATTCACATTTCTTATTTCTCCCACTCCACATTTTCCTAATTCTCCTCTCTGAAACAAAAGCAGTAAAAAGTAGAACCATAAACAAATCTGAACCACTATGTATTAGTAACAGGAAAGTCAGAATATAAAGCAATAAGGACTTGCTTGGTGTGTTCACCTTCTCTTGTAACTTGTATGTGTGTTTTAGTATTTTTATTAGTTACTGTTCATGTCACTGTGACATAATACCTTACAGGAACAATTTGATGAAGGAAATGTATATTTGGACTCACAGTTGCAGAAAGATTTTAGTATATCATGTGAGATAGATGTGGTAGTGTTCACTGGTGGGAGCACATGGTAGGGTCTCCTCATATCTTGGTGAATGCAGTAGGGGGAGCAGAGCGAGGTCCAGGTGTCACTCCTAGTGCCCACTTCTGCCAGGCATCACCACCTTCTAAAAGTTTTACAGCCATGTGCCAAGGAGGCATGGCTACTTCTTGAACCAAAAGCAGAATTTAAAGTCATTCAGAGCTTTGGGATTTAGTATTTGTCCTGCTGGATTTCCATCTTGTTTAGGTTAAATTTTTCTTTGCATGTAGTGACTCCTCCTCACATCTTAGTGAAGCAGGAAGCAGAGAGAGCTGGTCTGTAAAACCAGGACCAGCCATAACCTCCAGACACCTCTTTCTAGTCCCCAACACCCACTTGCCAGGATGATATACCTCCCAAACATGCCACCAGCCAGGGACCAAGTACTAAACTATGAATTTGTGGGGACACTTCAATCACAGGCCACATTAGTCTTATGTTTTAACAAAATGAAAACATGCACAGATTACTTTCAGAAGCAATTTTGATAGAAAGACTAGACGTGGTAGCATTAAGTTGAAGGGAATAAAACTGGAAAATGAAAATCTATCTTTTAACAAGTGTGAAATAAGAGGGGAGGACTATTAAGACTGATCAGTTTTTCTTATATTGACTTTTTCTTATGTTGGATTTACTCAAAGATAAATTTTGGAGCAGTTACTTCAGGTAATATTATCATTGTATACTGTCTCCACATTAATGACAAAGAAACCAGCTCTAGTGAGGCCAGCTCCACATTGCGGAACCCCTCAATGCCAGAGAGCCAAGGCATCTTTCCTCCAAAATTCTCCTGACTCACAGTTGTTTAAAAGCCAAATAATTAGAAATTTAAATAAAAGAATAAAACCTTCTTCCGTATACCTTGTCATCCTAAAAAGAAAAAAAAAAATTAGAATTTGATACTTTCCTAATAATGTCTCTGCTACCAGAACATGAAATGGGCCTTCGATGCTGATTCACAGAGATTCTGCTAAACAACATTTCTGTTGACGGTCTCTCCTCTTACTCTACCTCTCTGCATACTGCCAACCAATGACTATCAATAGCCATGTTGAATGTTAGAAGCCTTGTCTTTTCCTTCTGTTGTAGAGAAGTTATTAGAAAACTTAAGGGACACTGGAGAGTTTTACATTGAGGTCAATACAAAGAGCAAAGTTACAACTGTTGCTATAAACCCAGTGAAACATGATTCTGCACAGGCTGACTAACTCAATGGATTAAGCCAGTCTTCACTTTTTATGATTTGATATCTGGCTACTGCTCTAAGGGTTAGTTAACAGTCACAGAAAACAAGCACAGTCTATAGTTAGAGCAAACCAATGCAGAGCCCATCCCAACTATTTCCTTCCTGAGGTGTTGATACCCAAGACACGTATTCTAACTTCCCCATGTCAGGAATCTCACAAGAGAGACCCCATATGACCCAGAGTCTGCCAGAAACTATTCAAAGTAAGCAACCTAAACCTTCTAACTCACCCTCATTTGTGCCTTCCCTTGGAGGTCTCAATACTCTTGTTCATGTTTTCCATTCTGTCTTCCTTCCTGTTTCCTGCTGCCTTCCCTATGGCACTTCATGACATGACATGATCCATGTTGTCTCAGGATCTCTGTGTATATCAGGCTATCTTCTTAGTGGTGATGGTATCCTAATCTGTTGGCTTTGCCATACACAGTCAAAAGTAAAATTGATGTCTTGAAAGTCTCCAGAAAGCCCTATTGTCACAGGATGATTCATACTCATGGAGTGTTAGATTATTGTCATAAATCTGCTTGTGGTGAACATCAACAATGCTGAATCAGCTGTGATTCCAGCTGGAGCTTTACAGCTTGCTTTAGACAACGGTTTATAAATGGCTCCACCCATACAGAGAGAAGAGTATTCAGTGTATTGACCATGTGTACAAAACCCTTTTTTTATTCAGTGCTTGGGGTTGAACCCAGGGACTCCTGAATGCTAGGCAAGTGTTCCAGCACTAAGTTATACATTCAACTCTATAAAAAAGTTAAAGCGCAAATTACGAAAATATCAAGATGTTGTGTCAGTGGTTAAAACAAGAACTTGGATCTTTCAGAATAATCTTGCGCTCTGAAACCATTGTGGCTGAATAAAAATTGAGAACTTATGTACTAAATAAGAATGTTTGACTTCTAAACAACATAAAAGTAAAACCGGTAGGATGAAGAGGTGCAAGACTGAAAAACAAATGTTCAAGTGCAGCACTGGGCAGTTTTGAATATCTAAAATGAATTCACTATGAATAAAACGCTCACAGCTATCTCATAAATCAATTTTTATTTTCTCTACAAATGCTCCCTCAGTATCCTTTCCTTGCCAATATGTGACATCCTCCGGGGAAATTTCTAGTCATTGCTGCTGTCAGCCAGCTGATCACCATAGTAGTCAACATACTGACCCTGGAGAGCATTGGAGCGTCCCCATTGTCAATCTTTTTGCACAATGCAGGCTCTGCAATGTGAAGGGCTCAGCACTCTTGTGCTCTCTGGCTCAAAATTGGCATCTTGCGGAGGCTGCCAGGACACCAGGAGGGGAGCCAGGGGAACAGAGTTCCAGGGCCAGCAGGTGGCAATGGCCAGTTGTAGCTCAGAAAACCATATCAGTCTTTTCAGTTCTTAGGACAGCCCACAGAGGTGGGAGCCAATGTGGCTGTTCTTAGACCATGTATAGGTGTTGTTACAGATGCCATCACAGCTCCCTGTATATAGCTCACTAGGCTTGTTAGCCTGGTTTTAGCAGCAGCATTACTGCCCCAAGCAAAGCATATGCTGTAACATCCAAGTTATATCTGAGGTCAATGAGTTATATTTCTTAGAGTAATTTCTTAGACACATAGTAACTGTGAATCCCGGTATTAATGCAATAGTATCTGGTGGGTTGATTAAAGAACCTAATAACAACTAAATCACACTTAGAACACTGCTCACAAGTATGTTAAAAAGCACTGCCTCGTACCTTAATCATTAGAACCTAGTATCTATATACAATATCTACAAATTCAGGTGATGAAAAATTGAAGATAGAATTTAGATGAAAATACAAAGTTCTGCATATCATTCTCATACACATGCTAATTGATGGAGGACACCAAAGTCTGAGCAAAGTCTTTCCATTATGTCCATTTTGTAGGTTCTGAAAATAGCAAGCATTAGAGAGTGTAGACTGTAATCCTCACTTAACTTTGATTTAGGAGAGGATTAAATGTTTTAAAGAAGTGAAAACTACTCATTATAAGTCTTATTCTCAATCCTATTAATAGTGATTATAAAGAAAGCAGAGGTCATAAAGATGTTTTCTAGGTTTGAATAATTTTTAAATAAGTTGTAATATGTTTCAATGTTTGGGTTGTTATTCTCAGCCTTGAATGGTTGAGCTATCTCTATAGTCCATAATATGTTTCTGAAATGAGCTGGAAGTGCAGTTTAGTGGTAGAATAGTTCCCATATATGTACAAGATAATAAATTCATGAAACAGTTTTACAGAAAATAAATAAGAAATAAATAACCCAACAATCCGAAATGAGCAAGCCAATAAGTCAATGGATACTCTTTCTTGCCTGTAAGAGCGACTGAACATTCTCCAGTATTTGTGTACTTGAGGAATACATAAGAATTCTTTAGACTGGGTTTGACGTTAAGATCCCAACAATCTTGTGAACAAAACAAAGCTAAACAAAATAATTGCCAGTCAACATAAAAAAGAGACCATGTATTTGAAAATAATCTCCATATAATCAGAGCAGAAGAGATTCATAGACTACTGGAGTAGTCTACAAATGTCGAATGTTATCTGGAGAAGGAAAGATGAATGGGAAAGAAATTAGCATGGATGGGTAGATCCTGGAGCGGCCTCATCTTTTTATTTTCTTCAACAGTGCAGGCCTTTATTGGGATAAATGGACTGCTAAGGGGGCAGAGGGGGGTCCTGTAAGGATCTGAGCCCCCTCAATCCATTTACAAACTGGGGTTGTTATAGGGCAAAGGTGAGTACAAGGAAGGAGGTTGAAAGTTTTCCTTTAATGGACAGAAACTGGCATTTTTAGGAGTAAACAAAGAATAGTGAATAGTGAGTAAAAGAATGTCAGGTGACCAATAAACATTTCTTATGGTCAGGTATTATCAAGGGTCTGCAGGCGTGCATGTGACAGGAATCTAGCCTTTAATTCTGGAATGCTAATTATTGGGTTTTTGGAAACTGTCATTGTTTAATCAAAGTGAAAGAACTTTTCAAAATGGCATGGCCATGGTGAACATTCCTGAATGATAGGTGGAGAAGAATGCACAGAAGTTTTCCACATAGCACTTTCCTTCAGGAAGAGGTTCACGTCCTCATCAGGGGATTCTTGGGACAGTCTCCAGTATGAGAAATTTGGGAGGAAGAGAAAGCTGTGAAGGAGGGTGTCCCTCCACAAAAGCCTTCAGGCCTGCTGATGTCAATGAGGGTGTCCTTCCACAACAGCCTTCACGTCTGCTGATATTCTCTAGCTACTTAATATTCCCCATCAAGAGTTAAGACCAAGACTAAAATCATTTAGGAGATGGACAGCAAATCAATCTGACAGCTTCTGCTTGACTTTGGGGCATTGAGGAATTCAGAGTTTCTCCACTCTTGCTGATTTTCAGGCATTAGAGGGTGATCAAGGGGATCCGGATAGGGATAGATTGTCCCAGGACCATCCGGATGAGGAGCAACTATAAACAAGAGTATTAACAATATAAAATTAAGATAAATATAACAAGATAAAATTAAGAGAACAGTTGAGTATAAAAGGTGAGAGATTAAGAATATCACTACTAAAATTAAAATAGATTTAACTCATTTTCACTATGAAGATCTAGAAGTCTAGTTTTAAATCTGTTTACCAATGGGATGGTTGTGTTTGGTGTGGTCTCAGTCTGACTGTATAGACCTTGTAAAGAGAAGCAGAATCATTATATCTATATATAGATAGCAGTATGTTTATCCTTAGGACAAGAAAGAGAGTACTTTAATTTGATTATACCTGGGATGGCTGTGATAATCCACAGCAGCCCATACAGAGGCTTGTAAATCCAGACTATTGAGTGTTTGTTTTATGTTACTATCCACAGTTTTGCTTTTTGGCATACTTTCTCATTTGGGTGTTTCAGATCTTGCAGGGAGCCAAAATCAATCGCTTAAAAAAAAACTGTTAAGGCCAATTGAAGATCTGGTCCTCAGGGGTCACTTGGCTTGAGAGAAGTCCCCAGCTCCTTGGATCTTCCTTTTACTACTCGTTACATCAGTGATGATCAATCAAGGACCTTGCCTGACAGTGACTTCATTTGGAAACTTGGAGAGATATTTTTCCTCTGGGTTGACCTTCCTCTTTGTGGAATGCACATTGATTGGCATCCACCCAAAGGGGTGACTTCTCTGAACAAAAGTACAGGTGACTTACTAGGGATATAGAACATTTTGAGACATGCCTCACAGTCTCCTGGGACCTAGTTGACCTTGGATGGTAAGGGGCAAACTATTGTCCCTTTAATCCCCTCTGTCCACATTAGTTTAGGCCTCCAAGTATTGTGACTGAACACTCAGAAAGTCAGTTACATCTGTCTAGTATTTTAGCTATTGTGTAATATTTAGATAAAGCTTAGGCCAAGCCCCAAAACTTTTAAATAAATCTCAATTAGCATATCTAAGTTTCATCTTCTACATGTCTTATAGAAATTAGAGCTTTAGTGATTTGTTTAGGCTTTCCAGTTTTCTTTCCAATCTAGAAAAACATCCAGTCATCTTAATCTTCATATACAAATCCTTCTTTACTGAAAATATTTACATTCTTATATCTTTCTAACATTCATTTTTCGGCTTACTTGTTCCCTTTTAATTTCTTTTCATTTTCAATACTATGAGACATAGTAATATTAACAGATAAATTTACCATCTCCTTAAAACAGAATTTAATCCAAACTACATATATAACATAATGTAATAAATTCATACTACCTGTACCTATATTGTTAAACTATGAGGCTTTTCATGTTCCCAGGTAAATCACATAGAAAATACAAGGTAATAAAAGCTCTTTTAGTGTTTTTAAGACCCAAAGAATGATTGATCTACCAGGGTGATGCTTTTGGTTGTGAATGAGTGCAACATCAAATAAAGAAAAGCAGCAAATACATAGTCAAATATCAAATTCATGTTTACAACGTTTAGCAAACAGTAACTCAAAAAGCCCTGTTAAAACTGTGATGCTGGATTGAGGATTTTTAGGCAGAGAGTCCTCTCCAAGGACAAGTTTCCAGTTAGTCATTCCTACTAAAGGCATTTTCTATCATGGAAATACTTTACCTTTTCTTTGTTCTTACAGGCACAATGCTTTTATTTTTGTGCTGTTTTGTTCTCTTTTCTTTCTATTATAGAATCATGAAGTTAGCCTGATCCAGGATATGGGAGTTTGGAAGACACTTTGAGATAAATTTATACTTGGGTCAGAAGTGAGAGACTCAAAATGTACCTCCTGAGCCAGCCTCTTGGTAAGCTTAAAAGCACATGACAATCTACAAATATAATATACAAAAAAGGCATTTGTTTCCCTTTACATCTGAAGATAGCACATGGATCCCTTTCTCTGATCCTTATCAGAGAAAAAGGAGGAGGAATTCAGTGTTGTTCATTGGATAGGAGATTGGCTGTTGAGTCCAGTGATAGACCCAGGACATTGATCAGAAGCAGACAAAAAAAAAACAGGAAGCAAAGGAGTCACAGAGAGGGAGGTGGGAGAAAATGAAGGCCTGGAATGCTGGGGCAGAGAGAACAGGCCTTAAGGCCTAATGGAGACACCATCTCTAGGTGTCCACCTGAGTAGGCTGCATATGACTGGAAAACTCGTTTCTTTTAAAGCCCACTAGATATATGTGAAATAACTGCCTCCAAAAATCAAAGGAATCACGTGTGGAGATCTGGCAAGCAGTCATACATCTAGTAATAAATTGTTGAGGTCTGATAGTACCTCCTTAGTCTGAAATAGGAAATGTATTGGCCTCATTCCATAGCAACAGAGACATTCAAAAACCATCACACACATGCAGAATAAGACAGCCAAGAGGAAAATCCTTGGATTCAAGACTGAGTGATGCCCACCGCAGATGGCGTATTTGCTTGACAAGTCAAATGGGTGCAGAAAGGGAGAGACCAGGCAAAGATCTTTCTGAGCCTCAATTTGTCTTTTGAAAATGAGTGAACTCAGATATCAGAATAACCAATAGTGGACTGGGTTCCAGAAGAACTCCGAAGATTATCTGGGTGAAGGTGAGGAGGGACAGAACGCCTGATAAAGGCAGAGGCCCTGAAAGGCAGGGGCGGGAACCCAAGAGTGAGGCAAAGCCTAGAAGAAGCACCATAAACCCCAAGCAATATAAAGGTGGCAAAAGACAAGGAAATAGGGCAGGGAGCCTCACAGCAGTAGACTGGCACAAACTGAGGAGCCCTGAGCAATTAGAGGATAAAGAGAGGAGTTCGTGATGGAGCTGACACCAGAGGAGAGAGGGCCAAGAAGATTTGTTTTAGAGATTGTAGGGAAAGGATCAGGGTGTGAGGATAGGTTTTAACAGTTGTTAAAGGTTTTCTTAAAATAATCTCTTTTAATAATTTTTTTTTAAATTTTGGCTACAAAATCTTGTCATATAGGCAGGAAGGTAATAATTAGCTATTTAAAAAGCTAAAAGAGTCTAAGATAATTTGGGCTTTGGACCTGTAGCTCTTTATCATTGATTTTGACAACACAGGTATAACTTGTTGATGTTTGGGCATAGATGTAGCATAGAGATATTATCTTTAAAGTTAAAATAAAAGTATATTTTAAAGAAGTAAAGATTGTAGATGAAGGAGAAGAGTCTGGGTAAACAGTCATACCAGAAGGACCTACAATTGTCTTTACTTGTAGTCTTATCAGAATTAAGATCAGTTATTTTCATCACCAAAGGCAGTAAGATTTCAAATAACTCATAAATAAAACAGGATTTATGAAACATAAAAGTACAGTCCTTCCCGTTCAGGCTGGAAGTAGTCACAATTTATTTATGGCCATTGTTAAGTTAATTGTTAATCTAGAGTACTGGAGGTCATAATCACGATGAAATTTTGTATAACGGCCAAATTTATAAATATATTTGTTTCTGTCCAGAAAAATAAGATCTATAATCACTATGTAATTTACCCAATGGGAAAATATATAAACAATATTTAGAGAATTATATGTATATATATATTTAGAGAATTCTAATCACAGTTTTTACATA
>NW_008347189.1:2330614-2333114 GCF_000622305.1 Nannospalax galili
ATGGAACAAAATCTTTGTTTTTGTAGCCAGCTTTTATAAAAATCTATTAAGATTTTGCAAACATTATAGCAGACTAATATTTTAGAAAATCTTTTTGTTATAAATAAGAAAATTAGCAATCAGGTTTTTTCTGGATCTAACATAACTTTGACCTTAGTAGTTATATTTAAGTTAAAACTATAATGGACTATTCTTTATAAAATTTCATTGAAAAATCTTTTATGAGCTGTATTAGAATCCTGGTACTGTGATGGAATTTAAAAGTAGAGAAGACCCAGCACTCGGGAGGCAGAGGCATGCAGATCTCTGTGAGTTCAAGGCTGGCCTGGTCTACATAGTGAGTTCCAGGACAGCTGGGGCTACAGGGAGATGCTGTCTCAAAAAAGACCAAAAAAAAAAAAAAAAGTAGAGAAGGGAACCTGGTAAATAGCATATAAATGCTGTTGACACCACTTAAATACTGCTGGTTGCCAACTGCTCTCATGTCCAAGGAAAATTCACACATAGGAAGAAACAGACCATATGCTTAACTAAACATCTTTCAGCCTTCTATATTTATGAAGATAATGCCTGCTTTTATGACTGAAGGAAACATAACAATCCAGAAACACAGTATAAAACATGCTTCATGCTCTCAACCTCCAGGAGATATGTACCTGAAGTACTTTCTCTAATACCTCAGGACTCAATGTATAAACTTTGAAAATCTCTGGATGCACTATTTTATCAAAATTCTTTTGAAACTGGTCAAGAGAACATGCTATGTATAAGTGTTAGTTATTTTAAGTTCAAGCAAGAGACAAAATGTGTTGTTTCTAAATCTTGAACTGAATAACTGACATATAAAATTCTGGAACTGTTTATAGGACCAGTCTTCTTCCCATCACCAGCCTCAGAAAGTGTGCATGTGTGCACATACCCACCCACCTCCGCCACCGCCACCATCACCATCACCACCACCGCCACCACCGTGTAGATACACAGCTTTACTATGTCTGCCCATATGTTTTATAATTGTGTTAATATATCCCCTCCTTTCTTTTCTTTTGCTATTATCAATTTTGATTTGTGTCATTTTTATACCATAGGTTCTAAAAGGGTAACTTCAAGTCACTCTCCCTCACAGGAAGTAGAGAGCATTTCAGCATGACAGTCATTCTGCACGTTGCTTGCTGTTTCTAGGCAGCATCTAGCTCAACTTGTTTGGAACTGTGACTTCCTGGCTTTGGATTTGTGTCATGTTAGGTTCCAGGGAGGAAAAAAAAATAGAACATTCTGAGCTGACTTCCTCTCTGTGCCATTCTCAGCACATCTTGTCTCATCCAGTTCTGAGGCATCTGGGCAAACACTAATGTTCTACTCACAGCTCTTGCCTGACATTTCCTGGGCTGGTGGTAAAGTTTTGCATTGTCCTCCATATTTGAAAATATGGCTGCTGCTGTCAGTAGGGAAACAGCTTGTGCCTGAATAGAGAGAGCCACACTTAATTTGCTTCTTTCTCTTCTGGGACATGAGAACAATTTTCAGAGAACAGATGAGGGTTTAGACCTGAGCTTGACTGTGGCTCACAGCTCTGTGCACAGACTGAGGGATCCTGAAGGCTGATTGCCTGAGGGTTGAGATGCACCTCATTCTGTGTCCTCACTACCTGAAGCTCTTCACTTCAGATATTCAGAAAGGTGAATTTATGTCATTATTCAGGTGGCTGTAAGGCAGGCAACTAAAATGTCTTTGTTTCATCCCTAACACTCCAAGATTCTTCCATCTGGGTCTTTCCCTAACTCTTCCCTCCACCCAGATCCCTCAGCATCTTCCTCTTCATGGCTTCTTCTTACTCTTATCTGCCATGCATCAAATGACTCCCGCTCAGGCTTATAATTTCATAAGCCTCTTCCACTTCCACTCACCTTGATGGAATTATCTGCTTACTGAAGGTCAATGTGTGGTTTGTTACAGACTTGACTAGTAACCCAGGTGGTCCTGGTCTGCATGAGGAAGTAAGAAGTCCACAGAGTATAAATCTACCTGAGAGAGAACAAGTTAGAGTCATACCTGCTTTTTTTCTCTTTAAACTTTGCAAATACCACCCATGTGGTCTTTCTATTAAAGCAAAAACAGAGACCTCCTTATTTTCATTATGAATGCATTTTAGCTGTGACATAACTTTTGACTTCTTTGTTTTGTTGTTCTGAATTTCAAATTGTTCCAATGAAGAAAACTTGGAATCCCACCTGGATATCAAACCGGCAGCTAAAAACTTGGAAACACTCTGAGCCCACTGAATCAGACAAGCAGAGGTGCAGGTTTAAAGTACTGAGCTTTCCACTTCCTGTATGCATCGCATATGAGCACAGACAATCACAAAGTGAGATAAGGAGAAACACCGTTGAGCACCAGCACACTACTAAAATCAAGGTAGAATTAATTAGTGTAGAATAAAAACAAGTCCCTATTGAAGTTTGTTGCATGATGCAAAATTTCTTGAGAGGATAACCTGACC
>NW_008347189.1:2335614-2337348 GCF_000622305.1 Nannospalax galili
CTAACTTCAATAAAGCTGATATCTCTCCTTTGAAATCCTAATGCTGTATTTTTCAAAGTGTTGCTTATGGATGATCTGCATCAGAATCAAGATGATGAAAATTAATTAAGTTAAATTTAAATAAGTAAATGAAAAGAGAATCCAGATGACCCTGAAGAACTATGGTACGAGAATTTAGTAACTATTAACAATGTGTTTTGTTTTGGGCCTGCCCTTTTATTATACAGTCTTTGAGAAACACCTTACATCACTTGATATATCATATACGTGTTCCTAAAGTTACTTTTTTGTTTGTCTCTTGTGATAGGTTCTGAACTCTTGGCAGTAGGGACACTATCTTTTATATCTTCAGCCTGTATTCTTCATCCCTTCCTATATAGAGGCAGATACCAAAGAACCTTGCACAAATATTCTTTGAAACAAAACAGAATTTTTCAAATATAGCAGTAAGAGAATTTTATAGTGTACATTAAGGGTCATAGATCAATTCTGAATGTTTGTCTTGTGTCTATAAAGAAAATTAATAGATGAAGTAAACATAATAGATTAAGTAAACACCCAGAAATTCTGACAGCTCATAAAGCAATAATGTCTATTGTGTATATACATACACACATACATACATACACACATTACTTCAACTCAATAAGCATATACAATCCTTACTGTTCACTGGGAGTGGTTCTAGGTATGAGGAATACAATATTGGGTCTGAGGAGATGGCTCAATAAATAAAGTGCTTATCATGAAAACATGAGGACATGAGTTTAGATCCCCAGCACCCACATAAGATCCAGAAGCGGCAGCACATGTTTGAATCCCCAGCAATGAGGAGGCAGAGAGAGGCAGATTCCTGGAGCTAGTTGCTCAGCCAGCCTAGATTAATAGGTAAGCTCCAGGTTCAGTAAAAAGAGCCTGTTTCAAAAAATATGGAGAGAAACTGAGACCTCTGACTTCCATATGTACACATGCACATACATGTACATATATACAGAACATATACAAACATATACCACACACGTGTACACACACACCGTATATATGTGTATATATATATGTATAATGTTACCCAAGAAATAGAGATCTTACCTTGTAATGGGAAAAACTTAATAAAGGATATGATAACGTTGAAATATTAGATAATGATAAGTGATAAGCAGAAAAATCAATTATAAAATTATATAATTTATGAATAATAACCAAGAATCAGCTTTGTATTGAATGCTCAGAAAGTTTCTCTGAGGTCATGAGTGACTGACATCTGGAGAGTCAGAGGTTACTGAAAGATACCATTTAGAAATAACAATAAGTTCTAGGACCTCAATTTGGGAGAAAATAGATTTAGTCAGGCAACTGAAAGTCAGCCAGCAATTATAGGATGCAATAAAAAGATGTTGCCAAGTAACAAAGGAAATTTTAAGCCAGTATGAAAAGTTTGAATTTTATTACCAGACTATGGGAAACCATTGGCTAAGGAATAGAAAGATTTTATTTATTTTTATGATAGCAAACCAAAGCTGCTGTGTGGAGCACAGAGTGGAAAAATGGAGGGGGCTGTGGTCACAGACCAGGTGAGAGGTGATGTGGATTAAAATAAAGAAATCTAAATGGAGGTAAGAGCAGACAAATTCAAAATCTTCTTAAATCTAAATTAATGGCCTTTTAGTGAAGGTTTGGGTGAAGAGTAGAAGTAGAAAATGATAGCTGATACTATTTTGACCACTTGACAATAGT
>NW_008347189.1:2337491-2365989 GCF_000622305.1 Nannospalax galili
TTAAAATAAAGAAATCTAAATGGAGGTAAGAGCAGACAAATTCAAAATCTTCTTAAATCTAAATTAATGGCCTTTTTAGTGAAGGTTTGGGTGAAGAGTAGAAGTAGAAAATGATAGCTGATACTATTTTGACCACTTGACAATAGTATTTCAACACAATAGGCAATAGTATTTAAACACAGTGCTGTAACTTGTTGTAAAGCTAACATTTATAGACATCAGTGGATACATAGGGAAAGATGTGTCCAGGTTTTCCTGAAAAAGTCAAATAATACAAGGGATTTGAAATATGAACAAGTTTGAATACTGAGAAAGTGTTTGAGTTTAGCTTAGTATGTTGACAACCAATAACTTAAATTCTTCCTTATGTATCTCCTTTATTAATTACTTTTAAAATAATACCACCACATATTTACTCTATAAAGTTATGTTATCAAATTTCCTACTCATTATACACATTAACACATTCCCATCAAAATAAGGGTATAGTAAAAATGACATGAAATTGTTGAATTCATTCTTCTAAGATGTTCATCTCATATTCTAAGACATACATTTAAAATTCGGATAGGAAGACATTTGTGATTTAAACTCTGATGATGTTATCACAGTGATAATTCAAAGAATCTTAAGTTCCAGATAATTTTTTAAGATAGGGGGAGTTATTAAGCTAAATGGCACACATAACAGGAACTGACATAAAATGTAATGAAAAGGAAAAGCAGTGGCTCTCCATTGAGAAACTGGTACCCATGTTCTCAGTTAAATCTTACTTTTTCCTGAGCATCCTTATTTTTGTTATCCCTAGGGCTTAAATTGTATTAAATATATATATATATAATTAATAAATTAAAAAAATAACATTTATAATAACAATAATATGTTCAGGTACTTAGGGGGTAAAATTATCCAGAATTTAGGAGATCTGTATTCAAAAAATCCGTACAACTTTTGTGGATGACATTAAAATGTTTTAAAAAAATTAATAAAGAGATAATCTCAAACCTGTGTTTAAGAGAACTCAAGATCACAGAGATTCTGGCTTTTAACAAATGAATGAATAACTTTAATATAATTACAGTGAAGCTCCCAAATTGCTTTTCGTGAAATTTAACAAATAAAAGAAAAAATGGCTAAGAGCAGGCCATATATCTCTGGAAAGAAAATCAAGGTGGAATATTACAGAATGTCAAGATTAGCAAAAGATTAAAGAAGTCTAACCAAAGCATAAAGCAGTTTAACCAATGCAAATAAGGCAAAATAACCAATGGGCAAAGTTAGAAAGTCTGTACACAGGCCATGGAAATACAGACTCTCTGTAGCATAGATTAGAAGTACTGCATGCAGTACTCCATGCAGCCAGTAGGAATTATTCAACAAATGATGCTGATGCATCGGAAAACCAATTAGAAAAGGTGAAATTGAAGCTTCACTTCAAACTGAGCAGCTACAATTGGATTAGGCACTTGAATTTGAAAAAGAAAACTTAACAACTTAGAAGACATGTCATTCTGAAATTAGATTAAGGAAAGACTTCTTAAATTTAAAAGCAGTTATAACTTTCAAAATGATTACTAATTTTATCATATTAAATTCATAATCCTGCTAATTAAAAAGTATGAATGTATTTTAAGAAAAGACAAACTTGACAAGTATAGTTGCATTAAATGTCATTCACAAAAGATTGATACATGTAAGCCCTTATATGTGACATATATAATATATAATTTCTCTAAATTTATTTTTATCATTTTATTTACTTAGAAGATAAAAGACAAGGAACCTCACAGAAAATATGGAGAAGCTATGAATAGATACGTTAAAAGAGAGAAATCAAATAGTACAATATAAATACATGAAACAAATATTCATAATGAGATCTGCATACAGTTGCTTGTAGGAAGTGTATTTCTAGGAGGTCCTATAGCATCCTTCATTGCTTCCCGTCCTAGCCTGTATCCTTCGCCTTTGTCCATGGTACTTTCTATCTGTCTGTATTCTACATTTATCATAAGGACATTCAGTACAGAAACTGTGCCCACCATTGTAACCCTGAAATCTAACAGCTAGGTCTGGCACACAGAAGACACTCAAAACAAAAAGGAATGACTCTTTAAATAGATACAAAATTGTTCAGTATTCTATTATAAAAACTGAATTACATGTTTTGCACACATTTAATTCCTATCATTCAAGTCTTTAAAAACATTCAGTGAAAAGAAATCAATTCATACACACACACACACACACACACACACACACACACACACACACTCCTAAGGAAATTTTCTTTCACAGTCCCTGTGTGGTTTGATCACTTAAAAGTGCTGCTTTGTTTGTTTGTTTGTTTATTTGTTTGTTTGTTTGTTGTTCTTCGGCCAGAGATGGGGAAGGGTAGAAGGGGGCTCCCCATGAGAATTAACATGTATTCAAGTAATACTCAGTTCTTACTCTAAAAAATTAATGCAGGCCAGGTGTGGTGGCGCATGCCTTTAATATGAGCACTCGGGAGGCAGAGGCAGGTGGATCTCTGTGAGTTAAAGGCCAGCCTGGTCTACATAGTGAGTTCCAGGTCAGCTGGGGCTACAGGGAGACCCTGTCTCAAAAAGACCAAAAAAAATTAATGTATTATGCGCACATAGTAGTTACGAAGGCATAGAGCCACCCAATAAGGTGCTTAAAAGCCATGCCATTTGGGGCTATGTACAAGGTACAAATTTGAGGACTTTAGTGAGGCATAGTTTTATCCAGTGAGGTTTGGTGATATTCAGTTAAGGTGGAAATAACTCTGGTACTCTTGAACGCTGCGTTATAATGGAAGGAATATGTGGAGTTGGGCACCAGTTTTATGTTCTATAATATCATTGAGAGGTGCACACTGGCAGAGCCACAGCAGTTCTCAGTCCTAGGACGTGAGGAAATTATTACATTTTTACATGACCTGGCCCTGAAGCATGAAGATTTCAAGCGAAGCCTCGCAGGCTTTAAAAATCTTCATCGATGAATATTCAGAGCTGTAGCAGAAAAGATTTTGTCAGTGCTTCTTGCAGATGAAACAAATTACTTTTGAATTGTACCTCAAATAAAAAGAACTAGATCATTAAATGACACTCAATTAGGCTTGAAGACCGAGAATTACTTACATTGCGACTTTTGAACAGACTAAGAATAATAAATTATCCATGGTTTAAATTCTCTGCTACTGGTTTTAACAGCCATTTTTCACTTTCCAAGGAATAATCAATCGATAGAAAGTTGGAGGAAATGTATTGTGCTTGTGCTACATACAGCTAATGAACTAGGGTTGATTAAGCATGTAGCATGATCTTATGTGTGCCTGTTCTGACTGCTCTTTTACCATCTTCCCCTTGTAATAAAAATTGTAATTTTAGAGAAAAACAAATTGGATTGTTTTCATTTATTGAATGAAATCTGAACTATTTCCGTTGACTCTTAAAACCCGTTATGAACTTGGTGTAAAATTATTTATTTATTTATTTATTTATTTATTATTTTATTATCATATTTGTCTGTCTGTCTGTCACTGCCTCACTGCCATATGCCAGGTGGTCAGAGGTCAACTTATAGGAATAGGCTCCATCCTTCTACCATGTGGACGTACTCCCTGAGTTACCTCTTCAGTCTATTCTCAGGTTTGGTGAAGATAAATCTTCATATGTCTGAGACAAATGATGAAGAGTCCATGTGCTGTTTGAATGTTGATGCCATGGTTTGGATGTCAGGTCCATTGCTATTATGATTGTTACTTGGCCACAGTGGTATAGTAACGTTCCTCTTTCATTATCCTTCTTTTATTTTGTGTATGTACAGGTGTGCATGTGTGTACGTGTGTGTGTGAATGTATGCATGTACGTGCACATGTATGTGGAGGCCAGAGGACAACCTCAGCTGTCATTCCTCAGGTATTATCCACCTTGTTTTGTTGAGACAGGGTCTCTCAAAACTCGGACCTTCCCAAGTAGGCAAGGCTGGTTGGCCAGGGAGCCTCAAGGATCCACCTGTCTCTGTCTTCTCTACACTGGGATCACAAGTATCTGCCACCACGTCTGTTTTTTTCCCCTGTGGATTCGAGGGATCAAATTCATGTTCTCCTGCTTCAAGTCAAGCACTTAACAGAAGCATCTCTTATATCTCTCTGGCCACTTTCGTTCCTTTCTGAGTTTTTCTTTTTCCTTAATTTTGTAATGCCCGTTTTATGTTATTAGCTGTTAGGCAGGCACTTTTAGAGACAATCACTCATACTTAGTGTGTGTTTGTGTGAGTGTGTGTAAAGAGAGAGAGAGAGAGAGAGAGAGAGAGAGAGAGAGAAAGAGAGAGAAAGAGAATCACAGAGAAAGAGTTGCTGCCACCTCTGAAAACTGCTATTAATTATTCTTCAAAGATTTTTTTTTCTTCTGTTGCTCAGAAAAGATTCCAGGGGGTCTTATAAAAAAATAGCCAGAATTATCAAGTCATCTGATTTATTTCTTTAGGTGATCTAGAATAAATAAACATTGTATTAATTCTCTACCTAGAGGAACTCTACCCTGCAATGTTTTTTTTCAAAATGTGATGCGTGACCATTCTCAGAAGCGTGCCTGCCTCTACACTGGTGATGAGTCTTTCCTATATGAATATATGTGTGTTTCCTTGCTCAAAGTCTGTGGCTTTGTTTGCCTTGAAAGACATTGCTCAGAATTTCCCTCTGCGCTCTCCTTACTTACTATAGGCAATAACCCTTTCTTCTCTCTCTCTGTCTCTTGATTGTGCTTTTGGGTTTGTGCTCACCAAGACTGGATTTCTCCCTTGGCAGTGTGTATCCTCTGATACCATGAGAGCTAGTCTTCAGGGAGGAGGCTTCCTGGTCAGTTCCAATTCTGTTGCTCCAAGTCCTATGTCTAAAGTATGGCCTGTCTTAGGTAATAGTGTCTTAAATTCAAGTTCTGGGTGGCAACCAACAGCTGTGGCAATAGCCCATGTTATTTTGGGAATCTCTTGACCAACAACTGAAAAAGAGGTTTCTCCTGCCCAGCACTATGTTTTTGTTTGTTTTAATTTTCCTTTTATTTATTTTTATTTTATGTTTATGAGTGTATTACCTGCATGAATGTAAATGCACCCATACTCTTGTGCCATGCAATGTCCATGGAGAACAGAATGTTGCAGATCCCCTGGAACTGGAGTTATGGATGGTTGTAGGCTGCCATTTGGATGCTGGGATTCAAACCCAGTCTTCTGCAAGAACAGCCAGTGCTCTTAAATGCTGTGTCATCTCTTCAGCCTCCATGTCTGGCACTATGTAAAACAACTATTTTCTGAAAAAGTTTTCTATCTTCCTAGGTTGCCCCCTTTTGGGTCTTTTGGCTAAAGTGAAAAAGCATTTTTTCATCTCTGCCCATTGGCATTTTGGGGTTGCTGACCTCTTAGTTTCAAATCCATGATGCTTGGAGCAAAAGGGGGCTCAAAATGTTCTGCTCAGGTCCTGGTTCTTCTGACCAGCCCTCCTTTTCATCAGTCAGCATATCCTAATGTCTGCTTTATTTCTGTTGCTCAATGCTTTTTTACTGTTATCAAGAAGAATACAGGAATCTGTGTTGGCCTACCTTTCTACATGCAAATTTCCCCATAATTGTGTTTCACATTTGTGTTTTTTAGCAAAAGTATAACTATATTTTGTAACAAAATTTGCCAAATTTTAATTATTAATATAGCTTTTGTTCTGGTCTTGAGATTTTTTTGATTCCTCTGTGTAGCTATCTGAGACTCAAAGTCATAATAATTTTTCACTAAAGTAGATTCAGTTTGCAAATCATCATAGTTAGGAACATAATTTCTGAGTCAGAAAATGTGAATTTGAATCCTTATTTTCTGCCTGCTAGCTTGTGACCTTAGCCAAATGATTTAACCTCTTCAAGTTTCATTTTCTCAATGGAAAATTGGGAAAATAATAGAACTCATCCCACAGGTCTGCTATGATAATTGAGAAAACATGTAGCATTTAAACTATCAGACTAAATGCTTCTTTGAGGCACAAACTAGGCTGCATATTTGTTTTCTCTTGCACTAAAACCATCCTGAAATTGTAGTTCTTATCATCGTATTTCAGTAGCTTTCTATCTCTTACTGTTTAGGTTTTAACCAATGAATAAAAGTATCTATAAACCTTAAGTATTCAGGGGCCATTAGAAAGATTGGTTACCAGATGCCCTTGTTTATATGGTTCTTCATTTTTTATGTATTTGGAAATGAAAATCCCACTATACTACAACTTTCACAGTTTGTGAAAGGAAGAGGGGAGAGAGAGGCAGAGAGAGAGAGAGAGAGAGAGAGAGAGAGAGAGAGAGAGAAAGAGAGACTAGGAGCCATAAAATCTAATCTCTGGTTCTATGTTTTGTGCATATTGAAGCTAGACCTTGGGCCAGTTATTTGACTTTGGTAGGTTTACTTATCTTTTTGGTAAAATGAGCTTGAGCCAAATCATAAACAGATTTTATTTTGTCTTGTGGTTTCTAGAAAAGTATCTATTTTTTTAAAAGTACTCAAAAAAAAGTTGGATTAATGGGGTGAAGAGATGGCTCAGCGGTTAAGAACACTGACTGTTCTTGCAGAAGACCCAGGTTTGAATTCCAGCACCCATATGGCAGCTAACAACTGTCCTAACTCCAGTTCCAAGGGATTTGACAGCCTCTTCTGTCTCTGCAGGCATTGCACGCCATGGGTGCACTTACCTACACTCAGGCAATACATGCATACACATAAAAATAATAAATAAAATATTTTTAAAAGTTGGATTAAATTAGTGAAATAACATATTTGCATCATATATTACAGTTTGTAATGTAATTTTTCTTATATTTATCATATTAGCATAATTAATCCTTCAGTACACACTACAAGCCATAAATCTCCTTCCATAGTAAGATTTAATAATTGATCACATTGATACTAAGTGCATAGTTTATTTAGTGACTGCTCCTATAGAATTTATATAGTTTTCTGTGGAACCGCCACACCTAAAGCTCATAGGACAGAGTAGACAGTGGATAGAGAGAGT
Organism: Nannospalax galili; assembly: GCF_000622305.1. NCBI lineage: Eukaryota > Metazoa > Chordata > Mammalia > Rodentia > Spalacidae > Nannospalax > Nannospalax galili. Next base: position 2,344,546 of record NW_008347189.1, read on the forward strand.
ACTATGCATCCTCAGCTCTCACCAGGGAAGCTTCCTCATTCAACAAAGTGGCTGCACAACTGACCAAGGTGTAGAGAATAAAAGACTGCAGAGTGCATGTCTCTGTATAGGACTCCTTCATTCTGACCTCACCCACCCATGACCCAGGGGCCATTGAAGGAGGGGGAGAGGAAAGATTTTAAGAGCCAATGTTGGTCCATGAAAATAAGGAAACAGAGTCTTGCAGTATTTTAGGAATTTGCTCATATGACTTTGCAGCAACAGTGACAGCATGCAGAATCCCCATGCTGACTCAATCAGAAAACAAAACAAAACAAAACAAAAATTAAAACTGCATAGAACTGGGGAAATGGGCAGCAGGCCCCAACCTTAGCTGCGGAACTATTGGCAGTTTATCACAGCTGAGTGACAGAGAGTTGATCTTCTTTAAGGGAGTGACACTAGATAGGCTGACTAGACCTCAGTGGATGAACTTGCTCCGAGGAACATACAAAAGCTTGACCTGATATGCCTTAACATTTATGACAGAATGCATGAAATCTGGTGGGGGGGGTGGATATGGAGGGATACAAATGGGAGAGGGAGGTCTAAATGATTAAGATTTATTGTATGAAATGTACAAAAACTCAATAAAATATATACTCCAGTGGGGGGGCCTTATGGGAGGGTGCCATTTGGGAAGTGGGTATATAGTTGAATAAGATTGTTTGGGATGTTCTGTATGAAATACACACACACACAAAATCAACAAACAAAATGACATATTTGAGGAGGAAGCATAAAATTTTACTTCATGTTAATTAGTAGAGGTGATAAACATTACCATTGAAATCTGCCTGATGACTTTACATCCATACTCAGGTGCCAAGGATCTGAATGTAACCATCTATGACTAGTAATAATCAGATACATAGAGATTAGAGACACATGTGCAAACATCTAAGTGTTAGTAACATTAAAAATGAGTCTTTCTGTAGGAAACAGTACATTTTAAAATGAAATGGAGATCTTTTTTAAAGGTTAAAAACTCATTCAATTTTATGTCTTACAGGGTCTATACTGAGTTCAATACTGTATAACTGTATTAATTCAATGGTGAACCTAAAAATTACAGCCACTTTTAAAAGAGATGTATCTTTGCTCTGAAAATTGTTATTGAATATGTTAAAGCTGTAATGAAATACTTCTTATAATCATGTGGTTATTAAAGTAAAAAATATATAATTTTGTATTGTTGTCTGAAAGACTTGCTCTACTCCTGACAGAGACAATTGAAGATGAGTCTCTGAATTATTCTTCTCAACAGGCTAAGCCATTAGAAGTTTTGAGTGGAAGAATCATGTGATTTGAGTTAATATTTTTAAGATTTAAAAACACTCTGGATTAGGTATTGAGTACAGACTATAGATGAATAAGAGTAGAAAATAAAAGAAATCAAAATGTGTATTGGATGGAGATGATCCTGGTTTGACCCATCATGGTAGCAGCTGAGATGAGATAATGTTTTCAGGTATCATTTCCAAAGTAGGGCAATGGGACTTTCTGACAAATGGACATGGAGTGCCGGGGAAAGGCAAGGACAATGCCAAATGCTAAGCAAGTTAGATTTGAATTTGTGTATGATGCATGTATATGCACAATGACATACGCAAGTAGATAGAGTGATGGTGAGAAATCAGGTGGTATTTAACATTATGAAGCCAGACTAAGGTAGTGAAAGAGAAAGTAGAAAAGGACAATTTAACAGTAAAGGTTACGAAGCTAAGAAGGAACATAGTAAAAAAAAAAAAAAAAAAAGAAGAGAAGAGCCAGCAAACATGGAAGAAAATCTGAAAAGTCAGGAGCTCAAAGAAAGCATTTCAAGGAGGAAGATTTGTTTCACTGTACCCAGTCTTTCTAAGGGGTAAGAAGGGACAGAGGCTGAGAGCTAAACATTGTATTTAGGAATATAAAGCAAAGCAGTGGTGACAGAGTGTTGGGAATAGGTCAGGAGTGCCTGGAATGTAGAGCATGGCCACGCAACCCTGGAGACCTTCTAGTGAGGATAGCAGGAGTCAGGCTTGCTTCATTCTAAAACATACTGTCTCTTACCCAACAGCCCCCAGGCAAAACTACTAAGTCTCTAAATCCTCAGTCCTAACCAGGTTTCATGTAGATCATGTGACCATACAACAGAACAAAGGCACTGTGAACAAGTGCCACGTAGCCTTAGAAGACCCCTCCCCCCCACTACATGCCTACCTACCAGAAACCCAACCACACCTCCTTGCCTGCAAAACTTTCCTATATAAACTTCTGCTTCTCCAAAACAAGCTGTCTGCTGACACAGTCTCCCGGGTGTTTCTTCCCATCGTACTCACTGCCTGAGGCCCCCATCCCCATCAGTCTCTCTCCTCACCCCAACCCTCCACGATAGGGACCGGTGTGCAATGGTCTCCTGGTAGCAGTGGAGTCCAGGCCAAGGGGAGACCGACAACTGGTGCCCAACATGGGTCTGAACAGATCCCCCCCCAACTGCCCACCCGGGTGTCTGAAAAGACCTCCTATCTACACCTCTCTCTACTACAAAACCCGGTTACACAATAACCAGTTAAAAGCCTCTAGGACAGTCGCGGTTTTCTGAAATTTGTGATCAGGCTTATACCCTGGACTAGTCAGGAATCCCCCATAACCTCCAGATGGTGGGAACGTTCCTCTAGGACTTGGCATTTCATCCCCCTTTCCTTTTCTAGGCAACACCCCTAGAAACTCGAGGGATCAAAATTCTAATAACTTATTTATTTGATGGTCATGCAGGGATTTTCCAAGCACACATTAAATTTGGCTCTTAAGGGAGCAGGTAAACTTCCTTATCCATTTTGCTATCTTGCCTTGGGGCACTTGGGCTTAGGCTGAAGCTGCTGGATGGCTTCAGTGGAGCATTTAAAGAATTTAGGTGGCTTGTCCCATGGACAAACTGAAAAAAAGACTTTAAAAGGCATTTTTTTTCCTGAATTTTTTCTTAGACAAAGGGGCTCAAAATCTTGATCTTGGGCCCTATTGGGCACCAAGAAAGCTGTGCTCAGACCATGTGGTCCTGAAGCAGCTGCTTTTCTAACTGGATCTAAGCATTTTAAGTTTCAGTGTACATGAAAAGTCATAGGATGTGCCCAGGCAAAACATATGCTTTCAGAGGAACAACCCAGGGATTTATGTGCTGGACATAGTGTACTGTTCCTTCTGCTGCCTTCACAAGTGTCTTTTCCAGCATAGCTTGTATCTAGGAATGAAGAGATCTGGAGAACTTTGCTTGGCATTACAGCTTCTATGGTTGGTGAGAGACATGGATTCCTTTGCTTTGTTTTTCTATTTGGGGCCTATACAGATCTGAGGGTACTTTCTCCTGTTATATCAAGTCTAACTTAACTGGGGTGCTTTGTAAAAGTAGAAATGGCTGCTGTCTATATTTAATCTGTGAGGCATGTGAATCCCACAGGGCTTGTACCCTGGTGGGGGATGGGCTTGTTTTATCATGGGACTGTGCTCACTAATATGGCCATGTGGCCTGGTCACCATCATGGCTGCTGACCTCACCAAGAGGGAGGCAAACATGTGACCTGGTCTCCATTGTGGTGGATGACATCATCAATTTGGGGACAGTCACATGGCTTGGTTGACATCTTGGACAATGATATTTTCAAAATGGCAGTGACCTGTGTGACCTTGCCGCCATCTTAATCCAACCACGTGGCATGATTCAAAATGGTGATACCCAAAAACCTACTGGTAGCAGGGATACCTAGGAGTTCCCTGAACTGCAGACATTTAATCACATGTCCTAATTCTCTTGCAATTTATTTTTGTTTTAGTTTCTTGATGGGATCATAGAAAAGCAATGCATTTTTGTCAGACTAAGGGAGTAATGCCAGATCTCCACAATGGGAGTTTAGATTTTAACATTGTTTGGGCCTGTTTCCAAAGGGGATTACTTTAAGTTTTAACTTCCTGTATGGTATATTTACCTTTTATTTTTTTCAAGGATGACTTTTAAGTTTTTACATTGTTTGAAATATTTACAGATTTAAAAAAATTTATTTTTAGGTTTGACATTGTTTGCATGACATCTTTACCTAGTAGTTTTAAAAGAATTATTTGGATTTTAACATCTTTTAAATTGTATATTTGCTGATTTCTAAAAGTGACTATTTTAAATTCTTACTGTTTTACATAGTATATTTGTAAGCCTCTAAAGGGAACTTAACATTTTTCTAGCCATATGCTTTCAAGGCACAAAGGGAGCTGACACTTTGTGATGGTGAGACTTGTAAAGCACATGGGAATTTGATATAGTCCAGGGCCAAACCTTACAAGAAACAAGCTACTACCAACATATAGTTACAACAATGGGAGGTTAAAAGGGATATCTTACTTGGGTGGGAGGCTTAAGATGCAGACTCTACTGGTCTTAATTCCTCACCTTTCTGTATTGTGATTCTAAGCCTATTTTTCTCTGAAACAGAATATTTCCCTCTCTGATGCTCAGTTGCTATATGCTTGAAATTATTTTACACTTTAGCTGTTTTCAACTGTACAGTGCCTTTACTCTTAGGCTGTTTTGTTGTTCTCCTTTTTCCTGTCACAGAGTCAGGGGGCCAGCCTGAACCTGGAAAAGAGTCTTGAAGAACATATCCTCAGATAATAGGTTTGAGTCTGAAGTGGGAGGGCCAATCCTATCTCCAGAGTCAGCTTCTCAGTGAGCTCAAACAGCATATGACAATTTACCAATATAATTAATACAAAAAGGCATTTGTTTTTGTTTAGAATTTAACTTAATGGTTTACATTGGACAGGAGAACTGTTGAATCCAGTGGCTACTAGCAGGACTGGAAACATCTGTCCTTTTTATAACCTGTATACATTTGTTGATAATGTTTAACTATGTACCAGTTGCTTCTTTCTACCAAAAGCAGGTTTTGGTAGACCATTCTCTGAACTACATGAGGTAAAAAAGATTTTAACTGTTTTTTGTTTTCTATAAGGTTTACCAGGGTACTTATAAAGCACAGTGTATACACGGGTAATATTAACATATTACATTATCTTATGTGTGTAATTTAGATTCCATGTTCTTTTAATAAGATGATGCTACATGCTACTTTCTTCTAAGTCGAACAACTACCACCTTCACAAATTCAACTGTGTCCACTAGCAAAAGATCACAATTGGACTTGTTGACTTGACTATCATATTCTTTAATTGAAGGAGGAGGGGTAAACACAGGTCATTGAACCCTCACCTGAGTATCCAACCACTCTTCCCAGCCAACTGTATGTAATTTGGCCCTAATCACATGATCTCCTGGATTTAGGGAGGACTAAAGTATATAATCTGGAGAAGGCTAGGAAGAAAAGTCTTGATCCATGCTTCATAAAGGCTTTCCAATATAAATACTGTCAGGTCACCCATACACCTCAGGAAACCCTCAGTCATCTCTGTAAGTAAGCTCAGTAAATTCATCAGTTCCCCAGGAAAACATTAATGTAATCAAGCATTGGTTTGACACTAGAACCTTAGAAGGGGATAAACATTGCTTAGTATCCCCAGGAAAGAATTCTAACAACATAAAAAATTTGTTAATGTTATTATGTCTCATGGTTATTTTTTTAAAAAGTTAAAAGATGTTAAAGGATATGAAAATGGACACTTTTTTAAAAAAAGATTTAGAAAGACTAAACAAGTGATAAAGATCTGTGTAGGGTTGTTATGATATAACAAGGATGAGACAAAGATAATATATAAACAATCTTAAAATTTCTAAGGTCATAGCTTAGTCAACTAGTGTAAGGATATATAGTCAAGGTTTATCTGAGATGTTTGTTTTTTGCCCAAGCTTTATTTACATAGCACATGGTAATTAAAAGTACCAGATTGATATAACTAAACTTGTTGGGTGTTTAACAGCCATACTTTGAGGCCTATACTAATCTGGTCAGAGGGACTTAAAGGACAGTTTTTGTTCCTTGCCTTCCAAGGTCAAGTAAGTTCCATCTCTACGAAACATCTCTCAAAATGTCCTGTAACTATGGTGAGTCACCTGTCCTTTTGTTCAGAGAGGCCATGGAAACACTGCAAGGGGCACTTAAACCAGTGTCTAGTCTCACATAGATGGAACTGCTTAAAGAAAGGAGCCAGGGGCTCCTCCCAGACCCATGTGACCCCTGAGGAACAGATCCTCAAAGGACCTTAAAAGTAAAAATAAATTGGTTTATTTGGACCAACAGTATTGTCTTAGACACCCAAAAGGAAAGTATAAGCAAAGATTAAAGTCATCAGTACATTTCTTTAAGCATTCAAAGGATTACGCATCCCAGACATTAGACTTAAGTCTTCATGTTATTTAAACAACTATCTCTCATTGATGAGTTTGTTCCTAATAAGACAATGCTACTCAGATATACGACTTCAAATCTTGGCCTGCAATACTGTAGTGCACACCTACAGCTGAGGGAGAAAACCCACCATTGTTCTAGCCTAATAATTAAATGATGGGTAAATTTATTTTCTCTCCCTATCTAGAAGCCTTTGAGAGGGAAGTGACACTGATTCTAGCCACTCCAACAGCTATCAATGTGCCTGAATACAAATCCTGAGTTCACTCTCAAGTCCAGCCTTGGCAGCCAAAAGGAAAATGAGGAGGAACCCAGTAGATGGATTCTTTTGGAAGCCCCCATCTAGAAATCCCAATGGACTTTGATTTGGACATTTAAAATTTGCCTTGTTCTGACTTCTTCTGGTTCCCTGTCTAGAACTTGCAATACTAACTACTTGTCTTAGTTTGTTCTTCATTGCTGTGATAAAACACTCTGACCAGTACCAACTTGGGGAGGAAAGGGTTTATTTGTCTTACATCTCCCAGGTTGCACATAGTTCATCAGGGAGACCAAGGTAGGAACTCAGGGCAGGAACCTGGAGGCAGGAGCTGGAGCACAGGCCATGGAGGAACGCTGCTTACAGGCTTGCTCTCCTGGCCCCTGCTCAGCCTGCTTTCTTATAACCTGCCCAGGGGTGGCATCACCCACAGTGGGCTGGGCCTTCCCACATCACTCATCAAGAAGATGTCCTTCAGACATGGCCACAGGCCAGTCCAATAGAGGCAATTCCCCAATTGAGGCTCCCTCAACCCAGGTGTGTCAATTTGACACTAAAGCTATCCAGCACACTACTCTTGCCTTTACTTTTCCTTCACATCTCCAAAGCACAAGTCAAGGACCTTCTTTTCTCCATATAGTTAAGATTTATGCAATTTGAGTATTTTAGATAGACCCACTAAAGGGGGTATCCCAATTGCCTCACCCTGCGTCCGCGTTCAGCATGGAAGAAGACAGAGCACTCTGCGTCCCAATTCCCAGTCAGCAATTTGGGCAAATGTCTTCAAAAGACAGTGTGGTAAAAATAGGAGGTAAAAATTGGCTAGACATGGTAAAAAGACCCCCCCCCGAAAAAAAGTAGCCAGTTTCTTTCTTGGTTAAAAGTCAAAATGTCCTTGGGTCTTTTAGCAACACACTCTGTCAAAGGCCAAAAGTGTTAAACGTATTTGGGAGCTCTTATCTCTAAAAGATTTTAGGTTTACCACATCAGAGGGAAAAATGTTAAAATATCAATAAGCTCCATAAATTAAACTGGCCCCGACAATAAAAAAAAAAATCTCTAATCTATCTGTTGGAGGACCTACTTTTCTAGTCTCATCGGTCAAATTTCAGATCTCTACAGAACTTCCAGACCAGCCACAGCCATGCAGATCTCTGTAAGTTTGCCCGCTTTCCTAAAATCTTCAGAAAAGCATAATTTCTCCTTTTCTTCTTCATGTGTTTTTTACTAAACATGCTTTTTCTAAGGCTTTGGGCTGCCCCTAGCATCTTGTAGTTCTTCACTTTTTCTCTAAAGCTTCCTTTTCCCTGCCATGTGGCTGCCACATGTCTGACCTCCATCAGGCTCTAAACCTGCATGGCTTCCATAATTTTCTTTCCTTCTTCTCACTATTCACCTCCTCAGGGCAGCTGCCAAGATTACCAGCTCACCTGCCCTGAGGATTTTTCTTTCCACGGTAAACTAAAACAGGTAATAATGTCCACAACTGAAAGCCTCCAAGCTCTGAGTCAGATCACCTCCCTCATCAGAGTGATCCTCCAAAACCGAAGGCCCTTTACTTATTAACATCTGAACAAGGGGGGACCTGCCTCTTACTAAAAGAGGAATGCTGTTTTTATATAAATAAATCTGGAATCATTGAACAAAATGTCAAAATTCTCCAAGACCTAAAAGATAGCCGCTGGGCCCTCTCCGATCCAGGAGGGACTCCATGGTTTTCCAACCCCCTTCTTGCTCGGCTGCTACCCTTCTTAGGTCTCCTGCTAGCTTTATGCACCCTGCTTCTCGTGGCACCCTGTCTAATTCAATTTTTCAAAAGTCACATACAGGACATCATTAAAATCGCCACCAACCAAGTCCTGGTCCAATACTAAAGTATCCCTAATAACATCTCTGAATATGATGACACCCACCTCTTATAAAAGACAAAGGGGGAGATACTGGGTTAGGTCAGGAGTGTCTGGAATGTAGAGTATGACCAAGCAACCCCAGAGGCCTCCTAGTGAGGATGGCAGGAGTCAGGCCTGCTCCATTCTAAAACATACTATCTCTTACCCAATAGCTCCCAGGCAAAACTACTAAGTCTCTAAATTGTCAATCCTAACCGGGTTTTTGTAGATCATGTGACCTGGAGACAGAACAAAGGCGCCATTAACAAGCACCATGTAGCCTTAGAAGCCCCCTCCCTCCCCCACCTGCCTGCTGGCCAGAAACCCAACCCAGCCTCTTTGCCCACGAACTTCCCTATAAAAACTTCTACTTCACCATATTAAAATGAGCTGTCCTCTGACACAGTCTCACAGATGTTTTTTCCCATCATACTCACTGCCTCCAGAGGCCCCTCTCTCCGGATGGGTCTCTCTCCTTGCCCCAGCCCTCCATGATAGGGACTGGTGAGCAACGGTCTCCTGGTAGCAGCAGAGTCCAGGCCAGGGGAGACTGACAACAGAGGAGTTTCAGTTATGTTAGGAGGCCTATTAAGCCTGACTGGATCAGGATCCTGAGAGACTAAGAAAATAATTCTAGACTACAGCACTGAAGTTTGTATTCATAACACAATCTCTTTTACGGCAACATTCAATGGACAAATAGATGTCAAGCTAATAAGTTTTGACCAAAAGTTGTAAATAATAAAAATGTAAGTTTTTTTTGTGTCTGTGATTGTGTATTTCTCACAGCTTTTTAAAATTTAGGTTTCACCTCTCCTTATGAGGTAACTCCTTCATAATCTTTTATAACAACTATATTTTGACTATTTTTCTATTCTTGCCCATTTTCCATTTAAATAAGTTCAGATTTTACTAATTGCAGACTACTAGCTTTCATTTCATTATGTCTTCAAGTTCTTTTTCTAACCTCTGATGCATACAATTTCTTCTTTTGGTCCATTCATATTTAATAAGAAGACTATAAATTTTCTGATGAATGTAGATGTTTTTCCCATTACCAAATGTTTTCATATTAGCATTTCCCTATATAAATATCAGAATATCTTTGGTTTTTCATTCAAATGTGTTTAAAACTTTTTATGAACATCAGTTTTTCTATGCTTAATTTATATTTCAGATTTTCTTGAATTATTACAAAAGAATGGTTTGTATAATTTCCACTTTTAAAACATATTGAGATTTTATTTTTGAAAAACAACATGATTAAAGAAAATATCAACAAGAATCATCTCTCTCATTTTAGCTACTGAAATTTTAGCTCAAGGAAACGTGTGCATGTGCATGTATCTATCTTCTTTCTGTTTTTCAGTTCGTTTGTTCTGTGTCTCTAGATAGGTGTGATTTACTGTATGTGATGTTACGTATTTGTAATGTCCTTCTCTGAATGTTGTCACACAGTTTTGTTATTTTTCTTTACTTGCTCAGTAAATTTCACTTGATTTCTAGGCGCATGCTAGAAGGCGCGACTACCACAGAAAGTCTCTAACTCTGATTCCCTGGCGTGGAGGCTATCAGGCTGCCAGCCTCTGCTGAGGACGCTGACACAGGCAAGGTGTTGCAGCACACGGAGAAAGTGGTGGGAACTCATTCCCAGAACTTGTCTTCTTTTTGCCAGGATACAGATGAGGAACACAACAGTCTCCAGATTCAGCCTTCCCACCTCCTTGAATAGAAAGACAAAGGGCTGGAAGCCAGAGAGGAGGCAAAGCAAATTTCATGAAGATTACCTCTTATGCGTTGAATAGGAAGTGCCCATCTCTGAAGGGCTGATGTGTTGGAAGATTGGTCCCCAGTTGGTGGTCCCAATTGAGAGATCCAGTGGTCCATGAGAGCTCAGTCTTCATGAGTGGATTAATCCATTAGTTGAGTCATAATTTGACTACCTTTTTGAGAGGTGATAAAAGTAGGAGGTGTATTCCGGCACCCATATAGCAACTAAAAATCGTCCATAACTCCAGTTCCAGGGAATTCAGTGTCCTCTTCTGTCCTCAACAGGCATTGCATGTATAAATAATTTTTTTTAATTAGGAGGTGGGGCCTTATAGGAAGAAATGGTTCACTGGGAGTATGCCTCTAAAGGATGTATTTGATTTCTAGATACTTTCTCTTCTGCTGTCTCTGTTTCCTTCACCAGGGTCTCCTGACAACATGATGATCTCCCTCATAACAGGCCCTTAGAACAGAGTGAGCCAACCATGGACGGAAAGCTCTGCAAGATTGAGTCAAACTCAGTCCTTATGTACTTTAAATAATTTCAAGTATTTGTCACAGGGATGAAAAGCAGATTAAACATAGTTTTCCTACAATTACATCCCTACAGTTCAGATTATTTTTTTCCTGGCTCAGATTATTTCATATTCCAGATTCTATATTAATAATGAAGCATAAAAATAAATATTTAAGTACTAATTAAGAAGCTATTCCAAGGGAAATATACTTACAAGTAGTACATTTTTAAATAAAAATAATGTATTTCCCAAAACAATATTTGATAAGTACAATTTTGAAAGTTAAAACGCTAAGGAGTTGTGCCAAGTGGTAAAGAGAGATTATGGGTTTAATCACTTAATTTATATAATTTATTATTGCATCATTTAACTTATTGTAGAAAAGAAGTTGAGTTGACATTTCAAATAAAAATAGAAAACTTCTTGAGATTTCATAATACAGAAATCATAATGCTTTTAAATTGGGTATAAAATTTTTTTAACAAAACAGGAATATCATAACTTTTTCCTTTTGTCCATAAACACTGACTAGTTATTTTATAGTAAAATGAGTCATTATGAGAAGTAAAATATGATTGCTCATTTTTTCTTTCACAAAAGGTGAATAATTTTGAAATTTCTGACCTTTTTTATGACAAGTAGTTGACAGAAGAATGTATTTAGCAGATACATAGGTGAGACAATTTTAGTATAACTTTTCAAGAAAAATAAAAGACAAGGTAACCTGGATTGTGGAGAGGGAAATTTTTAAAATTGAATGTTTGAAATCATTCACTTTCTTTTACTTCCGAAGAAACAAACCAATATAATAGCCCCTTGGAATCCATAAGTATTTAGTTCAGGATCCCCACACCTCTCTGAATTTCAAAATCCTTGGATGTTCAAGTCTCCTCTATAAAACACATGTAACATACACACATTAGCTCACATGTTTCAAATCATTACCAGGTGACTTATAATAACTAATACAACATAAATCTGAAAATAGTTGCATTATGTGGGGAACAAGAACACAAAATTACCTACACTTCAGTATAGATGAAATATTCTTCACTTATTTTGCTTGCTTGGTTTTTGGTCTCTTTGAGACCCCAACTGGCATGGAACTCGCTATGTAGACCAGGCTAGGCTTGATATCATGGAGTGTTGTGGCTAAAGGTGTGTACCACCACACCCAGTGCAGACCTTTAACTTACTGTTTTTTATCTGTGGTTGGTTGAGCGAGTGAATGCAGAATTAAATAAAGAAGACCATATATAAGATTTTCAAATCTATACATGCTAAATATGAAAAGCAATCTTAGTGGGTTTAAAAAGAATTAAGAAAAGTAATTTGACATGTTTTGATCAGTTTTCAAAGAAAATTGATTGCTAGGGAAGATGGAAATTTATTAGTCAAATTTTAAGAAGAATAATTTTGCTTAAATGAGAGGTGAGATTTTTAAATGAATATCATAATTGAATAATCATGGTCAACAAAGCTCTTTCCTTTCTTTTTCTTTTTTGATTTATTTATTATTCTTTGTTTGTATGAAGGTTATGCCTGCATGTGTGTAAATGCACCTGTGTCATGCAATGCCTGCAGAGGACAGAAGAGGGCATCAGATCCCCTGGAACTGAAGTTATAGATGGTGTTTAGTAGCTAGGTGGGTGCTGGGATTCAAAGCTAGGTCTTTTGCAAGAACAACCAATGCTCTTAATTGCCAAACCATCTCTCCAGGCCCAACAATGTCCTTTCATTTCTTACAACCTATTATGTAAAGTTTCAATTATGGTGATTATTATAACTAAGCATGGAAATTAACTGTTTCTTATGAATCTAGTATTTAAGTTATTGTATCATAAGATTTCTCAGATGTGTAAAAAATTTCACGTTTCTCTCAATTTTTAATTTTGAAATTATTCCAAAATTATAATACAAGAAGTGTTTTGAGATTTTTTTTGTCATAAGAGGTTAGCTATTTCCTAAAATGTCTTCCTCATTTTTTTCTACTAATTAGAATATAATTACCATGATTCATTTCCCTCTGGAACCAAGACAGGATTGCTGGCAGAATATTGGAAGGGTTTATTCATCTTTAAACACCCCCACATTTCCATGTAATTTAGATATATTTTAGATTAAAAATATTTTAAAGCACTGGTTTCCAAACAATGCATAGTTTCAAAGTCATAGTAGCACTCACATCCTATATTCCTTTCAATCCTATCTATCCTACATGCTAGTCTGAGGGAAAAGGGAAACTCCTTTTGGACTAGATACTGTAAATAGACAAAATTAAATATCAGTGTAGTTCTAGAACACAGATTAGAAACCTCAAGCATGTTTATCTTTAGTAACACTATTTTTGGGAAAGGGTGGGTGGGTCCCAGGAATATTTACTTAACAAAGACATTCTATTGTAATTACCTGATAATGAAAGTAACAAGAGAAGTCAGTTATAGCTACCTGGTCATTTGGAATGCCCATTCTTAACTGCCAACTAATGGAAGAGGTTACAAACTCTCCTTCCTTATAATTAATATGGTTATTAATATTATACCTCACAGACAAAAATCAATAAATCACTGACAAGAAGTGCTTAAGATGCATATGAAATGTGGTTCTTCCTGACAGCTCAAAAATATCCATGCTAATGTCTTTAGAGGCTTTTCACTTCTGCTCACATGTGGATGAAACAGCTCAATGTGTTTACAGCCCCATAGTCAAAGCCCACATTTTAAGATAGCAGAATCAGTCTTTTATAAATTTCTTCTGAATTTGTGTGTGTGTGTGTGTGTGCGTGCGCGCGCATGCCTGCATGCACACATGTGTGGAGGTCAGAGGACTACTTCCAGTAAGTTCTACTTACTTATTCACCATGTGGGTTTGGGTGATGAAGCTCAATCATTAAGTAGGGTGCCAAGCACCTTAACTCTCTAAGACATCTCGCCACCCCCAAATCCATCTTTTAGAAGAATATCTGCAGCCTCTACAAAAGAATGTGAGATATGTAAAGAAGCATCATCATTTACAGAGTTACACATACCTCCCCCACCATGTACCATCTCCTTTTAGGCAGTTGCCTGAGTGTGGAACAGCTGTGTTTATTTTGCATGAGGAAGTTGTTCTCTGGCTTTGCCAAAATGAGCTTTGATGTGGGACTTTGGGTTTGTGGATTTTCTGTAGGGTGGTGATAAAGCTCAAGTGGCAGGACATTGTTTTTGTATATAATGCATATTACATGAAGCCATCCATATTTAATGACAAGTGTGCTATATTTTTAATCTTTATAGCTTTAATGTGTGCAAGAGGTTTCAATAATTGGTTCTGAGATGATGGTAGCTTCCCAGAAATGCTCAGCACAACTGCTGTGGTTCTCAGCCCACAGTTTGCACAGGTTGTAAATTATGAAACTTGATTAGAGATGCATTTGGCAGTATCTCTTAGCTCTTGAAGATGCCAATCTGTACCATCGTGGGTTCAAAATATTTCTATTCACACTTTTAATAGTCACCTAAATAACCTACTTGAATAATCCAGGAAGTAAGATGGTGAGTTCTTCAGGGAAAGAAAACTGTTCTCCCAAACAGTGTCTCAAATTTCTAATCTTACTGACAGAGACAGAATTTTACCTCCAGAAACTAAGAAGATTCAATTCAGAAATATTTCAGTTAACCATTTAATATCTACATAGAGCAACAAAAGTTTAAATATCATTAATATCAATTCTGTAATGTTTGATTTCTTTAAAAAGTGATTTTTTTTTAGAAAACCAACCATTTACAATCATTAAGAAGCTTAGATTAGCAATGCAGGGAATAAAGCAGTGTTAGTAAAGTTTACATCAGTTGCTCTTGAGTAAATAACTCTTGTCCTCCTCCTAGTTTAAACTGCCTGCCTCCAATCCAGCTATCCGTCTACAAATTCCGAAAGGCAGGACCAATCAGTCAAGGAGCCTTCACTGATCCTTTCTAAAGACTATATGTATGCCAAGTGTACATGCTTGTGATCTCAGCTTACTTGGGTGCATGAGGCAGGAAAATTCTAAATTTCAGACCAATCTTGGTAGCTTTGTGACACCATGTCTCAAAAATGAAATTTAAAGAGGTGGAGGGTTCTGAAGGTTGCTCAGTGGCAGAAGCCTTGTCCAGCAGGTGCCAAGCCCTGTGTTCAAGTCTGAAAACACCACTGTAGGAACTCTTTGAAAAGGGGGGCATTAAATAATGTCTACCTTCTTTTTATCAGGCCCCAATGACAAACCAATGTATGATTCCACCCAAGTACAGCTTGGTGAATCAAAGACTTTACTGGTTTACTTACAGAGCGTAAGTGTAGGGTTACCAACCAGCATGGGCAAACCCAAAGCGGCATCACCACCAGAAATCTCACTACACCGTGTACATCAGCTTCCCCCTTTGCTGAAAGATGGAGTCTCCATCCTCCAGGTAATTTTCCACTTATATACTATAGCACCAAGACCAAGAGGCCACTTGCAATAAGGGAAGAGGTGGTCAGGGCGTGCAGGAACGACTGGCTGGAATCTCAGGCAAGGGTCCCAGGACCTTCACTCCCTCTTTCTATGAAGAAATTTCAACAGTCAAGAAGCTCAATCTTGAGAATCTGTTGCAAGTAGTCACAGGTGCTCAGATGAAGATGATGGCTGTTATGCTCAAAGGACAGTGCTCTATCACACACATGCACACATGCATGCATACACACACACACAACACACACATGAACAAAATTATCAATGGATTTGAACTATGAGCAAAATCTGA
Source organism: Nannospalax galili (assembly GCF_000622305.1). Classification (NCBI taxonomy): domain Eukaryota; kingdom Metazoa; phylum Chordata; class Mammalia; order Rodentia; family Spalacidae; genus Nannospalax; species Nannospalax galili. Next base: position 2,360,110 of record NW_008347189.1, read on the forward strand.
TATCTCAGCAGAGACGTAAGAGTCTAGAAGAAATTGAAGTATCTTAATAATTCCCAAGGGAGAAAACCCTCAGTTTAGTCTATAAATTTATATTCACTTACGCTGTGAGTTGAGAAACAGCAAAGCTGTTGCCCTAGTTTGTTTCTCCATTGCTGTGACAAAACACTCTGACCACTACCAACTTGGGGAGGAAATGGTTTATTTGGCTTACACGTCATGAGTCACAGTTTATCAGGAAAACCAAGGTAGGAACTCAGGGCAGGAACCTGGAGGCAGGAGCTGGAGCACAGGCCATGGAGGAATGCTGCTCACTGGCTTGCTCTTCTGGCCCATGCTCAATCCGCTTTCTTATACAACACAGGCCTACCTGCCCAGAGGTGGCATCACTCACAGTAGGCCGGACCCTCCCACATCACTCAATAATCAAGAAGATGCCCCATAGACATGGCTACAGGTCAGTCCAATGGAGGAAATCCCTCAGTTGAGGCTCCCTCAACCCAGGTGTGTCAAGTTTACAACCAAAGCTAAGGGCCAGACCCTCCCACATCACTCAATAATCAAGACGATGCCCCATAGACATGGCTACAGGTCAGTCCAATGGAGGAAATCCTTCAGTTGAGGCTCCCTCAACCCAGGTGTGTCAAGTTTACAACCAAAGCTAACCAGCACAGATGTTATTCAAATATATAATTCTTCAAACAACTTAACTTGTATGCATTATTTCTTACTCAGTCACTGAAAGATGTTGTGTATACTAAGTGAAAAGAAGATATGAATGTCAGGAAACTGAAATTTATGTAACATAGGAGAAAATTTAGGATAGTGTCATAAGGATAAAAATCTGGCAATGACAGCTGTATATGAACTTAGAATGAAAATAAACTATTATTCAGTTGATCAGGAAGATGGTGCTTTAATTCGATATTTAGCATGTTTTAAAAAGATTTGAATTTCTGACATAGAATTAGACAAGAATTAGAGATGGTGCCACATAAGATTAAGCAAGTAGAAATATAGGCAAATGATAACTTCAGGAAAAATAAAAGTTTTATAAGTTGTATTAGTATATGTTAACTGTAAAAATAAAGACTTCATTGTTCAGTGCCATTACCCTCTTCTGTCCTCTCTCACAATTTATTTCTTTATCTCCACCACATTTGCTGTCTACTTTCTTGTTATTTTTCTTTTCTAGATTTCACATGTAAGAGAAAAATGTGCTCTGTGTTTTATTGAAGCTGCCTTTTTTTTTTTTTTTTCTTTTTGAGACAGGGTCCTCAGCTGGCCTGGAACTCACTATGTAGACTAGGCTGGCCTGGAACTCAGAGAGTTCCACCTCCTTCTGCCTCCTGAGTGCTGGGATTAGGGGCGTGTACCACCACGCCCGGCTATGAATCTACCTTTTTCTACTTAGCACAATGATCTCCAGTTCTATCCATTTTCAAACCACTGGATTTCATTCTGATTTATAGCTGAACAATCTGTGTGCAGATGTTTACATTTGTGTAGCTCACATTCCCTTTACCTTTTATTCATCTACTGGCTGATCACCTTATATAATTCTGATCATTCTGTTTTATCAGTATTTTTATTTTTTATGTATACGAATGTATTGCCTGCATGTGTGTACGTGAACCCTTGTGCAATGCCAATGGAGATCAGAAGAGGGCATCAGATCCCCTGGAACTGGAATAAGGATTGTTGTTAGTCGCCATGTGGGTGCTAGGAATCAAACCTGGGTCCTCTGCAAGAGCAGTCAGTGCTCTTAACCACTGAGCCAACTCTCCAGCCGAATTCTGATCATTTCTAATACTAATGATTTTCATAATTTAAACATCTATTCCTTTTTATTTGAAAATGATTTGTGTGTTTCATATTTTTTAACCTCTTTAAGTCTTTGTTACACTACAATTACTAGCTCTTTACAAACAAGATTAATTAATTAAAATGATAGCCAACTGGAAAACAATAAGAGAAATAAAATATCTAAACAATCCCAGGCTGAGGAGATGGCTCAGTAAGTGCTTGCAGTGCAAGCAAGAGGACTGGACTTCGATCCCCAGCACCCATGTAAAAATGCTAGATGTGATGGACAACCACAGCTGTCATCCCAGGGATGCAGAGATGATAGAGGGATTCCTGGGATTTGCAGGCCAGCTAGTCTAGCTAGCTCTCTGAGCTCCAGGTTCAGTGAGACACCTAAGCATTATTTACCTCTCCTCTCTCTCCCTATCTAACCTTCCTTCCTCCATCCCCAGTGAAAGAACCCCCATTTCTCCAATTTCTCCCATGTTAATACTTGTCTCCTATTATCCCCCATATCTTTGAGGAACTATCAGCAGCTGATCACTGCTCGGTCAGGGAGAGCTGGTCTTCTTTAAGGGAGTGAGGCTAGATAGGGTGACCAGCAAAGATTATTTTAAAAAATATTTGTGAAATATTTAAACCTGGAAAGGATACAATGAGCTATGTCCTCTCACAGTATTGTTGAAAAATAATTGGTGTACTCTTTCCAGAAGTCACTTTAGAAAATTGCACTTGGCAATAATATTGACCTAGAGGATAGGACAGACTGTGACACAAGGGAAAATTTTCCTTGACACATTTCCTCAACCTGTGTCTTGAAGAAGCTTCCTATTTCATGTATCAACAAACATGTTCAATTTTTATCAAGCTTTTTCTAAACTCGTGTTGAATTTTTCCTCGTGGTTTAATAATTAATGAGGTTTTGGGTTTGTGCCCCTGTAGCCCCAGCTGGCCTGGAACTCACTATGCAGACTAGGCTGGCCTTGATGTCACAGAGATCCACCTTCCTCTGCCTCTGCCTCTTGAGTTCAAGGATTAAAGGCATATGTGACCAGGCTCAGCTTAATTAATGAGGTTTTAACAGTTAAGAATTTAGAGTGAACTTTTTCTAACGATATTTTTAGTTGAAATGTGATCTCAAGTGTTAAATTGGTATGAAGTGGTGTTTACATGTGGAAATTATGTGGAATGTGGTTAATATTGGGAAGATAAGGAGATAATACTCATCTCAGTTTTTGAGTTGGGTATATACATAGAGACACAATTTTTAAATGGGGCATTAGTTCTATATGGATGTAAGTCTGTATATGTACAAGTTGATTAAATATGAACTAATAAAAAGTCTTATGCCTTTTTCCTTGTTTTGACTGATATTTTTTATTGTGATTTTGTACATTTCATAAAATACGTCTTAATCAAATTTACCCCCTATTCTTATCCCCCCATAGCTCCACTATTACCAGATTTCATGTCATATATGTTAAGTCCTATCCAGTCAAGCATTTGTTTCCAGATGTCCCTTGGTGCAAGTTCATTCACTGGATTCTAGTCAGTCTCGCTAGAGTCGGTTTCTTAAAGAAGATCTACTCTCCCTCACTTGCAGATCCTTGGCTAGGATTGGGGCCTTCTGTGCATTTCCCTTGTTCTATGCTGAGTTTTTGTCTGAGTGAGTCTTGTGCATTCTGTCACCATTGTTGCAATTTCATGAGCAAGTTCCCAGAGGCTTGAAAGCCTCTTTCCTTATGTTGCTACACCAACCCTGGCTCATAATCGTTACACCCCTCTTCTGCAATGGTCCCTGAGCCGTGGGTGGGTGAGCTTTAGTAGAGGAGTCCTCCCCAGGGACACACACTCTGCAGTCTCTAATTCCCTAAAACTTGGCCAGTTGTGGCCGTCTGTGTGCATCACACTCTGTTGTATGGGGATGCTTCACTGTTGAGAGTTGAGAGCTGTTTTAGTATTCTCTCTACCCCCCTTGTTCCTCTATGTTTCATGAGTCTGAGGTGTAGAGGTTCCACTGTACACGTGTTAATTAGGGCTAGGCATCTCTCAGAAATATATTCTCTATGTACGACCAGTTGTAGAACTCTGTAATAGCCTCTGACTGTTACAAAAAGAAGCTTCTTTGGTAAGTCATATACAGTACACTTGTCTGTAGCTTCAGGATCCATATTTAGCATACAGTGAGAAATTTCATGTCTAAAGATATGAGAGAGACAGGGATTTATAACCTCTCCAGCCATATGTATTTGGCTATAATTACAGTGCCACCCATGAGTTCCCTCCTACTGAGAGGGTTTTAAGTCCAATCAGATTGCTGTTGATTACCCGATAGATAAAAGTGCCACTACTGCATCAACAAAGATAGTTTACTCTGCCTGTAATGGTTATTAGGCTTAACAGGGGGACTGAACCATTAATTGATTTTTTTCTCCTTTAGCAGTTTGCATAGTATCCTCTAGAACTATGAGAGCTAGTCTTTAGGGAGAAGGCTTCTAGTTCAGTTCCACCTCCATTGCTCCAAGTCCTATGTATGTCCTGTGTTCGGCAATAGGGTCCTACCTTCAAGTTCTGGGAGGTACTCCAAGGCTATGGTAATAATTTGTGTTATTTGGGGAGTCTCTTGGACTACCCTGACCAACAACTCAAAGGGAGTTTTCTCCTGTCTGGCACTGTGTTTCTTGTTATGTAGCCTTCAGGTATACACATGCACACATGTTCAAATAGTGTATGTACATTTTTCAGGGAGTTTTTAGTTAATACATTTCCCTCTGTCTTTCTTATAGCAACTAAGCTTTATTTAACTGTGCTCTTCCCCCCTCACCCCATTTTCTGCTAATAATACCTCCTATTATTCCCCTTCTCTTGAGTTCCTTCTCCTTTATTCCCATGGTTTCATGTATATATCCTTCACTCCTCCCTTCTGAGTTGAATGGCCCCATTTTCCCCATTTTCCCCTTGATAACTTCTGTTTCCTATTGTCTCCCTCCCCTGGGCTCTTTCTTCCCCTTTTCCTCCATGCTTCCTTTCTATTTTCCTAGCTCCTGGTGTTACATCAGGATATATAGTCATATATACGGGGTTGGTGCTAAGATTCCCGCTGAGGGAGAACATACCTCAATTGCTTTTCTGAGTCTGTGTTACTTCACTTAGTATAACAGTTTCTAGCTCCATCCATTTATCTGCAAATTTTGCAATTTCATCTTTCCTTTCTTCTGAGTAGAACTCCGTTTTGTAAATGTACCACATTTGCATTATCCATTCATCTGTTGTCAGTTGAGGAACATTTAGGTTGTTTCCATTTTTTAGCTATTTTGAAAAGAGCAGCTATGAACATAAATGTACAGGTGTCTCGACAGTAGGATGAGTCTTTTGGGTATATGCCAAGGAGTGGTATAACCTGATCAATCATATGGTAGATTCATTTTTAGTTTTTTAAAGAGTTCTCCACACTGCTTTCCATGTGGTTACACGAGTTTGCATCCCAGCAGCAGTGAATGAGCGTTCTCCTTTCTCCACATCCTCACCAGCATTTGGAGTCTTTTGTTCTCTCCATCATAACCAGCCTGACTGGGGCAAGGTAAAATCCTAGAATGATTTTGATTTGTACTTCCCTGATTACTAAGGATGTTGAGCACTTTTAAGGTGCTTCTTAAACATTTTTACTTCTTTGGTTGAGAACTCTTTGCTCAGGTCCTTAGCGCAACATTTTATTGGGTCATTTATTTTACTTTTTTGTTTGTTTTGAGTTCTTTGTATATTCTTGTGCTGTCTTCCTTTTAAACTGTTAACTAAAATCTCAAAACCATAGACTTCAGAGGAAACATTTCCCAAACTACTTCTTAGAAAAACAGGAACAAAATGCTATTGATAGTTTTTTTTTTTTTTTAATGCATATGGGTGTTTTGCCTGCGTGTATGTAAATGCACCCACCCCATGCACATAATGCCCACAGAGGTAAGAATTAAGAGGACTGGAGTAATGGACAATTTTTAGCTGCCATGTGAGTGCTGGAAAACAAACCCAGGTCCTCTGCAAGAGCAACCAGTTCTCTTAACCACTGAGCCATCTCTCCAG
>NW_008347189.1:2366486-2369371 GCF_000622305.1 Nannospalax galili
CAAAAAAGCAAATTAGTAAAATAGTTTCACAGTTCAAACTGAATGGTAAGGAACTCCTGATTTAGAAGATGGTCTGCTTTCCACCCTTCAGAAAGCCCTTCATTTGATAACTCTCTTTATATATAAAGAGAGGGACAGAGAGAGAGAGAGAGAGAGATTTAGAGAGAGAGAGAAAGAGAGAGAACGGTGTCACCACTGCAGTATTAAAACAGAATCCAGCTCTTCAAGGATTTGGTTGCTAGGTTTCAAGACCCTTGTCTAGACCACAGCTCCTTAGACTGTGGGACCCCATGTATGGCTGCAACAGGGAAAGTAAGCTTGGGAAAGATTACAGCAGGAAAATGCTACTGACCATCCAACAACCAAAACTTAGTTCAAAACCAAACGTGTCATGAATAATTTCCTGATAACTGTCTCTGATTAAACAAAATGGGCTGTGACAACAGAAAGAACATTACGGACACAATTAAGCCTTTACATTTTGAGTGGGTTGCATTGCCCAATTATATCCCCTGGAATTTCAGCCTCACAGACCACTGAAGGCACACAACATTCAAAACAAATGTGAGGGTGAATGAAGCCGGCAGACAGGGACCAATCTTTACTAAGATGTAAACTGGAAAGTGTTACTGTGAAGCCATGGGAATCAAATAGGCTGGAAATGTAAAACGTCAAGCATGCATGCCTAGAAGCGCAAGTGAAAGAAAGAGATTGGGGTATCCAGAGATCACTACAGGCGCTTTAAAATTAGATCTCAACAAAAATTAAATAAATTTCTATTGAAATTACAAGAAAACTGAAACATTTCCTTACTCATTTAGAAACTCCAGCAGCTCTGCTGGGAACTACTGCTAGGCAGTTAGTTGATACTGCATAAATGAAAAGTTAAATGTATAGCAGGTCACAGAGAATTGTAACCAGACTGGAAAATGGAAGTAAACATTGAGAAGAGAGGAAATGCTCTTTCCACCTGGCCTGCATGCGGTTCAACATGAATTCACAGTTTTGTCATCCATAAGGTACTGTCTGTGATTGTGGAAGATACCGGAAAGTGGTTGGACAACTGGATATTAGTGTTGCTCGACTCAAAACATCTATGAAGTTCGTCAAGAATGGTAAACACATTCACTGATTTTTGTTGTTTATTTAGGCATGATCCCATTTTGTAACCCCATCTGGCCTAGAACTCACTACGAAGACCATGCCAGGCTGACCTTGATCTCATAGTGATCTGTCTTCCTCTGCCTCACTAGCTCTAGGATTAAAAGCATGGGCCACTATGCCCAGCTCATTCAATTTTTTAATAAATTTTAATAATATATCTGCTAAAATGTTTGGGGAAACCAATTCAATAACTTTTTTGATGACTAGAAGAAAGAAGGAAAATGTGTAAGCAACTGTGAGTGGGCTTCCAACAGGTATTTATTAAATACTTACAGATGTCTAAGAAAAATAAGAGAAGACATAAAATGTTTAGCATTGTTATTTAAGGTTGGAATAATAACCACTGCTAGAATAATAAACAAAATTGAGCCTTTTCCTGATTCCTTGAATCAACTAAGCATAGTGAATTTGAGAAAACTTCACATATCTAAAATAAACTAAAATAGAATAACAAAAGTAAAATGAAAGCAGCATTTGAATGATTAAATTTAATAAACATCAGTCAAATGAAAAGGATTCCTGGATTTGATTTTAAAAATAGTTTCACTTTAAACATAGCTAAAAGAAGCAGATTCAGGGGCTAGAGAGATGGCTCAGTGGTTAAGAGCACTTTGCTGTTTTCGAGAGGGCCTGGGTTCAAATCCCAGCACCCACATGGCAGATAACAACTGTCTGTAACTCCAGTTTCAGGAGATGCGACGCCCTCTTCTGGCCTCCACAGGCTTGGCATAACATGGGTGCACTTACATACATAGAGGCAATACATTCATACACATAAAACAACAATAAATAACATTTTTAAAAAGAAGCAGATTCACAATGATTCATGATATGACAATAAATTAAAATAATAAAAACCAAAATATGCACTATAAACATCTGATGAAAATGACTTCATATAAATGCAGTGTTCCATTTTCAGCAATCAGTAATATAAATCATGATAAAAATCTCAGGAATCGCATCCATGACATTACATCTTAAATAATCCAAGATATAAGAAAAAACTAACAGAAATATTTCTAATCTTTCTACTCCCTTAAGACATAATGAAGTAAAAATATCCTACTGAGCTACATGAAAAGACGTGTTTTGAAGCTTGCACTTTCTTTTGCTGATGATGCTGCTGTTTAGATTTCAAATTTAATTTTGTTTTATTTGATGAGTTTATTATCTCCAAGAGTTCTCAATCTTCTTTCATGAACACCATCTTTTTGATGAATGTCTCATTCTTATCATAATTTATGTTACTAATTTCATTTAATTGTTCATATTCTTTTGTAGCTCATAAAGTTCTCTTAAAATTATGTTTTGAATTCCTTGTCAGGAAGTTCATCCATTTTTATTTCTTTGGGGTCTGTGTTATAGTTGACTTTTGTTTGGAGGCAGATGCCACTGGGTGTGATTCTTATGTTCCTACATTGGTTTCTGTGTTTCTTGTGGACTACTGCCTCTACCACAGCACATAGTAAAGTGCTTCTGACAAAAGGTCCTAGGGGATGCTGACTTATGCCATTTAATCTTTGATTCCAGATAACTTATTTGCTAACGTGGACTGAAAAGTAATTGGCATTTTTCCAAACACAGTTTTAACTCCATGAATCTTTCAGATTGTGGGAGGATGTTATTTATTTATCACTCATTTCAAAATATTTAAACTTTTCTTGTAATATCTTCTTCAAACATTAGCTGTTTATATATATATTATTTAATTTCTAAGT
>NW_008347189.1:2369489-2376688 GCF_000622305.1 Nannospalax galili
CTCAGAAAAACAAGCAAAGTGTGGTCTTCCTCATTTGTGGAACATAGCACAGATCCCTTATATGTGACTATATACCCTGATGTAATAGCAGGAGCCAAGAAAATGGAAAGGAAACAGAAGAAAAGGGAAAGAAAACGTCCAAAAGAAGGGAATAGTAGAGAACAGATGTTACTGGGGGTAGGTGAGGAAACTGGAAGTATTTGGCTGGGAGGAGAGGAAGGTAGGATGTGCATGGGGAGGCCACAGTGGTGGGGCAGGGAACTCAGGAGATGGGGGATGTTGTGATGTGGGTGTTATTGGGGGGAGGGTGAGAATAATGGGGATATTTGGACTAGGGAGGGAGGAGGGAGTTTGGATTGCGGGGGGTGAGGAGAGAGATGAATGGAGCTTCGGGGGCTAAGGAAGTCAGTGGGAAATCTGTTGGCTCTGGAACCCTCTGAGAAATGCACAAATACAGTGTCTGAACATTAATGCACATATGTACCTGGGGACTGTATTGCAAGGAGCACAGTGGGAGACAGGAGATACCCCCTTCCAGTGGTTGGTCATAGTAGTCCAAGAGACTCCCAAAATAAAGGGCTATTGCCAGAGCTCTTGGTTATCTCCCAGAACTCAAAGATAAGACCCTGCTGCAGAAGACAGGACATATTTTGGGCACAGGACTTGGAGCAATGGAGCAGGAACTGATCTGGAAGCCTTCTACCTGAAGTTTAGCCCTCATATTTCTGGAGACTACTATGCAAGCTGCAGAAAATGAATCAAAGAGTATTTAAACCTTTTCATTTATAATAGTAGATTTGTCTATTTCTGCTTTCAGTTCTTTTAAATTCTTCTTCATCTAAGTTGACCTCTGTCATAAGTACCTGCATATTTGGTTAACAATATTCTTGACTCAACTGCTATTTTGTTATTATATAATAACCCAATAAGAATAATTTTAACTCAGTATGTCAACTTTTATTGTAGAAAAATTTCACACATCCAAGATGGGAGAGAAGCTCATTTGGTAGAGTACCTGCCTAGAGACACAAAGCTTTGGCTCACTCCACAGCACTTCCTAAACAAAGTATGGTAAAATACACCTGGAATCCTAAAACACAGGAGGCAGAGGCAGGAGCTCTGGAAAATCAAGGTTATCTTCACCAACAGAGAAAGTCTGAGACCAGATTGTGTAAATACCATATTTACACAAGACCCTGTAACAAAAGAAAACAAAACAACAACAAAAACTTTAGCTAGACTAATCAAGAAATAAATAGACAAAACAAGACCCAAATAAATACAATCATAGGTGAAAGGCAGACAGTCTAGCTAATACCACATGGGCTCAGAGATCACTGATCATTAGGTACTATTGAAAACAGCTATATGTCAAAAATGGGACAACCTATAACAGTGCAGACTTAGAAAGCATGAACAGACCAATGCAAGACTGTTGATAATAAACAAAGAAAGCCCCAAACCAATGTTCGCACTGTTGAATTTTACCTAAACTTAAAAGAAAAACTAATGTCAATTTTCTACAACTTTTCCAAGGGACCGAAAGGAAGTAAACCCTTGCAAATTCATTCTTGAGGGCTAGCATTACTATGGCTTTAAAACCAGACAAGGACGCTGACGAAAAGTTAAGCTGTAGACCAGTATCCCTGCAGTTATCAATGCCAGAGTTCTCAGCACAATACTAGCAATTTGAATCCAGCAGCATCTATTTTTATTCAACTTTCCGAGTATTTCATATATGAATACCGTAATTATGTCATGTCTGCCCCACCCTCTCTCTTCCCCTCAACTCCTCCCATGTCTCCCTCTCAAATCCATGATCTCGTCTTCTAAAATTATTATAGTTTTACACACACACACACACACACACACACAAACACACCTGATTGAGTCCATTTATTGCTGTTGTACTTGTGTTTAGAGCTGACTACTTGGGAATGGATAAACTATCAAGGGGCTCATCCCTGGAGAAAACTGATTCTCTCTCTTCTGGAGCCACTGACTGCATAGCTCTTCATCTAAGTGGGGCCTTGTGAAATTTATTCAGTCTATGCTGGTATATCTACTGGTATGGTCATTTATACAGGTCTTGCATATGTGACAATATCATTGGAATTTTTTGAGTGCAACATCCCTGTCATTTCAAGAAAACGTGATCTAGCAACAGGCTTCATGGTCTCTGGCTATTACAATTTTTCTGTCTCCTTGTCCTTGTTTCATGTGTATAATGTAGGAGATGTGTTGTAGGTACACAAATTAGGGTGGGCACCCCCAAGGTCACTTATTCTCTGCTGTTTGACTAGTTGTGGTTCTCCATAGTAGTAGTAACCTCCATCAGCTGCAAAAAGAAGTTTCATTTTTTTAAGATTAAAATAATTTTATGTGTATGAGTATTTGCCTGTACATATATATGTATGTGGACCATAAACATGCATAGTGTTTGCGGAGGCCAGAAGAGGGTCTCAAATCCCCTGAAACTGGAGTTACAGATGCTTATGAGCCACCATGTAGGTTCTGAAACTGAACCTGTGTCGTTCCCAAGGGCAGCAGGGGCTCTTAACCACTGAGCCATCTTTGCAGCCCCAAGAAGCTTCTTTGATAAAGGGTGAGAGCTAAATGTATCTGTGTCCATTAGCATAAATATTAGAATATCATTAGAAATTATATTCGTTTAGGAAAATAGTAGGTTCTCCTCAGGGACCTATGACCTCTCCAGACATGGACAGTGGGCTAGGTTTACAGTATCAGGCATGAATTCCCTCCTATTAAGTTAACCTTAAATCCAATTAGACAATTAAATGTTGGTAACCCCCAAGATAAAAGTACACTATTGCACCTTTGGGGATATTTTGCTGTGTCAGTCATTGTTATGGGTCATAGGCTTTACAGCTGGGTAGGACTATTGATTACTTTTCTTCCTTGGAAGCTTGCAGAGAACTTTCCAGTACTACGAGAGCTGGTCCTCAGGGATGAGGCGTCCAAGTCAGTGTTATCTCAATTCCTCCAAGTCCAGTGTCTGAATTGTGTGGTGTCTTCAGCAATAAAGTCTTACCTTCAGGTTCTGGGAGGCAACAAAGAGCTGTGGAAATAGCCCTTATTGTTTTGGGAGTCTCTTGGACCCCCCCCCCCCACCCAACAACTTAGAGAGAAGTTTTCCATGTGTAAGTATTCTGTGACTACTTTTAAACAAGTTTTAAAAATGCTTTCCTGTGGCTTTTTCAAATATCCTTAGTGTTATTTATCTCTCCTTCCTCTCTCTCCTCTGCACCACTCTCCTTCTCCTTTCCCGAGTTAAAGCCCACCCATTTTGTCCATTTTTCCCTTGATAGCACCTGTGTCCTACTATTGGCCTCTCTGGAGCTACTTCTCCTCCCTGCCAGAGTGGTCCCTTTCTACTTTTCTGATTTCTGCAATTATTCCAAGCTATATATTTATATCTAAAGATTTGGAGTTAGGAACCACAAATAAAAGAAAGCATGGGCGTTTGCCTTTCTAGGACTAGGTTATCTCACTCCATATAATGTTTCCCAGTTCTATCTATTCACTCTGCAGCATTGCACAACACAGGTGCACTCACATACATGCAGGCAATACACTCATACACATAAAATAATAAATAAAAAATTATTTAAAAATTGATTAGCAGAATAAAATAAAACAAAAAGTTTCTGTATATCAAATGGAACAATCAAAATATTGAATATACTTTCTATTGAATGAGAGAAAATCATTGCCAGTTGCTGATCTGATATATGACAGGGTTCATAAGACCTGTGCAGGTTCAAATTTGACAAAATAGTATGGGAGGGCATGAAGTCACACCCCTAGATGAAGAGGTACTGACAACTGACAGTTGCTGGGAGAGAGAGAGAGAGTCAGTTTTCTGTGGCCCCTAATAAGTCAACCATGCTCCAGGGGATGGCCCCACATCCAAAAGTATTTGAGCAAGGCAAATGGGACTCAATGCATGAAAAAAATTAGAAAACATGAAGTTCGGTGAATAAGGAGGTGGGGTGGATCTGAGAGGAGTTGGGAGACAATATGAAAATGATCAAAACACAGTGTATGAAATTCTCAAAGAATTCATTAAAATATCATTTTAAAAACAATTTTGCTTAGCTCAAACAAATGAACTGCAAAAATTCTAAATAATACAATTTTTAAATAAGAAATGTCCAATTGTATTTTAAAACGCTCAATATCACTAATCATCTGGAAATTGCAAAACAAAAGGACAGTGATAGATGATGATAGATGGTAGATGATAGATAGATAGATAGAAAGAAAGATAGATAGATAGATAGATAGATAGATAGATAGATAGATGATAGATGAGTATGTCAGGGAAATAAATCTCATGCTTTTTGTAGTATTATACATATTGGTCAAGATAGAGAACCAAACTGTTCTCTTAATTCCCAGATGGTATACTGACAGACAAATAGATAAAAAATATGGCATATATATACATATACATTAGAATACTTTTCAATAACAAACATGAAAATCTGTAAATTGTAGCAACATGGCTAGAACTGAATGAAATTAGGTTAAATGAAATAAAGTACAAAGAAATAAACACTGTTTCTAATATGAAGAAGTTAAAAGGTAGATCTCAAAGAGGTAGAGAAAAGAATATGGTTACCACAAACTAGGAAGAGTGTGTAGAAGAGAGAGACTGAGAAAGTGGTTAATACATGCAGGCATGAGAGTGGATAAGAGGAATAACTTCTGATTTCTACAGCACAAAAAGATAATTAAGGCAGACAGCAATAACTGAATATTTCAAAGTAACAACTAGAGAGGATTTTGAATTTTTCCAACACAAAGAGATTATGTCTGAGGCAACAGATATGCCATTTATGTTGATTGTATCATCACACATTGTCACATGAACTAGAATGTCACATTGTGCCTCACAAATATGTGTAATTAAAATGAAAATAAGGTAAAAATATAAGTTATCAGTTGCTAGTAGTTCTTCAGCAACAGTTGGGGTTTCTTACCAACTTTTCCACTTCTATGCTGCAGTTTTGTCTGGCTTGAGCTTATGTGGGACTTGTGTATGCCGTCACCATTGCTGTGAGTTCAATGACCAGGCTCCAGTGAATGGACCCACACAGAAGGGTATCTAGGGACGGAAATTTGACTCAATAGGCTTCTGTATATGTATATATAATATATATGTATGTATATATAAATTAGTGTACATGAAATTGGGTGGGGGTGTTAAGGCGGGTTGCAGACAGGAGAGGGAGTCTAAAAATGATAAAAATTTATTTTATTTTATATTATTTTTATTTTATGTGTATGAATGTATTGCTTGCATGTATGTAAGTGCACCCATATTGTGCAATACCCACAAATGCCTCAGCCAAAATTTATTATACGAAATCCGCAAAATTTCAAATTTTCAATAAAATTTTAATTAAAAATATGTCTGAAATCAATTACAAAATTTTCTACCTTAAAATGTTAGACAGCAAACAAAGTAAATCAAGTCAAATGTTAGTTGAAGGATGAAAATAATGGAAATAATAGCAAAATAATTTAATTGAAATCCGATTAACAGTGACTACATGATAGGAGGCAAACGGTAGTTTGACAAAATTAATTATAAAAAAGCCACTCTTTGAGTAAAAATAATAAATAAAAAGAGGAAAACTCAAATTAGCAGCATAAATGAGACAATATCATTACAGAATTTACATATGCTATATACACAGTAACAAAGTATTTTGAACATTATGCTAATAAATTAACTATATTAGATAAGTGGGGAAATTCATTAGAAAATACAAATAGGCCTGTTTCTATCAAAGACAGTGACCTCCTAATCAGAAATATCATCTCAAAGAAAATTAAAGGTCAAATTTTTATATTGGTAAATTCTATTGAAGTTTCAAAGAGGTCTTCAATCCATTAGTAAAACATTAGCATCAAAGTTGTAAGTGTATGAAGAGGACAGCATACCTTGAGCAAAGAGAATTTGTCTTCTGGGGACATCGTGACATAAGCATTGTAGAGACAATTCTCATCCTGGTATGAAGAGGGTGGGAACTAAAGTGTCAAAATTGAACTATCCAGCAACCTAATTTGTACTAGCATGATAAAGGCAAAACATGTAACTATTTTAACACATGCAGAAAAACATGTTGTAAATCAACAATAATATTTACCAGAAAATTAGGAAATTACAAGTACTTTTCCAAATTACTGTAAGATTGTTTTAGCTTTTAAAATTATTTATTGAATAACCACATAATTAGAAGAAGAATTTCATTACGACAACATTAACATATTCAATAACAATTTCCAGAGCTAAGATGCATGTCTTTCAAAACTGGCTGTAAATTTTTAGGTCTACAGTTGAATTATTACAGTTATACAATATTGTACTCAGTATAAATTCTATAAGACATAAAATTAAATGAGGTTTTAACCTTTAAAAAAGACCTCCATTTCATTATTAAAATATGCTGTTTCCTACATTTTTTAATAACCATATAATAGAAGAATTTCATTACAACAGCATTGACATATTCAATAACGATTTCCAGAGAAAGATGCATCTCTTTTAAAACTGGTGGTAAACTTTTAGAATATAAAGTGTTTTGATCAAATCCATGCCCACTCTCTCCCCTCCAACTCTTCCCATATCTCCCCATCACTTCTTTCTGATAATGTCATGTACTCTTTCTTTTTTTTAAAATTTATTTGTTTAAAAATTTTTAATAATTACATGATTAGAAGAGGCATTGCATTACAACTTTAACATATTCAGTGACACACTCCGGAGCAAGAGTACATCTCTTTCACAAGTGGCTATAAGTTTCTAGGTTCACAGTTGAATTAATACAGTTATACAATATTGAACTCAGTATAAGCCCTGTAAGACATAAAATTGAATGAGATTTTTAACCTTTAAAAAAGATCTCCATTTCATTTGAGAATATATTGTTCCTTGCAAAAAGACTCATTGTTTTTGCTGCTAAAAAACTGAGCTGTTCGCACATGCATCTCTAATCTGTATGTATCTGATTATTACTAGTCGCAATCAGTTGCACTTGGATCCTTGGTGCCTCCTCAAATATAGTACACTTTTTTAAATTAGTTGATTTGTGTGTGTGTGTGTGTGTGTGTGTGTGTGTGTGTGTGTGTGTATCACACAGAACATCCCAAACCATCTTATTCAACTA
>NW_008347189.1:2377000-2382476 GCF_000622305.1 Nannospalax galili
TCACCCTGGTCAACAATGCAAAAGAAGGTATTGACTGTCCGGCATTTTTGCTTGTTATGTAGCCTTTAGCTATGCATATGGACTCTTAAGAAATTGTATTGGCCCCTTTAATCTTGAGTTATACTTTCCTTTTGGGTGTTTCAGGCCATACAGTTGGTCCAGGTAAACCAATTTATTTTTACTCTTAAGGTCGTTTGAGGATCTGTCCCTCAGAAGTCACATGGGCTTGTTAGGAGCCTGTGGCTCCTTTTTTTTTCTTTTATCAGTTCCACCTATGTGAAGATAAGTCAAAGGTCCTGCTCGACCACGGTTGGCTTTGCTTGGAAGCATGAGGGAAGTGATTCCTCTGTGTTGACCCTCCTTTTTGTAGACTGGACACTGGATCAAGTACCTCTCGTGGGGTCTCCTCGGCCTCCTTGATCAAGAGGATAGGTGATCCAGCACCATTATAGGACATTTTGAGAGATTCTCAGACTCCCCTGGAACTAGTCAACCTAGGAGGGCAAGGAGCAAAAAGTGTCCTTTGAATCCCTCTGACCCAATTAGTATAGATCTCAAGGTATGTCTGTTAAACATCCAAGAAGGTTAGTTCCACCATTCTGGCATTTTTAATTACTGTGTGTCATGTAGATAAATCTTGGGCAAAGACCAGTTGTTCTCAGATAAACCTTACCTAGACATATATTTCTTGATCTGCTGTGTATAATTGGTCAGTAGGTTATAGGAGTAATATGGTTCCCTCTGGTTTTCAAAAGTAGCTAGGCATTGTTTATCTCTCGCATTGTTTCACCCCTCCATCATGGTTATCTCACTTAAGGTGCCCCCATTTCCCCCTTTCTCCCTTAATAATACCCTTCTCTTATGGTCCTACCTCTCTTCAGCTCCTTTTTTCCCTTTATCCCCTAGGTTCTTTGTATACCCTTCCCTCCCGCCTCCCTTAAACTAACCCAATTTTTATACATATCTCCCTTATTAAGGCTGTTTCCTACTGTTCTGCTCTTTCAGGTTATTTCTTTTCCTTTACCTCCCTGTTTCCTTTCCATTATCCTGGTTCCTGTAGTCATGTCTGGATACATACTCATTTATCAGGGTTTGGTTGTAGGATCCACATATGAGGGAAGACATATGTCGAATTTTTTTCTGAATCTGTGTTACTTCATTTAGTATAACAGGTTCTAGTTCCATCCATTTACCTGCAAATTTCATGAATTGATCTTTTGTACAGGGTGAAAAATAGGGGTTTAGTTTCTTCTACAGATGGATGTCCAGTTTTGACAGCACCGTTTGCTGAACATGCAGTCTTTCCACCAGTGAATATTCTTGGCCCCTTTGTCAAATATCAGTTGGCTGAAATTGAATTTACT
This sequence comes from Nannospalax galili, assembly GCF_000622305.1. Lineage (NCBI taxonomy): Eukaryota > Metazoa > Chordata > Mammalia > Rodentia > Spalacidae > Nannospalax > Nannospalax galili. The sequence goes on from NW_008347189.1 coordinate 2,378,365, forward strand.
CATAATGGGGTCTTCAATTTTATTCCACTGATCTTTGGGTCTATTTTTGCACCACTGCCATGTGGTTTTCATGACTATTGCTCTGTAGTAGAGCTTAAAATCTGGTATAGTAACCCACCCCCCCACATTGCTCTTAGTGCTCAGGGTTGTTTTGGCTATCCATGGTCTTTCGTGCTTCTATAGCAATCTTCAGATGTTTTTTTCCAATTCTGTGAAAAATGTCATGCGTATTTTGATTGGCATTGCATTGAATCTATAAATGACTTTTGGTAGGATGGTCATTTTCACAATATTCATTCTTCCAATCCATGAGCATGGGAGGTCCTTTCATCTTCTGATGTCATCCTCAATGTCTTTCTTTAAAGATTTAAAATTTTCATTGTAGAGCTCTTTAATATCTTTGGTCAGGTTTATTCCGAGACATTTTATTATTATTTTTTTGCAGCTATTCTGAAGGGGAGTGTTTCCATGTGCTCTTTCTCTGATTTCTTGTTATTGGTATATAGAAAGGCTAAAGACTTTTGTAGATTAATTTTGTAACCTGCCACTTTACTGAACATGTTAATAATTTCTAGGAGTTTTCTGGTGGAATTTTTGGCATCTCATAGATATAGTATCATATCATCTGCAAAAAGGGATAATTTGATCGCTTCTTTTCCAATTATTACCCTTTTAATGTCCTTCTCTTGTCTTATAGCTCTTGCAAGAGTTTCAAGCACTATGTTAAACAGAAGTGGAGATAGTTTACAGCCTTGTCTTGTTCCTCATTTCAATGGGAATGCTTCCAGTTTTTCTCCATTTAGAATGATGTTGGTTGTGGGTTTGTTATATATGGCTTTAATTGTGTTGAGGTATGTTCCCTCCAGTCCAGTTCTCTCTAGGACTTTGAACATAAACGCAGTTATTGACTTACGTATATTGAATCATCCCTGCATCTCTGAGTTAAAGCCAACTTGATCATGGTGGATGATCTTTTTGATGTGTGTCTGTATGCGGTTTGCAAGTATCTTATTGAGAATTTTTGCATCTATGTTCATTAAGGATATGGTTCTATAGTTTTCTTTTTTGGTTGTATCTTTACCTGGCTTTGATATTAGAATGATGCTGGCTTCATAGAAGGTATTTGGAAGTTCTCCCTCCATTTCTACTTTTTTGAATAAATTAAGTAATATTGGATGCAGATCTTCGTTAAATGTCTGATAGAATTCTTCTGTAAATCCATCTGGTCGTGGGTTTTTTTTTAGTCTGGAGGTTTTGTATTACTATTCCAATTTCTTTTTGTATTGTGTGTCAGTTTAAGCTGATAATCTTTTCATGGTTTAGTTTTGGTGGTTCCCAAGCCTTTAGATATCCATCCATTTCTTTTAGGTTTTCAAATTTAGTAGCATATAGGTTTTTAAAGTATTCCCTTATAATGTTTTGTATCTTCCTGGTGTCTGTTGTGAGGTTTCCCCTTTCATCTCTGATTTTGTTGATTTGGAGGTGCTCTTTCTTTTGGTTAATTGGGCTAGCGGTCTGTCAATCTTGTTTATCTTTTCAAAGAACCAGCTCTTGGAATTGTTGATTCTTTGTATTGATTTCTTTGATTCAATTTCATTGATTTCTGCCCTGATTTTTGTTATTTCTTCTTGTCTACAGGGTTTGGGTTTTGTTTGCTGTTGCTTTTCAAGTGTGTTGAGTTGCAGTGTTAAGTCATTTATTTGTGTTCCCATTCTTTGTCTTGCCTTCTTTGTTTCAATTTCATTAATTTCTGCTCTGATTTTTGTTATTTCTTCTGTTCTGTGGGTTTGGATTCCTTTTGCTGTTGCAATGTTAAATCATTTATTTGTGTTCTTTCTGATTTTTTGATGTAGGCACTTAGAGCTATAAACTTCCCTCTAAGGACTGCTTTCAGCATGTCCCAGAGGTTTTGTTGTGTTGCACTGTCCTTTTAATTTAGTTCCAGGAATGTTTTTATTTCTTTCTCAGTTTCTCTTTTGACCCATTCGTCATCAGGAGTGTGTGGTTTAATCTCCATGTGTTCATGTGATTACGACTTCTTTGTGTGTTGATTGTAAGCGTTATTGCATTGTGGTCTGATAAAATGCACGGAATTATTTCAATCTTTTTGTATTTGTTGAGGTTTGTTTTGTGCCCCAGTATATGGTCGATTTTAGAAAAGGTTCCATGGGGTGCTGAGTTGAAAGTATGTCCTTAGGTGCTTGGGTGGAATACTCAGTAGATGTCTGTTAAGTCCATTTGATATATGTTATTGTTTAATTCAGATGTCTCTCTGTTAAGTCTCTGCCCTGTTAACCTGTCTAATGGAGACAGTGGGATATTGAAGTCCCTATTATTAATGAGTTGGGATTATTCTGGGTCTTAAAGTCCTGTAGTATTGTTTTGCCTGTTAACCTGTCTAATGGAGACAGTGGGATATTGAAGTCCCTACTATTAATGAGTTGGGATTATTCTGGGTCTTAAAGTCCTGTAGTATTGTTTTTATGAAGTTGGGGGCACCAGAGTTTGGTGAATATATGTTCATGATTGTAATATCTTCTTGATTTATTGTTCCTTTGATCTGAATTAAGTGGCCCTCTTTATCTCTTCTGATTGATTTTAGTTTAAATTCTATTCTGTCAGATATTAGAATTGCTACACCTGCTTTTTTCTTAGTACCATTTGCTTCATATATATTTTTTTCCATCCTTTCACTTTGAGATTGTGTTTGTCCTTGAAAGTGAGATGGGTTTTTTGCAGACAACAAAAAGATGGGTTTTGTTTCTTAACCCATTCACATAGTCTGTGAATGGGGATTTCAGTCCATTAATAATGAAAGATGAGTATTGAATCCTGTCATTTTTATTTCTATTTACATTCATGATGTAGCTGTACTTTTCCACAGTTATACCTTCATTGAATTTCTTTCCTCAACCCCTTGGGTATAGTCATTCCTTTCTTCAGCACTTTCTTTTGCTTCCAGATCTCTCTGAAGGGCTGTTTTTGTGGACATGAATTCCTTCAGCCTATTTATGTCGTGGAAGATTTTTCTTTCTCCTTTGACTATAATAGACATTTTGGCTGGTTATAGTAATCTGGGTTGGCATCTGTGGTCATTTAAAACTGGGGATGTTTTGGTCCAGTCTCATCTGGATTTCATAGTTTGCACTGTAAAGTCAGCAGTAATCCTAATGGGTTTTCCTTTATATGTGACTTGTTTCTCTTTTGCAGCTTTCAGTGTTGTCTCTTTGTTTTGTACATTTAGTGTTTTCACCATGACGTGCCATGGAAAGTTTCTTTTCTTGTCCTGTCTGTTTGGTGTTCTATATGCTTCTTCTTTTCATATGGGCATGCCTTTCTTTAATTTGGGGAAATTTTCTTCCACGATTGTGTTGAAGATCTAGTCCATGCCATTATCTTGGGATTCTTCTCCTTCCTGTATGCTGATGATTCATAAGTTTGGTCTTTTTATGGTGTCACACAATTCCTGCATATTCCATTCTTGTGGTTTCTTAAATTTTTCATAATCTTTCTTTGAGTTGTCTAGTTCATCCACTTTTCTCCCAGTCTTGATACTCTCTTTTCCATTTCATTCACCCTATTGGTGAGGCTTTCTTTCTTCTGTCTTTTCTAACTGGCTTACTGAGTGTTTCACTTCCTTCTTCATTTCAGCCTGAATATTCTTCAAGATTTCTATCTCTTTTCTGAATTCATTCAGAAGTTTATCCCTATCTTCCTTCAGTTCTTTGATTCCTTTGTTTGTGTGTTTGTTAAATTCACTGAACTCTTTTATCATGTGAATAATTGTTCTTTTGAGTTCCATGTCCTACATTATCTCTAGGGGGTTCTCATTGTACTCCTCTAGAGGACTATTGGTATTTGCTGGGGATATGTTATTTTGGTTTTTCAGGTAATGTTTTCCTCTGTGATTTTGGCATGTGAATTTCTTTTGTAGTTTCTGATTCTTGTGTGAGACTCAAGCCTTCAAGTTTAGGTCTACTTGTTTTTGTGAACTTTATGTGTCTTTGTAGTTTACTTTTTGGGCACGAGAAGTTGGTTCCTCTAAGCTTCAGGTTCTCTCTTTTGATTTTATATTGGAGTGGCCAGATTGCTTTTGTCTTCAGGAATTCCCT
>NW_008347189.1:2382500-2386667 GCF_000622305.1 Nannospalax galili
ATACTCTCAGGCTTTCTCCTAAGGTCTGGATCCCTCCAGGAAAGATTTTGGCCTCAGGAATTTGGGAGTTGGACTGGCCTGGGAGCCAGACCCAGGGAAGATGCTGGTCTAGGGGAGCTGGTGGCCATGCCACCCAGAGATGCAAAAGAATATGGGGGTGGGAAGTGGCCCCAAGGGCCCCTGGGGACTGCACTGAGGAGCTGGGTTGGTCTGGATGCAAAGGACCAGGAAGAGGAAAGGTCAGCCCCAGCATCCAGGAAAGAAGCTGGGAGGTTGTGCAGACCCAGGGAAGCAGAGGGAGGTGAGGGTGGGGCCAGGCCCAGAAGCAGTGCTCCTGGGGACCCCAGAAAGTACTGAGTTGCTCTGGGTGCAAAGGATCAGGAAGCATTGGTGGTTCTCCTGGTCTCTGGGGCTTCAAGACAAGGAATGGGACAGGACCCAGGCTAGGAGGAGAGACTGGCAGGGGAGATGTGAAGGTGAATGAGGCTGGGAGAGTCAAGGCAGGGAGGGCATGATTGACTTACCCTGGAGAGAGCGGCCTGCAGGCCGGAGAGAGGCCTGCAAGTTATGCAGGCCCAGGGAAGCAGAGAGGTTAGTTTTTTAATATATGTTTTTGACTGAATTTTTGTGGATTTCATACAATACATTTTAATTATATTAAACCTCCCCTATCTTCAAGCCCCCCCATAGCCCACCCACAAGATTTCGTGCATTCTGACTTATATGCCAAAGCAAGTTTGTGTACTCAGCAGTCTCTCAGTGTGAGTATATCCACTGGAACCTACTTCGTCTAGCTAACATCGCTTACTTAAGAAGATTGACTCTTTCTCACCCAGCAGTAATCAGTCGCCAATAGTTCCTCAGCTAAGTTTGGGGCCTCGTGTCCATTTCCCAAGTTCTATACTGGGTTTTATCTGATTGAGTTTGCATGAGTGTTGTGTATATTTTCACCATTTATTTTTTAGTTCATATGAACAAATTCCCAGGACCCTGTCAGACCGTTTCTTTATGAACATGTACCACCCTTGGCTCTTATAATCTTTCTGACCCCTTTTCTGCCGTGGTCCCTGAGCCCTAAGTGGGTGAGGTTTAATATGGAAGTCCTATCCAGGGACATGTGCTCTGCAGTCTCTTATTCTCTACACTTTGGTCAGTTGTGGGCTTCTATATTCATGACCCTCTGATGCATAAGGAAACTTTATTGATAGGAGTTGAGAGATGTATTAGTATTCTCTCTACCCCTTGTCTCTCTACCCCTTGAGTCTTAGGTGTAGAGGTTCCATTGTCAATGTGCCACTTAGTGTTGGGCATTTCACAGATGCTTATTCATTGTGTGTAACCAGTTGTGGGACTCTGTATTAGACTCGGTCTGTTGCAAACAAAGCTTATTTGATGAGTGGTGACTGGTATACTTGTCTGTAAATATAAGGATCCATATTTAGCATTAAATAAGAAATTATGTTTGTCTAGGGCTGTGACAAACATAAGGTTTTCTCTAGGATCTATGACCTCTCTGGCCATGTATATTTGATTATGTTTACAGTGCTACACATGAGTTCCCTCCTATTTGTCAGGCTTTAAGTCTGATTAGATTGCTGTTGATTGCTCCCAAGATAGAAGTGCCACTACTGCACTCATATAGTTTTGCTGTGCTGGTCGTTGTTGTGGTTATTAGGCTTTAAAGCTGGGCTTGGACCATTGATGGATTTTCTCCCTTAGCAGTTTCCATAGTGTCCTCCACAACTATAAGAGCTAGTCTTTAAGGAGGAGGCTTTCAGATCAGGTCCATCTCAGTTGCTCCAAGTCTTATGTCCAAAGTATATCCTCTCTTCAGCAATAGGGAATTACCTTCAAGTTCTGGGAAGTAATCAGGGCTGTGGCAATAGCTGAGTCATTTTTGGAGTCTCTTGGACTATCTGAACCAACAACTCAAAGGGAAGTTTCTCCTGTCTGGAAATGGGTTTCTTGTTATATAGCCTTCAGATATGTGCAGGCACTCATGTACATTTGCATCACTGTATGTATAATTTTCAGTGGACTTTTGAACTGATAGATTCCCCTCTGGTTTTTCACACCACATAAACATTATTCACATTTAGTCTCTTTCTCAACTGACAGATTCCCCTCTGGTTTTTCACACCACATAAACATTATTCACATTTAGTCTCTTTCTCACTGTTTAATCCTCCAAAAATACATACAGCCAATACGATAGGCAATTTGAAGATGCCTGATACTTCATTCTGAAAAGCAAACCAATGATACCCACTCTATAATGAAGTTCATATTCTAGTAGATGCAAAAAAGAAATAAAAGTAACATTAAGTTTAAAAATGGGGAAATGAGTTTTATTCATATAAAAAATTATCATTGACATTAAATTTTCTATGGAAACTTTAAAATGAAAATTACTAGACTTTAACATTGAATATTACAAGATGATAGATTCCTCAAGTAATATATAAAAGCAATGGTATTTTATAGACTGTAGAAAGCAACAGGGATATAAACTGAATGGCAGTTTCAGTAGTTATATATGCATAAATATTTATGATAAATTTATCATTTATACAATGATTACATTGAAATATTAGAAGGTACTATAATGAATTAAAGATAAGCATTAACAAATACACATTTAAAATATATGCAAAGTTCACAAAATTTGTGGTGTCCATTTTCTCCAAATTGATTTATGTAATGGTGATCAAAATTCTTTCAATGTATTCATTTACAAGTTGGCCTAAAATATATATGGCAATGCAAAGAGCCTTTTGCAGCAAAAGAAATTTTGAACAAAAACAAAGTTGAATTTGCTGTATCTAATTTACAAAGTTGGAGTTCAAAATATAATAGAACCAGGCATAGTAGCTCATGCCAGCACTTGGGATGCTAAGTCTAGAGGATTTCCATGAGTTTGAGACCAACGTCAACTACATGGTAAATTCCAGGCCAACTTGTGTTACAGAATAAGACCCTGTCTCAAAAAGCAAAGCAAAGCAAACTAGGACAAAGAAGCAAAAGTATATCATGCTACTTACCAAAGGAACAAAGTAAACCAACGATACAAAATTGAGTCCACATACAGATCTACATTAAAAAAAAATTGCATTCTTTTTACACATACACCAAGGCAATTCAACACTGAAAGATCAGCTTTTTGAAGGATATTGTACTGGGGAATGGACCTATGCAAAGAACAAAATGAGTTTCAAGCCTTGCTCTACATCAAACTGAAGAACACTTTATAATAGATAATACACTTAAATTTAAACAGCACATTGCAGAAGTAGGAATAAATATTGGAGAAAATCTTGCCTGTTGTGTTGGGCAAATGTTTCTTGATTTTACTCAAAAGGCATTTGGAAATAAAGAAGAAATGATAAATTGGACTTCATAAAAATGAATATGTTCTGCTTTTGAAATACATTATCAAAAATGAAAACAAATATAGAATATAAAAAAATACACATATCTGAAAAGAAAAATTTCATTTAGGTTGCTTAAACTTCTTCACGATAATAAGAAGATTGACTACTTAATTAAAACATGAACAGAGACTCGAAGAGACACTTCAAAAAAGAAGATATACAAATAACTAACAATCAGATTAAAAGATGTTCAACCTCATTAGCCAGAGAAATGCAAATTAAAACCACAATATGATACCACTTCAACTATACCAAACCATCTAATTAAAAAGACTAATCACCAATTTTGCAGAGGATGGTTAGCACCTCAAGTTCACATTTTGCTGGTACCAATGTTAAATGTTGCAACCATTTTAGATTAATAACTTGCTAGTTTCTAATAGACACATACTTGCTATTTGGCTTATCAGTTCATTCCTGGTAATTTTATCCAAGAAAATAAAAATTTTATGTCCGACCATCCTCAGGCCCCTTGGGGAGCACCTCTTCTGGTCCTGGCCCCGCCCTCACCTCTCTCTGCTTCCCTGGGCCTGCACCACAGGCTAACTCTCCTAGCCTGTACTACCATCTTCAAGCCTCTTGGGCTAAGTCTATAGTGCAGCTCTCCGCGCCGGGACTCCCTAAGCCACATTCACCCTTCCATCGCCCCTCCCCTCACCGTTCTATGCTCCTAGTTTGGGCCCTGCGCCATTCCTAGTCTTGGGGCCCCAGACACCTGGGGAACCAATACTGCTTC
>NW_008347189.1:2387494-2388291 GCF_000622305.1 Nannospalax galili
ATATGTGACACCATAAATAGACCAACCTTTATGAATCATAGGCATACAGGAAGGAGAAGAATCCCAAGATAATGGCATAGACCAGATCTTCAACAGAATCGTGGAGGAAAATTTTCCAAAATTAAAGAAAGACATGCCCATACAAATACGAGAAGCATATAAAACACCAAACAGACGGGACCAGAAAAGAAACTCTCCATGGCACATCATAGTAAAAACAATAAACGTACAAAACAAAGAGACAATACTGAAAGCTGAAAAAGACAAGTCACATATAAAGGAAAACACATTAGGTTTACAGCTGACTTTTCAATGCAAACTATGAAAGCCAGAAGAGCCTGGACCAAAGTATTCCCAGTGTTAAATGACCACAGATGCCAACCCAGATTACTATATCCAGCCAAAATGTCTATTATAGTTGAAGGGGAAAGAAAAATCTTCAATGACATAAATAGGCTGAAGGAATTGATGTCCACAAAACCAGCCCTTCAGAGAATTCTGGAAGAAATACAAAGAGCTGAAGGAAGGAGTGACTATACCCAAGGGGTTGCAGAAAGAACTCCAAGGAGGGTATAACAGTGTAAAAGTATAGCTATAGCAAGAATATAAACAAAAAAATGTCAGGATTCAAAAATCATCTTTCATTAATAACTTTAAACATTAATGGGCTGAACTGCCCAGTCAAAAGACACAGTCTATATGAATGGATTAAGAAACAAAAACCCATCTTTTTGTTGTCTGCAAGAAACTCATCTCACTTTCAAGGACAGACACTATCTCAAAGTGAAAGGATGGAA
>NW_008347189.1:2393434-2416171 GCF_000622305.1 Nannospalax galili
TCCCCCCCCCAAATTTTTTATGTCCATATAATGACAATTTCTTTTTTCACTCATGTGTATTTTATTGAATTTTTATGCACTTCATACAATACATCTTAACTGTATTTAAACCCTCTCCCCTATGTGTACCACCCATAGCCTCTCCACCAAATTCCATGCATCCTGTCATATATGTTAAGTTTGGGTCCTCAGATGTTCTTTGGTGTGAGTTCATCCACTGGAGCTTGGTCAGCCTGTTCAGCATCACTCCCATAAAGAGGACCAACTCTTCTTCACCCAGCAATGATCAACTGCCAATAGTTCCTCAGCTAATGTTGAGGCTTTTTACTCATTTCCCCAGTTTTATGCTGGGGTTTTGTTTGGTTGAGTTGGCATGGATCATGAGCATGTTGTTACCATTGCTGTAAGTTCATATGAGTACTTTCTAGCTGTCTGGAACATGATTTCCTTGTGGTCATCCACCACCTCTGACTCTTACAGTCTTTCTGCCTCTTCTTCCACAATGGTCCTTGAGCTTTGGGTGACAGAGGTTTGATATCAGTGTCCTATTTAGGGATAAGCACTCTGCAAATTTCTTATTCTTTGACTTTGGCCAGCTTTCTGGGTTAATCACCCCCTGCTGCATGAGGAAACTTTGCTGGTAAGTTGAGAATACAATAATGTTCTTTTTTCCCCCTTTCTGGTATGTTCCATGAGCCTGAGGTATAAGTCCAATTAGACAGCTGTTGATTACTCCCAAGATAAAAGTGCTACTATTGTACCAAAAGTGATAGTTTGCTGGGCTTGCCATTGTGGTTCATAGACTTATAGCTGGATGGAATCACCAATCGTTTTCTTTCTTGGCAGCTTGCTTGCAGATGCTGTGAGAGCTAGTCTTCAGGGAGGTGGCTTCCAGATTAGTTCCAGCTCAGTCTTTCCAAGTCTTGTGTCTAGAGTGTGTCCTGTCATCAGCAATAGGGTCTTACCTTCAAGTTCTGGAAGGCAATTAAGGGCTGTGGCAATAGCCTGTGTTCATTAAGGAGTCTCTTGGAGGACTCTGACTACCAACTCCTCTGTCTGGCATTGTGCTTTCAGATATATATATATATATATATATATATATAATGTGTTTTCAGTAGGCTTTTGAATTAATACATTTTCTTCTGGGTTTTCATGCCACCTAAGCATATCTCTCCTCTCTTCCCATTTCCTCACCAGTAAAAGTAGCTCCCATTTTCCTCATTTTTCCTGTTGATAACACCTGTATACTACTCTCCCCCTCTCTCCAGCTCCTTCTCCTTTACCCACCTGATTCCTTTCCATTTCATTGGCTCCTGTGGTTACAGATAGACATATACTTACATCTAACAATTTGGAACTATGAGTCTGAACAAAGAGCTCTCAAAAGAAGAAAGAAAAATGGCTAAGAAGTGGGCTGGTGAGATAGCTCAGCATCTAAAAGCACTAGCTGTTCCTGTAGAAGATCTGGGTTCAAATCCCATCACCCACATGTCAGCTAACCGTCCTTAACTCCAGTTTCAAGGGATCAAATAGAACATAGTCTCTTCTGGGCCCTGAGGGCACTGCATGACATGGATGCACTTAACATACATGCAAGCATTACACTCACACACATTAAATAAATAAATAAAAAGTTAAAAATTAAAATTTGCTAAGAAATACCTTCAAAAGTTCAATATCCTTAGTAATTAGGGAAATGAATATCAAAACTATTTTAAGATTTAATCTTACCCCAGTCAGAATGGCTAAGATCAAGAGACAAATGACACCAAATGCTGTCAAGGATATAGTGAAAGGGAATGGCTCACTCACTGCTGGTATAATGTAAATTGTACAAGTATTGTGGAAAGCAGTGCAAAGAACTCTTAGAAAACTAAAAATAAAGATAGCATCTGACCCTGTTATCCCACTCCTTGGCATATGCCCAAAGGACCCAATACCTTACTCTTCCATGTTTGTTGTTGCTCTTTTCACAGTAGTTAGGAAATGGAACTAACCTAAATGGCACTCAGAGGATGAGTAGATAATGAAAATGTAACACATTTATGCAAAGGCATGGTTTTCAGCAGTAAAGAAAAATGAAATTTCCAAGTAAATGGATAGAACTAGAAACTGTTATACTAACTGAAGTAACACAGACTCAGAAAAACAAGAGATGTATATTTTCCCTCGTTGTGGCTTTGATTTTCATTTCCCTGATTATTAGAGACATTAAGCATTCATTTACATGCCTATTGACAATTTTTAAAAAAGCTTTCTCTGGGTAAATGTCTATTGAGATTGTTTTACCATTTAAAGATTTGGTTATTTGGACTTTCATCACTGAGTTCTGTGTTTCTCACATACTTTAATGTTAACTTCTAACCAGACATATGGTTTCAAATATTTTCTTCCAATTGACTGACTTTCCATTTTTTCCATTTTCTTGACTATGAACAAGTCTTTTAGTTTAACATTGCCTGACATCCTTATTTTCTTTTTAGATGTGTTATCCAAAAATTCATTTCAAAGGACAACATCAAATCACTCCTCCTAAAGTTTTCTTCTGGAATATTTTCAGTTTCAGATCTTCTGTTCAGGTCATTGTTCCCCTTTCAACTAATGTTGGTGTATGATATAAGATCAGGGTCCAGTTTCTGTCTTCTGTTTGTGGATAAACAGTTTTTTGAACACCACATAAGCCCTTATGCAAACATATATACCCAAACTAGAAATTAAAAAAAAATAATGTAACTTGAGAAGAGATCCACTCTCAAAACAACACTTGGATTTATGATGCATAATTACATCATCAGGCAATTTATTTTAAGACCAAATAACAGTTGTCCTCTCTCTATCTTTGCCATTCAGGATATATGCAGTCTTTTCAACATAGGACTCACTCTTCTGTAGTCTAACAGTTTTGCTCCACACTACCTTATTGGAAACACACTGAACTCTTACTATTCCAGATATAGCAGGCATGGTTCCACAGTTTGGGAATGACATTGCTGTCTTTTGCTCAGAACGGTTCCTTCAGACGTGCACAGAGTAATATTTTGGTCTTGTAGAGAAGATGAGGAAACTGGCTACTTGAGAGCCCTCACTAGATACTGAACTCTGGGATGGAGAAAAGGGTTCTCTCTAAGGTCTCATGCCCATGACTTAATCTGATAAACTATGGCGATTATCAAAATGCGGGGCGAACTCAAAATAAAAATTCCAAATCACTTATAAATATTAGCCAAGGGCATAATTGTCATTCAATATTATAAACAGAAATTCTTAATCTTTATGATTATGCATTGATCAAGACAACCTTCACTTTCTCAAGTTCAACTAAACTTTGGACAGGTGTCACTCAGGTAGTGAAGTCTGGTAGTAAAATGTTCTGCATAAAAGAATTACAGCAGAAGTATATAAGGGAACCATCTGTTGAGGGAAGCTTTGTCTCCAGCCTGAAAACTTTAGGAATTGTAAAATGTGCCTAATAAGAGAATGGTGTTGAGGGCAGTATGGAATCGTCGTAATTTAGTTTTAGGGACTCTGGATGATTTTGTTATTACATTGTAAAATCGAAGCCAAATGCAATGTTTATAATTAGAAGTATTCTAACAACTTCTTTACCAACTAGAACATAACTTAGTAATAAAGAGCAGAGGGATTTGAGTTAAAGTAAACAAGGTTAGAATGACAATGTGGCCACTTATTAACAGAATGATAGTAAAGAAATTACTTAAAAGTGTCCCAGTCATTAACTTTCATGCATCTAATCCCTTATAATTAAACCAGAGATAATAATAATAGCAAACTTAGAAAGTTGTTTCATTGACAATCTATGGAGCCTAGTAGGGGTAATTCATTTTAATCTCTTTATATTTTTCTATAGTGGTAGGACTTGATATGACTTTTTTTAAAGGCCTTTAGTGTTAGTTATTCCTTCCCACACACATTCATCTGCCTTGCCCTCCCATTCCCCACCCCAATTAACCCTTCCTAGTCTATAGCTTCCCTTTTCCCTTTACATCACCTATTAGTGTCTTCCAGACTCAAGAGGGCAGGGGCACATATGAACTCATACCAGTTATGACAGCATGCAAAAGACCTATGCAAGCTCAAGCCAGACAAAACCACAGCATGCAGAGTGAAGGTGGGCACATGCCCCACTCCTATCTAAGGAGCTATTGACCACAGATAGCTGCTCAGAGAGGAAGGGTTATTCTTCTTTAGAGTACAGCCCCTGCAGGCTGACCATACTGTAGTGCTTAGCCACACACCCAAGTATATGGTCAGCATGAATTTAGCTCAGTGGGTTTAAAAAGCAAAAGAATAAAAGTAAGCCATCTTTTCATGCTTCAAGTTTTTAAGACAAGTCATTTCTGAACATTTTTACAGCAAGGAAAAGTTTTAGAAGGTAAACTTTAGTGGACTATGTAAAAAAATCAAAGCTGAATGAGAATTTCACAAAATGATAATTTTCTCTAGTTGCTATACATTTATGTTTAGTTTTATGGTGTATGTAAATATTTTATATCTTTTGTGAATGGTTGAAAACTGATTCCAAAACATTTCCAGAAAAAGTAAATCAAGGTTAATGAAATGAAAATTTAAAAAAATGTGAATATTAGCATAGTTTAATGATATCATTTTATATAATAATGTAGTAGGTCACTTATTATTTTAAAAAAACTAATATCATTAAAATGAAAACAAGTGTTAAAATGACAGAAGTACTGGCAGCTACAAATGCTGCAAGAAATGGTTTTATAGAGACTGAAAGAAATATAGGGGCAGATCTAGGAATCCTGAATAGAGGTGATCATTCATTCACAAACATTTATTGAGTAAGATAGACAGTAGGTGAAAAACTAATATTGGTATAGCCCTCTTTATAACATAGCCACATATATAATTTAATTTACTAGTGCTGCAGTTCTGTGAAACATATACATCCTTAGGAGGAGTGAGGAAATTCAAGGGATTGGCGTAAATGTCCTTGATCATAAGAAAACTACTGAAGCATTTAGTAAAAATACTATTACCTATTATAAACATTAAGTAAGCATTCTGGAATTGAAATCCAACTGCTTTCCAAGCGTAGTCCCTGATTTTACCAGCAACCCATGCTAAACAATCTTCTAATCATCTATATAAAGTTGACATAAGGGCATTTTTCTTCCTATTGCTTCAATTTTCTTTGATTAAGGATTTTTACCACCGCAGAACATAAAAAGGATGAATGTCTTATAAAATTCTTCATTTCAAGCGAGAAGTGGTATGCACATGAAAGATTAGAGTGTGATCAAAGTATAGAGAGAGGAAATTAGTCAGCTAATAAGTGCATGGAAAGATGATGACGCTACACAGTATAAGAGAGGAGGAATGTGGAAACAGACTGACAGAAATGCAAAACTCTAGAGGGAAATTTACTTTGTTATCTGTATTTGGAAGTAATTTTAGTGCTTACTGTTTCAGCATGACAGTCACAGATATTTCTTACTGGACACCTAACATGGATTTCCCCTAAGTTTTTTGTTTGTTTGTTTTTTGTTTTTTTCATGATCTTGGTATAAGAACTCGTACCTCAGAGTTCAATATTGTAACTGGACTGTTACACGTAAATAAAGCAAGAAAATCTATGATTTAGTACATCTTCATGTTTGCTTTTTAGTCAATAAGAAAGCAGATTTAATATACTGCTTTGTTCAAGTCATCTACCGTGTGAGGTTTTAGGTTCTGTTTCTTCATCTAGCTGGTAAACATCAAACATGCAAGGACAATTCCCACCAGAGCTGAGCATTTTCACATGAAAGTAGTTCTCATTTAAAATAAAGCAAGTAATGTAAGTACATGTAGATTAAAATAAAACATAACCATTTTCTTTTTTCCAATTATTAAAAGAAAGTCACATAAAAAAACTGAAATAGTGGCCACTAGAAAGGAGGTGTGGAAGGCAACATTTCCAGCAAAGATAATACTTTTTGTTGAATCATTAAGATATGCCACTAGCACATTCTGACCAGCTAAGTCAAAAGGAACATGTGAAATGCATAGAATTTCTCCTACTGCTAAGATGTGGTAAGAGGAAAAAATAACCTAAGCTCTAAAGTGACAATTACAAAGCATAGGAGTATGAAGACTAAAACTGTACCCCTAGCATGGGGTGAGAGCCCATGCTCATAATCCCAGCACTCAGGAGGCTGAGGTAGGAGGATCACAAGTTTGAGGCCAGCTTGGACTACATAGTGAGACTCTTGTCTCAAAAAAGAAAAAAAAATTGTAACCCTGATATCTGAGGAAGTGTAGGACATGAAGCAGACTTCAAAGTGAACACACACTAATACAGTGTCTCATTGAAAAATAGTACTTGAAGTTAAAATAAATTTCAGGTATTTTTAAATGTGTGTAAAATTCATAAATCAAATTTATACATCAAACACGTACTATTTATTTTCACTAATAAAGTGCTTAAGAAAATTTCTCCGTGGTCAAAATTAAATACTAATTGTTTTCCACATCAAGGAATTATGCTGGTATTAAGAAATAAAGGCTTAATTCTAATAAATTAAAACACAGAATCATTCAAAAGTGAAAAAATATGAATTTTTTAAATGTGTTAAAATTCTTGTAATTTTGCAGTAAGAGGTCTACCTTTTCCAATAAAGTGCTTAAGAAAATTTCTCCGTGGTCAAAATTAAATACTAATTGTTTTCCACATCAAGGAATTATGCTGGTATTAAGAAATAAAGGCTTAATTCTAATAAATTAAAACACAGAATCATTCAAAAGTGAAAAAATATGAATTTTTTAAATGTGTTAAAATTCTTGTAATTTTGCAGTAAGAGGTCTACCTTTTCCAACATTTAAAAAGTATCCTTTTATCACTATAAAACTATTAAAATAATTCTGAGACTATTTAATATCAGAAAAATATATGCTAGCAACACTCAAGAATTAAAATCTGGATTGTAGGCTCTCTGAAACAAAGAATGTCTTCCTTTTCGTCACCTCCATTCCTTGCACATAATCTTTAGTCCACATAATTTTTATGGAAATAGTATCACAATCTGATAGGTGGATAAGAACATATTTCCACCTTGTAGAGCTCAGTTACTTAGTCTTTTTGCTTAGTGTGCTTCTTAGCACTGTCTAGATTCTCCAGCACAGGCTTTGAAGATGACGAGACAGTACCAGTAGAAGTCGGTTTAGCATCATTTTTCCTTTCACATGATAAAAACTGCTACCGCCAGACAAACAGATCCCACACAATGTATCCTCAAGGAGTCACTACAGAATTCTTTGTCGTCATCGTGGTTGCCTTTATGGTCACAAGCAGGACAGTGTAAATGAATATAAGATTATGCTTTGATATTATCAGATGCTGGGTATGCTGGAATGTGAAGATAGTTGACCCCAGCAGGGTTATCATGGGAGGGCAGGGTATCTTCAGTCATTCATCATCTTCTGGTTTCCAGCCTCCAAAATTTTAGCAACTGTTCACAAGTTGTGATAACAGTACCACCTGCACCTCAGGCCCATCCAATAGCAATCATAACTAGTCAGTCTTTTCTGTAAAAGTGTGTGTGACTCTGCCTCCTATTTTCCAAGTTCTGGTCACTTCCCACTCCTGCATCCAAGGTCAAACAAGTAGAAAGGAACAGCCCTGGGAAAATAAGTCATGTGACACATTGTACTATCAGATTTTGTTCTTTTTCCTGCCCTCTGTCTTTTTGTCTCTTCCTCTTCCTCACTGATGTAGAACCGATTCTTGTAAAAGTAGAGGGTGAAGGAAAAGGAAGAAAAGGGGACATTTCCACATATAATTTTTCAAAAGCTCTCTCCATAGAGCTTAAAAACCACAGCGTCTTGTTGGAGAAGGAGCTTGGTGTTCTCCAGTATCCAGAAGGAAGTTTCTATCTACTCTTTATTTTCCTGTTAGACACTTGTCCGGCCTCTGTTCACATGGCCTGCAAAAAAAATTTACCTCCTAGCTCTGCCTAGCCATCAAAAAACATTATAAATTACTTATCACAGGCATGTGAAATTATAGCCTCCACTAATAGTCAATATATTTTAGACACTACAATAAATTAAACTTTCCTTAGTGAGTCTATTTAAATGGAAACTTTAACCTCAAGTTTCTTGCAATTTCTTTGTCAAGTCCTCTAAAGTTGTATTTTTATTGATATTTTCAAAATCAATTCATATAACATCAAACCTATAAAAGGTTCATCATAGACCAAATACCTCTCTAACCTTTTAAGCTTTCACAGTATAAACTGTCTTTTTTATTTATATAAGTTTGGGAAAGATACAAATGTAATCAAAACCCCAAGGCAACGTTTTATGGCAGTTTTCAGAACTCTTCACTATAAAAACTGCTCAAACCTACAAACATAAAAGTTTCCAATAAAATTTGTTTTAGATACTGGTAATAAAACACTCTTTGCTTGCCTCTTAACTCCAAATTTTGGAACCACAGCTGTCCAAATGCCAAAGATATATTTCTAATTCCTCAAACACACATTCACCAAAGTTGTAGTATCTCTCAATTGAAACACACTATTATTTATTAGATATTTTAATATTTTATGTGCAATAAATGTATGTTCAAATGAATAAAAAATAGGTCCATACTAAAGAATCACAAAGAATGTTACATAAATCACTAAGGCATCTTAAAATAAAACTGTACATTACTTGTAAAAAAAACACATCCACTTGATTTTATCAGAAATTCTTATAAATTTTGGACTCTGTGTTTTATAATTGAAATTGAAATAAGGAAGAAAAGTGTAACTTAAATATACACGTAATTCATACTGGGAAGTCCTCTGAAAGTGGGCACACACTCAAAGTTAAAGGCCTTTGCAAGGTTGATTTCTATCCAGTTCTTATGAGTACCACTGATAGATGCCACCACTGGCTGTGCCATTCAACACATATAGCCCTGGATGTGGCCAGTAGTTTATTCAACACAATCTTTTCAAACCTCAGACCTTGATGTTGTTTCCATCTATTGCTCTGATCTCTATTTCTCTGAAGCACTCCATAGAATACAGCCTAGGCTTCTTCCTATGGCATCAGTTCACTTTCTGTTGTATATCAGAAGCTCAGCTGTAGATTGAAAAGTTCTCACATCCCATATGTTACTTCTGTGTTGTCACTAAGAAAAAGAGGGCTGTGCGGAGACCTGCAAAAGCTTTGGCTTTATCTCGACTTATGTTTGAATTACAGCAGTGTCGGCATCACCTTCTAATAGTGTTAGCCTGGCAAATTCACCTTTCTCAAGGGACAGTTTTCCCAATTTGTAAAACTGGGGTGATTTTCCCTCTCTTCGCCTACTTTTGGGACCTACAGTCCTTTGCTAAGCCTCCTTCAAATTCTTTCAGTGGTATATTTGATATCACTTTAAATAAACTCTCTAGGATAATTCAAACACTAGAAGCAAACACTAAGAGTCTTGTACTGGTGACTCACTAAGTAAGAACTAGGAAGAGAAACCATAGGAGGGTAGGCAAAGAACTGGGGAGGGGAAACAACAGGCAAGGTTTCTATCTTGGGCAAAAATTTGGCCTTATTAGCTCTTACCAAGAGTTTCAGAGAATCAATTACACCTGTGAGTTTGTCCCACAATAGCATTGCCCATCAATATATAAATTTATACGTGCAGTACATACAATGAATTTTTTCTAGTATGTTTCAAAGGTGGATAGGAAAAAAATTACTAAAAGTGTTATTTATGATTTTCCTGAGTTCATATTTGAATGGCGATTGTATACCTTTATTGGTAAAGACAAACGTTCTATGAAGGCAAGTTTGCTACACAGCCACACTAAGGTTTGTGGAGATGAGGGCCTGCAGGGATATGGGTAGGTGAGAGGGATTGAATGATATCCAACTGGAGTGCCCACAACCACCTCTATTCTCATCTTCTCAGAAAACTTTCTTCTCTTTATCAGTAAGGAGGCTTGGCCCATCCCCAAGTAACACACTGTCTTTCTCAGTACAGTCTGCTTTTTCTGTCTGTGATAGCATTGGCTTTCTGTAGTTCTTCACCATGGAAAAAATCTTGGTTTGGATCACATATCTATTACTTTCCTGCCCAGAGCTACCTAAAGTCCCTCCTCTTTGAGTGTTGCCTTCTGTATCCTTGAAGTCATACCTACATTCAATACTTGACCATACTGATAGCTGGCATGTTAATCACAGGATTCACTGACCTCCCTGTTCTGTAACTACTTTGTTAACTAAGGAGTTAATGTTTTCGATTGCTTTTACATTTCCATGGTACTCTAGCAATTTGACTCAATTATCATGGACAAATGCTTCAACTCTAAATAATATAATTAGCTAATATTGAAAATACTCTGCATTTAGTTTTTCAGTTTAATTTTTAATTATGTATATATGACTATGTCGGTGTGTAGGTTTGTGTGCGAGTGAGTGAAGTTACCCACAGAATCCAGAAGAGGGCATCAGATCCCCTGGAACTGGACATTACAAGCAGTTATAAGTTGCCTGACATAGGTGGTAGGTACCAAACTTAAAACAGTATCTCCTAAGTAATTTCCTTTGCTGTGATCAAAACACTGACCAAATCCAACCCTGAGAAGAACAGGCCCACTCCATCCAACATCTTCTAGGTCATAGTTCACCAGTGAATGAAATCAGTACAAGAACTCAGGGCAGGAACCTGGAGTCAGGAACTGAAGCACAGACTGTGGAGAAATGCTGCTTACTGACTTGCTCTTCTGGCCTATGCTCAACCTGCTTTCTTATACAACACAGGATCACCTGCCCAAGGGTGGCACCACACACACAATGGACTGGGTCCTCCCACATCACTCAAAAATCAAGAAACTGCCCCACAGACACGTCCTCAGGAAGATCCAATGAAGGCAATTCCTGTCCATCACCCTTGCATTCAATTTTATTCCATTAAACCTACCACATTAAATCTTAGATTTAGTGGACACCCATCCTAAGTCCATTGACTCTTTTTGGATTTTCTTATTTCTCTCACCAGTCTCAAATTCCATATTTTTATTAATATAATAAATATTTTCAGTAGCCCCATCCATTTTTCTCCATGCTATACCCACTGTAAAACCCTCCAATGAATAACACTGAAAGTTCTCTAGTCTTTCTAAATTCACCGAAAAGATAACTATGGTATCATGTAGTGATAGCAAAGCTATCACTAAACCACGACAGATGAAAATCTGAGTCCTATGGATATTAGCTGCATCATCCATTATTACAAAAATCCCAATGGATAGTACAGTAGGTTCAAAGATCCTGTATTGTTACAATTTATCATTTGAAATTATATGAAAATTACTGATGATTTGTGATCATTTTGAGAATATTAGATTTGCAGCAATATGAAAACACACAAAGAGGAACACAATGAAAATTTAAGAAAATATGTATGTCATGAATGCACTGTATACATATACACTTGCAGATAAATATACATAGATGAATCTATTTTATGGCTTACTACTCTAAAATATACAAAAATGTATAATAAGTTTAAAATCTCAGATAATTTATGCAAACACAGAACATCCATGTACCATTTACAGATCAAGAGTATGTGAGTAAATATAAAGATGCAGTACTATGGGTTAGCAAGATGGCTCAGTGACAATGTGAGTTGGATCTCCAGAACCCACATGGTAGAAAGAATCAACTCCAGCAAGACATCCTCTGACCTCTGCAGCTCCAGATATGTGCCATGGCATGCATGAACTCTCTTCCAGGCACCAAATATGTAAATGAAAAGAAGAAGAAGAAGAAGAAGAAGAAGAAGAAGAAGAAGAAGAAGAAGAAGAAGAAGAAGAAGAAGAAGAAGAAGATAAAGTACTAAGTCAAAGATATAAAATTCAAGCACATATGTAGCTGAGGCAGGAGGATCATGAATTGAGGCAGGCCTCAGTTACATAGAAAGAACTTGTCTCAGAAAACCAAAAATAACTAAAAAGCTTTGCATTCCTGGGCAGCACAGCCACCAGCTTCTTGGTGCCAGCATATTTCCTGGGTAAGTTCAGCTGCACCCACTGCACTTTGACTCTCCCAGCCTCATTCGCCCTCCCAGCTCCCCCACCCCATTTCTCCCCCTAGCCTGGACACTGGCCCTTTTCTTGTCTTGGCACCCCAGGCCCCTGGACTGCCCAGACTCCCCACTGCTTCCTGATCTTTGCATCCAGACCAACCAAATTCCTCCCTGTAGTCCCTGGGAACCCTTGGGGCCCCTTGCTACCCCCACCTCCCTTTGCATCCCTGGAATGCACAGCCACCAGCTTCCTGGGGTCAACATCTTTCCTGGAAGGATCTAGACCTTAGGAGAAAGCCTGAAAGCATCTGATCCTCATCTGACTTGGGCCTCTGTGGGAACTCCTGAGCAACAAGACAAAAGCAATTTGGTCTCTCTAATATAAAATCAAAAGAGAGAACCTGAAGACTAGACTAACCAGCTTTTCATGACCATCAAATAAACCACAAAAGCACATAAATTTTCAAAAAGAAGCAGTCCTAAACTCAACAACAACAAAAAAAATGGCTTGAGTCTCACACAAGAATCAGAAACTACAAAAGAAATCCACATGTAAAAGTCAAGGTGAAAAAATAATAAAATGAAAAACTCAAATAATACATCCCCACCAAATGCCAATATTCCAGTAGAGGAGTGTGATCAGAGGCCCCTAGAGATAGCACAGGACATGGAATTCAAAAGACCATTTATAAACCTGATAAGAATTCAGTGAATTTAAAGAATATGTAAACAAAGAAATCAAAGAATGGAAAGAAGATGTGGTAAACTTCTGAATAAATTCAGAAAAGAGTTGGAAATATTGAAGAATACTCAGGCTGAAATGAAGAAGGAAGTGAAGCACTCAGTAAGACAATGAGAAATGACATGAGAAAGCCTCACCAATAGGATAAATGAAATGGAAAACAGAATAGCAAGACTGGAAGATAAACTGGATGAAATAGTTTACACAAGCAAAGGGTATGAAAAATTTAAGAAAACACAAGAATGGAATATCCAGGAATTGTGTGACACCATAAAGAAACCAAACTTATGAATCATAGGCATAGAGGAAGGAGAAGAATCTCAGGATAATGGTATGGACCAGATCTTCAATAGGATTGTAGAAGAAAATTTTCCAAAATTAAAGAAACACAATACAAGAAATATAGAACACCAAATAGACAGGACTAGAAAAGAAACTCTCCATGGCACATCACAGTAAAAACTCTAAAGGTACAGAACAAAGAGAGAATACTGAAAGCGCAAAAGAAAAACAATAAGTCACATATAAAGGAAAACCCATCAGAATTACAGCTGACTTTTCAGTGCAAACTATGAAAGCCAGAAGAGCTTGGACCAAAGTATTCCCAGTTCTAAATGACCACAGATGCCAACCTAGGTTTCTTTATCCAGACAAAATGCCTATTATAGTCAAAAGGGAAAGAAAAATTTTACATAACATAAATAGCCTGAACGATTTAATCTCCACAAAACCAGCCCTTCAGAGAGTTATTAAAGCAATACAAAGAGCTGAAGAAAGGAATGACTATACCCAAGGGGTTACAGAAAAAAACTTAATGAAAGTATAACTGTAGAAATGCACACCTACACCAAGAATGTGAACAGAAATAAAAATTGACAGGAATCAATACTCATCTTTCATTAATAACTTTAAATAAATATCAATGGACTGAACTCCCCAGTCAAAAGACACAGACTAGTAAAATGGATTAAGAAACAAAATCAATCTTTTTGTTTTCTGAAAGAAGCTCATCTCACTTTCAAGGACAGGCACTACCTTAAGGTGAAAGGATGGAAGAAAATATACCAAGCAAATGGTACTAAGAAAAAAGCAGGCATTGCAATTCTAATATCCAGCAAAATAGACTTCAAACTAAAACTAATCAGAAGGGACACAGCGGGCCACTTCATTCTGATCAAAGGAACAATTGACCAAGAAGATATTACAATCATGAACATATATTCACCAAACTCTGGTGCACCCAACTTCATAAAAACAGTACTACAGGAGTTTAAATCCCAGATAAATCCCAACTCATTAAGAGTTGGGGATTTCATTACCCCATTGTCTCCATTAGATAGGTCAATAGGACAGAGAATTAACAGAGAGACATATGAATTAAACAATACCATACATCAAATGGGCCTAACAGACATCTACTGACTATTCCATCCAAGCGCCAAAGAATATACTTTCTATTCAGTGCCCCATGGAACTGTCACCAAAATCGACCATATACTGGGGCACAAAACAAGCCTCAACAAATACAAAAAGATTGAAATAATTGCATGTATTCTATCAGACAACAATTCAATAAAACTTAAAATCAGCATCAGAAGAAACCCTAGTAACTACATGAACACATGGAGATTAAATAACACACTCCTGAATGATGAATTGGTCAGAGTAGAAATTAAAAAGTAAATAAATAAAAGTATTCCTGGAACTAAATAAAAAGGACAGTGCAACACAACAAAACCTCTGGGACATGCTGAAAGCAGTCCTTAGAGGGAAGTTTATAGCTCTAAGTGCCTACATAAAGAAATTGGAAAGAACACAAATAAATGACTTAACATTGCAACTCAAGACACTTTGAAAGTGACAAAAAAGAAACCCAAACCCAGCAGACAGAAAAAAATAACAAAAATCAGAGCAGAAATTAATGGAATAGAAACAAAGAAAACAATATAAACAAGTGCTGGTTCTTTGAAAAGATAAAAAAGATTGATAGACCCTTAGCCCAGTTAACCAAAATAAAGAAAGAGCAGCTCCAAATCAACAAAATCAGAGGTGAAACGGGAAACATCACAACAGACACCAAAAAGATCCAGAACATTATAAGGGAATACTTTAAAAACCTATATGCTACTAAATTTGAAAACCTAAAAGAAATGGATGCATATCTAAAGGCATGGGAACCGCCAAAACTAAACCAAGAAGAGATCAACAGCTTAAACAGACCCATAACATATAAGGAAATTGAAACAGTAATACAAAGCCCTCTGACTAAAAAAAAGCCCAGGACCAGATGGATTTACAGCAGAATTCTAGATGAGGAAGAGCTGATCTTTCTAAAACAACGAACTCTAGATAGACGGACTAGACTCAGTGAATGGAAAAGCACTGGGGGATGGCTGGGGGTGCTGTCAACACAGTGGACAGTAACAGGGATGACAGAGTATATAGGCTCCAGTGGGGGGAGAGGGGCTATGAGAGGGTACCATTTGGGGTGTGGGTATATAGATGAATAAAATTGTTTGGGGTGTTCGGTATGAAATACACACAAAAAATTAATTAATTAATTAATTAATGAGTTGATATTTGAGGAAGAAACATAAAAATTTGCTTCATGTTAATTAGTAGAGGTTGATAAACATTATCATTGAAATCTACCCATGCTTTATACCCATGCTCAGGTGCCAAAGATCTAAGAAAGTAACCCACTGTGACTAGTAATAATCAGATATATAGAAATTAGAGATACATGTGTAAACATCTAAGTGTTAGTTGCATTAAAAATGAGTTTTTCTGCATGAAATAGTATATTTTAAAATGAAATGGAGACCTTTTTTAAAGGTTAAAATCTCATTCAATTTTATGTCTTATAGGGTTTATACTGAGTATAATATTGTATAAGTGCATTAATTCAAGTGAACCTAAAAATTTACAGCCAGTTTTGAAAGAGATGCATCTTTGCTTTGGAAATTGTTATTGAATATGTTAATGCTATTGTAGTTAAATGCTTCTTCTAATAAAAAATGAACACCAAAAAATAAATGAATAAAAAATATTTAAAAATGTGACAAACAACAACCAAAAATAACTAAATAAATTACTCCATAAAATTAACTATTGACA
The DNA here is from genome assembly GCF_000622305.1 of Nannospalax galili. Lineage (NCBI taxonomy): Eukaryota > Metazoa > Chordata > Mammalia > Rodentia > Spalacidae > Nannospalax > Nannospalax galili. Next base: position 2,409,334 of record NW_008347189.1, read on the forward strand.
CACTATACTACTGTACTACTTCCGTTTTCACCTCCTGTTGCTTTATGGTAAGCCCAAGTATTGAAAGTTATCAGGTTTAATGCACACAATGCTAATCATTTTTGCATGAGCAGTTGGCTCTCTAGTAGAGTTCTCATAGTTGTCATGTGTTTTTTACCACTCTGTGTGTTATATAGAACATAAAAGTCTGTGTTAATGTTTATGTTCATAGGAAGCTTTCCAGTCACCAAAAGGCCTTTGGCAAATTTTTCAGTTGTGTGGGAGTTGGCATCTTTGATCCCATTCCTTCCCTATTTAAGGTACAACTGTGCTTAGTAATTTCTCATGCTACTTTAAAAATTAGGGACCTATTTTTTAAAATGCCAGATTCATGTTAAGTATTATATATTAAAATAGGCATTAGGGAACTAAGGAAATGGTTCAGTGAGTAAAAGCATTTGCCACACAAATGTGAGCATCTGATTTCAATTCCCCAGAACCCAAGTAAAAGCCAGATGTGTGTTGCAAGCATCTGTCATTCCTGCCCTTCTGTGGGGAGATGGGAAGTAGACAGGAGAATATCCGGAATCTCATGGGTCAGATCAACTATGGTACAGTGGAGGGACAACAAAGGAGAACCCATCTCAGACAAGGAAGAGAGCCAGAATCAACAGCAGAGGTTGTCCTCTTGGAAAAATGATATACAATTATTTTCATTAAAACCAGGTCTGAACTTGATCATCATTTCAGATAATCTCTGATTATTTCACATATTTTATAGTTTCAAAGAGCAAAGGAAGCAGAAGCAAAGTGAAAGAATCCAGAAATCATTGTGCTCAAGTGGCATGTATCATTACAATAAAGTACAAAGCAGTAAGAAAAGTGATGACATGCACATAAACCCAGCAGTGAAGTATTGACAGTTTATATTTTTTCTTGAAATTAGAAATAAGCTGAGAAATATGGCAGTGAAGTCAAATAAAAATGCATGCTTCTTCCTAAACAAGACTAATAGGATGTTTTCCAGCAGCTTCTCAACGCATTATGCCATCATCATTCAAGGGCAGCAGAAAACTGGATCCCACATCAAGAGTCCCCCGACACCAAACAGTGAAACTGAAGTAAAGGTTAATGATATTTTAAACCTTTCTTCCCTTCCTTGTATTATTTTACTGTCTAGTCATTTAACATTCATGAAAGTAGGTGAACATTAATTTTGATTTTATATACTGGCTTCAGACATACTTAAACTGAAGTCATTTGATTATTACACAAAGTATAAGGTAGTAAATCTCAATGCTTCTCCATTTAATAGAATTGGACTTTACCAATCTTTGCCTTAAATTTTATTTGCTGGTTTACCATAGACTTCAATATGTACATCAATACAATAGATCGCTTCATCCTGGGTCTTGAATTCCAGTGTGGTTATTTGGGTGAAGGTTATGTAATCCAATATCATTAGGAAAATTATTACTACAAACAGTGGAATGAGGCATTCCAAAGGATAAGTTCCAGATAAATAATAATTAGATTTTTTTCAGGTCTAAAACTGAGTCTACAATTTTAGTATACATAAGTAGACTCTTTGAATTAATGGTTATACTAACTGAGAAAGATATCTTCTACAATTATAACCCTTTAGGAACTAAAGTATACTCACATGGTAGCAACCATCTCTACCCACTGTGCATGTGAGCATGTCTGCAAAGCTACCCTTCATATATATATATGGTAAATGAGCTGGAAACCACTAGCAGACATAACTTGAAGATCCATTACACAATGTAGGATATCCACAGCAGGTCTAAGAAGTATGACATTGACGTTCTGATGATGAAGTGTGTATTAAGCTACCTTCCCAGTTGACACCAATGTTTCATCACTTAGGTATCTCTACTTTTTTTGAATAGTGCTAGGATAATCTATCAACACTATTTAAGCTTCTGTTGATTCATTTGTTCATTTTTAACAGATATTGATTGAATAGCTGTCACGTGCCAGGCACTCCACTGAGTGCTGGAAAGAGTGGATCCGTGCCATAGATAAGCGTTGTCTTAGCATCCTGGTCATGCACACACATTAAGTGTCTTGATCCAAGCTCTATGTAACACACATGGTGAAGGAACCTGAGAGTCACAAAGGTATTTTTAACTAAATATTTTTTTTCGGAATAGAGCTGTTGTGAGTTGCCAGGAGGCATTCTGGAACAGTAGAAGGAATAGGATTCCTCTTTCCTCTTGAAATAATTAGCTGTGAACTTACCCTTCTTTTCTAACTGTTCAGACATGTTGGCTATGGTTCAAACTCAACTAATATATAAAAAGTAAAGCATGAAGGCAAAGTGAAATTGAGCATTCTCTGTGGCATTTATCCTATTTGAATGCCTTGTTCCTATGGGTTTGACTTGAAACAGATGGTGTACAGCAGCAACTTAATGAGATAAATATTCCTCCCCAGGTTAGGCTGTGTGGCTGGGTCCTTTTTTCATAGATAGTTAAAAGAGAATAGAATCAGCTGCTTGGATATGAGCACTTCTTTGTTGGTAACGTTTTATACCTCTGCTACCCAATATTAGACATTAGAGTCTGGTGATCAATCAAATCGGGACTTTTACTTACAGCTCTTCTCATAAAGAACTACTGTATAATTGCTTTTGTGCTTTCCCATTTCTTTTTACTTGTAAAAGTAAAACAAGCATGAGTATATTAACAAGCCAGCTGTTAGCACTTCTTTGATATTTCCCTGTGGTCTGCTCCATTAGAGGGGGCTAAGTACTTAATATCAGTTGGATTTGTTAATTATTGGTAAACAGTGCTTTATAAGTGTAGGATAATGGAATCCTTTTGTGCATTTATTTTTTATGTGGCAACTCGGGGTCCTCTTATCTTTAATAGGTTTATTAAAAAATTCTTAAAACCATAATTCAGATTTCCAAATCTTCTACCAAATAAAAAAATAATATGTTCATTTAATTACACAGCTAAAGCAAATAAAATTCCCAGGTTTTGCTCCAGATTTTACTTCTGATGATCTTGGGTCATGTCCTCTGTACCTAACCTCATGGAGGGAAAATATAAAACACCATTACTTTTGTGACATGAATCAATACTTCATTCAATTATTCATTTACTCACAATCTATATCATATTTTTAAATTTTTAAAAATTATTTATTTAATAGCCATATAATTAGAAGAAGCATTTCATTACAACAGCATTGGCATATTCAATAACATTTTTCTGAGGTAGGGTACATCTCTTTCAAAATTGGCTGTACATTTGTAGGTTTACAGATGAATTATTACACTTATATAATCTTTTACTCATTATAAACTCTATAAGACATAAAATTAAATGAGGTTCCAACATTTAAAAAAGATCTCGACTTCGTTGTCAAAACACACAGTTTCATACAGAAAAATTCATTCCAAGGCTATTGACATTGAGACATTTACTTTCTGAGCTCCTTGGCATCTGAGCATGGATATAAAGTCATCAGGTAGATTTCAATGGTAATGTTTTTCACATCTACTAATTCTTAAGGAGCAAATTTTAATGCTTTGAAGAATTATTACTATTATTATTTTATTTATTTTTATTTATACACCCACTTCCCAGGTAGCACGCTCCCATAGCCTCCCTTCCCCGACTAGAGCCCTTATACTCTGATATCCCTGCTACTGTCTGCTGTGTTGTTGGCACCCTCAGAAATTCCCCACTATTTGCCCTTTTGGTGAATCTAGACAACCTATCTAGAGGTCTTTGTTTTAGGAGGGTCAGCTGTTCCTCATCTAGTGGTAATCAGTTGTCTATATTCCTTTGGAAAAGATTGGAGTCTGCTGTTCATTCTCCCAGTTCTATGCTGGGTTACTATCTGGGAATACCTTTGGCCACCTGACCAACAACTCAAAAGAAGGTATCGCTTGTCTGGTATTGTTGCTTGTTATGTAGCCTTTAGCTATACATATGGACTCTTATAAAGTTATGTTGGCCCATTTAATCTTTGGTTATAGTTTCCTTATGGGTGTATAAGGCCATACAGTTGGTCCAGATAAACCAATTTATTTTTAATCTTAAGGTGTTTTGAATATCTGTTCTTCAGCAGGCACATGGCCTTGGGAGGAGCCCCTGGCTCCTCCTTTCTCCAGTTCCGCCTATGTGAGGATAAGTAATAGGTCCTGCTCGACCAAGGTTGGCTTCGCTTGGAAGCATGGAGGAAATGATTCCTCTGTGTTGACCCTCCTCTTTGTAGGCTGGACACTTGTTCAAGTCCATCTGGTGGGGTCTCCTCGGCCTCCTTGATCAAGAGGACAGGTGACCCACCACCATTATAGGACATTTTTAGAGATGCTCATAGTCCGCTGGAACTAGTCATCCTAGGAGGGCAAGGAGCAAAAAGCGTCCTTTATGTCCCTCTGACCAAATTATTATAGACCTCAAAGTATGTCTGTTAAATACCCAAGAAGGTTAGTTCCACCAGTCTGGTATTTTCAATTACTGAGTGTCATGCAGATAAATCTTGGGCAAAGAAAAGTTGTTCTCAGATAAACCTTCCTAGACATATATTTCTTGATCTGCTATGTATAATTGGTCAGTAGGTTGTAGGAGTAATATGGTTCTCTCTGGTTTTCAAAACTAGCTAGGCATTGTTTATCTCTCACATTGTCTCACCCCTCCATCATGGTTTTCCCAATTAAGGTGCCCCCATTTCCCCCTTTCTCCCTTCCTAATACCCTTCTCCTATGGTTCTGCCTCTCTCTTGAGCTCTTCTTTCCCTTTATCCCCTAGTTTTCTTGTATACCCTTCCCTCCCCCCTCCCTTAAACTAACACAATTTTTATACATATCTCCGTTATTAAGGCCTGTTTCCTACTGTTCTTCTCTTTCAGGTTCTTTCTTTTCCTTACCTCCCTGTTTCATTTCCATTATCCTGGTTCCTGTAGTTCTGTCTGGTTGCATACTTATTTATCAGGATTTGGTTCTAGGATCCACATATGAGGGAGAACATGCATCGATTTTTTTTCTGAGTCTATGTTACTTCACTTAGTATAATAGTTTCTAGTTCCATCCATTTACCTGCAAATTTCATGATTTCATCTTTCTTTACTGCTGAGTAAAACTCCACCGTATAAATGAACCACATTTTCATTATTCACTCATCGGTTCAGGGACACTTAGGTTGCATCCATCTCTTAGCTATTGTGAAAAGAGTAGTAACAAACATGGATGTACAAGTGTCTCTGCAATAGGATGAGTTCTTTGGGTATATGCCAAGGAGTGGTATAACTGGGTCAAATGGTAGGTTCATTTGTAGTTTTTAAGAGTTCTCCACACTGATTTCCATAGGGGTTCCCACATCCTCTCCAACATTTGGTATCATTTGTTTTCTTGATCTCAGCTAGTCTGACTGGGATGCGGTGAAATCTTAAAGTGGTTTTAATTTGCATTTCCCTGATTATTAGTGATGTTGAACATCTTTTAAGATGCTTCATAGCCATCTTTTCTTCTTCTTTTGAAAACTTTCTTTTCAGCTCCTTAGCCCATCTTTTAATTGGGTTGCCTCTTGTCTTGGTTCTCTGTTTTTTGAGTTCGTTATAAATTCTGTTTATTAAGCCTCTATCAGATGTGTCACTGGTGAAGATTTCTTCCCATTCTGTGGATTTTCTGTTTGCTTCCTTGGTTGTCTCCTTTGATGTACAGAAGCTTTTAGTTTAATGATGTCCCATTTGTTAATTCTTGCCCTTGTTTCCTGAGCAATTGATGTCCACTTTAGAAAATCCATTCCTACATCTCTATCTTGTCGGTTTTTCCCAATGTTTTCTTCTAATAGTTTCAGAGTTTCAGACTTTACATTGAGGTCTTTGAGCCATTTGGAATTGACTTTTGTGCAGGGTGAAAGATAGGGGATTAGTTTCATTCTTCTACAAGTGGAGATCCAGTTTTGCCTGCACCGTTTGCTGTACATGCTGTCTTTCCTCCAGTTAAATGTTCTTGGCCCCTTTGTCAAATATCAGGAGGCTGAAATTGCATTTCCTCATATTTGGGTCTTCAATTTTGTTCCATTGATCTATGGGTCTATTTTTGTGCCAGTACCATGCTGTTTTTATGACTATATCTCTGTAATACAGCTTGAAATCTGGTATAGTAATCCCCCCAGCATTGCACTTAGTACTCAGGGTTGTTTGGGCTATCCAAGGTCTTTTGTGCTTCCATATCAATCTTAGGATAGTTTTTTTCCAATTTAGTTAGACTTTATGGAGAAGAAAGCAATGGTAACCACAGGGAAAGTTCCACCCTTAAGAATCCTAAATAGATGATCATTTCAAATAAGATTCCACAACACTTGATATGGCATTTGCTTTTCCATAGGAGACAAAGACAAGCAGTAGAAAGCAATGCCATGGACAGCCACAAATTCCTCATTTTATTTTCTTTGGCGGTAGCCCAATACTAGGATCAATCAATTTATGTCTTCACAACTGCATCACATAGAGATATCCACAAAGAAACCTAAAGACAGTTCTCTATGTTTAGCCCTCAGAAAGAGCAATAATAGGAATAATTTATTTCACTGGGAATATTTTTTAAAAAGTAAATGTCCTAGGCTGGGTATGGTGGTGCATGCCTTTAATCCCAGCACTCGGGAGGGAGAGGCAGGCAGCTCTCTGTGAGATCAAGGCCAGCCTGGTCTACATAATGAGTTCCAGGCTATCTGGGGCTACAGGGAGACCCTGTAACAAAAAGACCAAGGAAGGAAGGGAGAGAGGGAGGGAAAGAAAGAAGAAAGAGAGAGAAAGAGAGAGAGAAAGAAAGAAAGAAAGAAAGAAAGAAAGAAAGAAAGAAAGAGAAGAAAGGAAG
>NW_008347189.1:2416202-2451917 GCF_000622305.1 Nannospalax galili
AGAAAGAAAGAAAGAAAGAAAGAAAGAAAGAAAGAAAGAAAGAAAGAAAGAAAGAAAGAAAGAAATAATAGAATAGAAAGAAAGAAATTATCCTGTGGTGAGTGAGTGAGTTCAGAGAACATTTCTGGGATGAAACGTGTGCAATGGATCTGGTGGAACCAACTGCATCAGACTTCTTGGAGCGCTCACCCTCTCCCATGAGGCAATCTTTATGACATTTCCAACATATAGAAACAGAGCAAAAGAAACTGTGACACTTTCAGAATTTGCTAGGCTATCAGTCTCATTTTTTCCCAGACAAGGTTGAGTTTACTTACACTTCTTGCTGAGACAGAGGCCTAACTATATGTCTGGAAATTGTTTAGTGCTTTCTAGAACTGATTCCAAAATGCCTGCTCTGTTTGTCCTAAGAGCATCCTAAAGGAGTTGACCACATTCTCCATTGGAAGATTTACAAGGCAGTAGAATTCCCTTCACCTTTCCGCACATATAGGCCCATGGAGAACAACAAACCAGAATGATCCTCCCTCCTGGAATCAAAATGGAAGCAGTGTGAAATGCAGGTGTGTCCCCTGAGTCTTAAATGGCCTTCAACAGACACATCCTAATGAAGCAAAGTTAAAAATCTGTAATAAATTAATGTGAATGTGTTTCTCCATGGCAGTCATCCATCCATTCCCTCTTAGAGCACCTTTTAATAATTGCTACTAATGACAGAGTTTGGGGGTCACTGATTTCAGAAAAGAAGAAAACTCCTCAGCTTTCAAGGTAATAGTGTGCAGACTGCATTCTTCAAATACGGAATGCCCAACATGTTTTAACTTACGGTAGGTTCTGTTTTGAATGCTGGGCAATGACAGTGCTTCATTGGTCTGAAAAGATACTTTGCAAGTTTTCTTCTATTTTTCTCCATCAGAAGGAGACTGTCCTTATCAGCTGTTCACAGATAATTATGACAAGTACCATTCCCCACAAGCCTCTCTCTTCACAGGCTGCCTCAATAGCCTGTAGAAATGACAGCCATTGTTTTTTCCCACTTTCCATCTTTCAGTTCAGTCAGCTTATGCCCAATTTAAGCAGGGAACCATTCATCTGTGTGTTGGTGATCTTCACAACTACTGACTAAAACAGCCTCTTAAACACATCTACGAATCTTTAAAATCTGCTTAGGATTTGTCAAAGTGAGATGTGTTGGCAGGGATTTCATTCCTCAAAGAACTGTTGAGTGAATGCACAGAATATGTTCCTCCCTCCCTTTCCTCCCTTGTTACTGTACTCATGACACCTTCCAAATGAAGTGGTTTTCTGGGGTTACCACTAGTAACTCACCACTTCAGAAGTTGTACTTACACATGTCACAAAATAAATGGAGAACGATGCTGACAAATCAGTAACTTGTCATCATATTTAAGGGCCACAAAATTAACTGATGAATAAGGGATGCCACCCTCACACTGAAAAGCAACAAGGCATGGAAAAGAGCCATTGTGCAAAGTTCTCTGGCTAGCCATTCATGGAAAACTTATACACGTTGATGGCCTGTCGTTTCCCTTTGGTCCAGGTATGTAGGATATCTCCCCTGCACTCAGACATCAGGTTTATAAATGGTACAGTGCAAAACAATAAAAGGCAGTCAAAGAAAAATAAATTGGTAAGCTCCACAATTACTCATGAGTAGCTCTGAGTTTTTTCACTTTTCCAATCACTATTCTGACTCTAGCTTGTTTTTCTTGCTATATAAAAAAAGAAGAAGCATCTGTTCCTGCAGATAGATGTAACTGCAGGGACCAGGGAGGTAAAGGGAAAGAAAGAGCCTGGGAAAGAAGAAGAGTAGGAGACAGGTGTTACTAAGGGAGAAATGGATAAAAGTGGGGGTGTTTAAATGAGAGGGGGGAGGAAGGGTTATACAAGGAATCTTGGAGATAAAGGGTAAGAAGGAGCTCAAGAGAGGTGGGACCATAGGAATCTGGTATTATCAAGGTAGAAATGGGGAAGCCATGGTGGAAGGGTTAGACAGGGAGAGAGAGAGGAGAGATAAACAATGTCTAGCTAATTTTTAAAAAGAAGAGTGGATCATATTAGTCCAACAACCTAATGACAACTTACACATACAGTATCTCTACATAAGTCCATGTGTATAGATAAAGGCTATATAACAAGAAACAGTGTCAGACAGGAGAAACCTTCCTTTGAGTTGTTGGTCAGGGTGGTCTAAGAGACTCCCAAAATTACACAGGCTATTGCCACAGCCCGTGATTGCCTCACAGAATTTGAAGGTAAGACCCTATTGTCCTGTGAGCCATTTCCCCTGAAGGCTATCTCTCAGAGCTTTGGAGAGCACTATGAAGGTGCTCAGTCGGGAGCAATATCAGTAGATGGTCCAACACCAGCTTCAAGACCAAATAACCATATCAATGACCAGCATATGGTGTTGGTGCTGTTTATCTTGGGGGCAATCATCAGCTACCTAATTCGACTACAAGCCCACTCAGTGGGAGAAAACTCAAGTATAGTACTGTACCCATAATCAAATACACTTAGCTGGAGAGGCCATAGATCTTAGAGAAAACCCCAAGACTATCATATTCCTACACTAATGTAATTTCTTACTATCTGCAAAATATGTATCTTTATATTTACGGACAAATATCCTAGTCACCACTCATCAAAGAAGCTTCTTTTGCACCAGATGAAGACTCTTGCCAAGTACCACAACTGATCACACACAGACATTGTCTATGAATTGTCCAGCCCTACGTGACACATCTACAATGCAACCTCTACACATAAGTCTCACAGAACATGGAACAGGGGTAAAGAGGTCACTAGTGAATCTCTCAATTCTCATAAATGAAAATTCCTCATGCAACAGAGGTCCAGAAACACAAAAGGTCACAAATGGCCAAAGAATAGAGACTAAGAGTCTGCAGAATTCTGGTCCTTGTACAGAACTCCTATATTAAACTTCACCCACCAAGGGCTCAGGGAGCATTGCGGAAGAGGGGACAGAAAGATTGTAGGAGCCGGGGAGGAAGTGTGTGACCATATAGTAATAGAGTTCTACAAGCTCCTCAGACCCTGCTCATATGAATCTACAGAAATGATGTCAGCATACACAGGTCCCATACAAACTCAAACAAACAAAAACCCAGCACAGAACTGGGGAAATGGACAGCAGACCTCAATCTTAGCTGAAGAAATATTGGTATCTGATTACTGCTAGGTGAAGAAGAGCAGGTCTTCCTAAAGGGAAGGACTCTAGATAAGCTGACTAGAGCTCAGTAGATGAACTTGCACTGAGGGACATCAGGGTGCACTAACTTGACACAATAGACCTTAACATGAATGACAGAATGTATGAATTCCTCTGGGGGTGTGTGCTATGAGAGGGTGCCAGTGGGGAAGGTGCTATAAAGATGATTAAGATTGATTGAGATGTTTGGTATGAAATACACAAAAATTCATTAAAACAAAATTTAAAAACAAAGAAACAACAAATTATGATAGAAAACTCATGATTAAGAAAATAATATGTATACTACAAAGCACAAACACCAGCTTTTATTTAGCTTTACCCTTGTGAATTCTTTGACTGCTAATATATGATCTATCATTTAAAATAATAACATTGTTAAAGATAATTTTGAAAGCCAGGCATGATGGCACAGACACCTTTGACCCAGAACTTGGGAGTCGGAGGCAAGTAGAGCTCTGTGAGTTCAAGGCCAGCCTGGTCTACATAGTGAGTTCCAAGCCAGCTGGGGCTACAGGGAGACCCTGTCTCAAAAAGAACTCCCCAAAAGATAATTTTGAACGATGAGAGACCGCATTTCTAAATTCATTACAGGGTGTATATGCATCACTGTTCTTGGTCATTACTCTTGGTAGAGAAAAAACATTCATTCAAGTCCAATATGAAATTTCCCCCAACAGAAAGAAGAGTGGAATGTAATCTAGGTAAATGATTTTTTATTCCATTAGGAGATGTGTGTAACTAGAGTGCCTCAGTTGTCCAGATTTGTGTACACTGTGTAGTCCTGGAGCTCACCACAGGTTTAGCAAGGTTCAGTCCCCTCTCCATTTACACTCATTCTCATTTAGATCTACAGTCTAAAACACTCCAATGGGTTCTTTAAACCTGGAACCTTCCTTGAATAAGCACTGCCCCTGAAAGTGTTTTCTATCAGGCTACCGTGGTGACTGAAAGAAAATCCCTCAGGAATGAAAGAGAATGCAATCAGACCAGCACACTCACTCTCAGAGTTCCACTGATGATGAGGTAGGTTCAGCAAGATTTCTTTAGGCTAGACAAACTGGAAGTCAGGCACACAGCAAAAAGCCTAAAGGTCCTCTTTCTCCTTTAGAGAGTCAGAACATTTTATTACCACCAGTTTCTTCAGGTTCATGAAAGACACTCCTACTTATTTACATATTCATATATTTTAAAGATGTTTTCTGGGTTAAGCTGGTACTAAGCATTAGAAGGGCTGTCTGAGTTAATTTTTTTAGGCTTTATTATAGCCTGCACACTTGTGAACTAGAATTTGCTATGGTTTTGTCATTATGTGTGCAGAGAAACAAAGAACTCTCTTGTTTTGTCTTAACGTTTATCTCCTGGTAAATAAATAAAAAACAGTAATTTTAGTTATTTAACCCAGGATTAAGAGGCAAAACTGAAAGAAAACGTGGTTCATATGTAACTTTTCTTATTTAAGTTTCTGTAATTCAACGTGTCTTTATCCCATGTCTTTTTGGATATCTCTGTCCAACAAGACAGAATTTTAGTTGCTTCCCCTAATTTAAATCATGATCATCTATTGTTCTTTAACATTAACAGTCCTAGCTAGTCTGTCTGTTATTAAACAAGAAGCTTAAGCTCCAATCTCAAGGCCTAAAGACCATAGTCATTGATTAATGATCCACAGGAAGACCCAGGGTAGCTCAGCCCATTAGGGAAGTGGGGTCTCAAACCAGGGCTGCTGAAAGTTAATCTGACAGCACTGGAATATTGTATTGTTTTAACTTACCTTTGTATTGTTGTATTGTTGTATTTATTATTGTATTGTTTTAACTTGCCTTTTTGTGACACTGCAGTTTTCCATGAATATTTTTTAAAGGACTTAAAAAAAAATCATTGGACTATTCGGTTAGCAAAATCTTGGGCCTGTTTAGGGGGAGACAAATTCTAATCAAACTTTCCCAAATTTCACAATGAACAAGTACTTTATTTTTTATTATTCCTTTTTTTAAAATTTTTCAGTATCAGCATGTTCTGCTGGGGACACTTCCTGTTTGTCTCTGGTCATTGCACAACATCTCATCTGCCGAAGCACTGCATTCATTTTTCCAGTATGGAACTGAAAACAGTCAATGTGGAACCTGTGCCCTCGTTTCATCTTCACTGTCTTCAGTCAACATTTTTGCAGAAATTTGGTGATTGCCATCAGCCTTCTTAGCACCTCCATCATTCACCCTGTGACACTGGACTTGGGATTTTCACTCTCCTTTGTAGTAGTCTCTCTCTCTCTCTCTCTCTCTCTCTCTCTCTCTCTCTCTCTCTCTTGGCCTCTCACTCTCTCAGCCTCTCACTCTCTCCTTTCTCCAGATTCCCTTCTAAGTACTCTGTGATAGTCATTCTGTATCTGATCAGTAATGTCTTTGACTACATACTGGCCATTTTCCAAGTTGCTATCTGTTTGTAAATCCTTCCGTGACTCAATATTACTTCTATAGTAAAGATGAATCACTTTAACCAGTACATGTGTTACTACTCTGCCTTTCCAGAATAATTCCTTTTTTTCATCTGTGAGGAACCCTGATATCCATCTTTCCTGTGCCATTTCTCGAGCTCTCTAGCTGCCCTTCTCTGTTCCATGTCACTTACTTTCAATTTCCCTTTTCTCCATTCTAGGTGTTAGTACGTTTTTGTTACTTTGCTTTCTTTGTTGCCTGTTGTTTTTTACAGGTCCTTGCTAGATAGCACAGGCTAGCTCTATGCTGACCTTAACTTTCAATTCTTCCATTTTACCCTATCAGGTTCTGGAATTACAAGAGTGTGCCCCCAAGCCTGGGTTCTTGTATGTTTTTAAAGGCCTAGCTCAAAATGTTTTCCTTTTGCTATCTTACTGGCCCAATAGGAAAAATGCATTTCTGGGCACCAACACACGTCTCCTCACGCCATTGACATTGAATGTTCTCCTTTGGTAAGTACTATGCTGCTTTAGTGGTATATTCGGCTATTTGATTAAGCTTTGTGATGTGTGCAAGCGGCAAGAAAATTTTTTCCACTTGCTACTATACCTCCAAACCAATATGTTAAACAAATGGTTCTTCTCTGACTCTGAAGAGTTAGGTGAATTCCACCTTCCCCTCATCTATTGCAAGTGTGAAAAAGCTTAATCCTGTGTAACATAAAAAAAAAAATTCACCCAGTTCAGTTTCTTTTAATTTGGCTCTGTCTGAGCCTTGGGAGCTGTGGCAGTGGGGATGGGGAGTTTGGTCAGAAGCTTTCTCTTCACATTATCCCCTTCTCAGGCTCCTTCCAATTCTCTGGCAGCTATGGCCCAGTCAGGTCCAGGGAGGGGTGCTTGGATGAACAGAAAAACGCCTTAAAGCCTTTTCTGATCTTGATCTACTCTTGCCTCTTGAGTGTGGCAAGTGACAGCACATGGGATTTTTTCTCTTGTGTAAACCTTCTGACACTAAATTGGAAAGTGTTTGTTGTAACCAGTTTGGGCTTCCATAACAAAATATCAGAGCTGGAAGTCTTAACATCTGATTCATCACAGTTCTAAAAGTTTAATTCTTCATAGGAGGCTACAGACCAAAGTCCATCATGCTACCATGGAATCATTTAAACCAAGAGTCCCAGCTTCAAGTCACCCATCAAGTCAGGCTTCAATACATGAAGAGCGAGAATCGATTTAAACCATTATACCCATTCTTTCTCTTGACCATTCACTGAGGAGCCCTTAGTATAGGCAATGTCTTTCCCAACAGCTGACTCATGACAGTTCTTCATCCCCTGGCTTCTGGCAACCCATTCCACACATTCTTGAAAAGAATTTGTCCCTCCAATCAGGCATGATTTCGAGCCCTACCTTTTATGAGGGTACACTTGACCATTGAGAAATTTATATACCTCTTAATGGAGGCCCAGTTTCCTAATTTAACCATCTTTACTCTTTCGATATTGTGTCGTTGACTTACGAAAATCTTCAGGTAAAGGTCAGGTACAGCTCTGTCTTTCTCCTACCCATGCTGGGTGCTCTCAGCACTGGTTCCTGGAGGCTGGGACAGGAAACCCCTTCTCAGGAGGTGCTGTGGGGCTGTATGTCACTTAGAATGCAACTGATACTCACATCTAATGCCCAATGCTTTTTTCTGCTTCAATTAAAAAATTGCTTATAATTTTATTTGTGTGTACATGCAGGTGTCCACAAAAGCCAGAAAAAAAGATCTCCTGGAATTACAAGCATGGTGAGTCACGTGATGTGTGTGCTAGGAATGAAACTTCATTCCTCCTCAGAAGAACAGCAAGAGCTCTTAACTGTTGAGTCCAGCCCTAAATTATTACTTTTAAACTCTTAATCTTTAGCAATATAGTTTGGGATAAAACATGCCTGGGTTAGTCTAGAAACTATAAACAAAATTTTATAGCTGAAATGTAGAGAAAAGAATGATAGACTGAAATGAGCAACATTTTAAAGTTTACAGGTAATAAAATAAAATTCTTCTCGCAAATGTTTTTCATTTCAGGTATAACAAAACCCAAAGTAGACTTTAGAGAAATTCCTAAAAATGGTGACATTACGGAATTGGGTTCATGTGGATCACTTAACCACAATAGGTCACTATCATGTGTAAACATTGCTTTTCAATGTCAATGCAAAAACACAACTGTCACCTCAAAGGGGATAGGAAACAATTTATTCTGGAGCCAAAAAAGAATGACATGGCCTAGGAGCACAGATTTAGGACACTACAAATTCCATATTCCAACATGATTATAGTTTCATGAAGTTTATATAGTAACAAAACAAAGTCGTAAATCAAGGCGCTTTCCAAATACATTTGTGGAGACATTAGAGGCGGATTATAGCAAAGCAAAGCAAACTCTTATCCGCCTCAGATGCTATCTGATGACACTCCTGACTATTGGTTGGTGGAAGCTCATGGTCTGCTAGGATAGTACATTCCAGAGAAAAACTGTTGCTCTCTTTGTACATTTTAAATATTTACCTAATGTTCACAATGCATGTTAGGTCAGGTGCAGAAGAGGACAATGGCTAATTACCAAGAGGGCTTAAAGAAAGCCCAAGATAATTCAGTGTCCTCTTCTTTACCCCTGTTATATGTTCTGTGAGCTTTTCATGTAGAGGTTGCATTGTAGATGTGTCACTTAAGCCTAGGCAATCCCTAGACAATGTCTGTGTGTGACCAGTTGTGGTACTTGGTAATAGTCTCCGACTTGTGCAAAATAAGCTTCTTTGGTGAGTGGTGACTGCGATATTTCTCTCTAAATATAAGGATATGTGTTTTTCACATAGTAAGAAATTATATTAGTCTAGGGGTGTGACAGTCTTGGGGGTTTCTCTATGATCTATGACCACTCCAGCCATGTGTTGGCTCTGTCTGGACTTGCAACATTCCAAACTCTCCACAATCACTAGCATTTGTTCTAGTTTGCTTTTTACTGCTGTGATAAAACACTCTGACCAAAGCTAACTTTGGGAGGAAACTACCCATTGAGTGGGTGGCATCACCCACAGTGGACTGGGCCCTCTGTCATCACCCAGTAATCAAAAAAACAAAAAACAAAAAACAAAAAAACAACAACAACAAAAAAAAAACCCTCACAGACATATCTATAGGCCAGTCCAATAGAGAGAATTCCCCCACTGAGGCTCCCTCTTCCCAGGTGTGTCAAGGTGACAACTGAAGCCATCCAGCACAAACTTTTGTCAGTTAATCAGCCTTGTAGAAGGTTCAATTTGAAGGTGTGTCTTTTGGGGGAATTTTTGTCCAGAGCAGAGAGAGGAGATAGTCTTTATAAGCAGAGGCCAACTTTCTTGTGGTTCCAACTTGGGCAGATTATTTTACTCCTCTGAACTTCATGCTATAATTTTGTTAAACAGAAAAGATTATAGTGGGACCTAACCTCAAAAATAATCTAGGGGTTAAGTGATTCAATAGGCTTAAATTACCTGCACTAGTGAGTGCACATAGTAGGACTAATGTGAATGATAGCTCTAGCATATCCATTAATTATCTCTCCATGTAGCACCTCCAGATTAAAGTAAAACATAGCTGCAGTTTTCTAGATTCAAGTGTAAATTGAAAATTATGTTCATTATTCACTACAGAGAATATACTATACCTCAGTAGAAAGCAGGTATGTGGCACCTTTCCGGTATTTTGTAAAACCTTGACTTTAGGAAAATCATTCAACCCACAGAGTCCTGGTAGTGTAATTCAGGGTGGAGATGCAGAGTCTGAAGTTCTTAATGATTTTCTCTAAATCTCATGAATTTTAAGTTTTCTTTCTCATTTGACATAATTTTCTTTCTTTTAAGTCTATACACAGATGGAATCCACTGCGAAATGGGTTAGAATCTTCACCTAAATAAAGTTTGTGCATAATTCTCATATCCAGTCTTTAAGAGACTTGAGATGAAAAAGATTTTAAGTTTTGTATATTTTTGTAGATTACAGATACCAAAGTTCCAAAATAACTGTTAGTGTAAATCTATCCAAATATCAGCTCAGAAGCTAGATGCAAACTATTTGAGAAAAGTCTTCAGTTGAATATGCAGAAAAATTTATTTTATCTATCATTCACTTGCTAGGTGTCTGTTAAGAAACTATGCCATAAGTTCTATAAATTCACTTTAAAATTGATCTACTTTCAAAGCTATTTGAAATTATTCTATCACAGGTTATTCTTTTTCTTTAAATCTTCATTTTGAATATAATTTTTGACTTGGTTGAAGACATCTAAAATATAATCAAATGTATAAAGACCATAATAGGATTGAAACACTGTACCAAAAGCTACTGCCACTTGCACCCTCTCTTTCAAATATGGCAAAAATGAATTTGACCTGAGAAATAATTTTTAGAGATTTAGCAATGCTGCTTGGCCATGATCTGACATGATGGAGATTCAGTCAGACAACCTTCTAGAGACCTTGCTTCTAACTAACTACAGTCAGCAAGCTGTTTCCCTCCTTCTTATTAGCAATGGGATCTTTCACCAAGAGATTTCAGAACAAAAGCTAAGAAAGACAGTTAATTATAGTCCAGGCCTCACACACAGAGTTAATGAATTTTAATGCACATCAATTAATAACTAATTGGGTTTTGCCTGACTATAGGTGGGGGAGTTGGGCAATGAGAAGAGAAGAGGCCTTCTTTAAAATACAATCACCATTTTTCTATGACTTTGTGTCCCTCACTCTTCCTGACTTTAAGTCAAAATCAGAAATAAAACATTTGGATTTTCTAAAACTTCTAAAGAGCTTTCTGAAATTCAAAGCTTATGTGTACATAAGAATTTTGGACTATAAGAATTGTCTTAGTAAATAAATGTATAGAAAACTACATATTTGCATAGAACAATGCTCTTTTAATGCATAAGCAAGGTGATATATAATTTTATTTTTAAAACAATTAATGTGAGATAATGACAAAAATAAAGCAAGTAAAAGGAAGGCTTCAGAGGTTCAAGGGTCTTGATTTCATTCCCCAGCTAGTGAACGTGAAATAGATTAAAGACTATGATGTTTAGGGATCCAAACAGAGTTCCTTCTCAACATCTCTAATAGCCAGGACTACTCTGCCTATGAATTACCCTTAGTTAAAGCATCAGAGGAAGTTTTTCTCTCCTTTAGTTTTCTCCACAATGCCAATGAGCAGTTGGAAGTTATAACAATGGGCTGCATCTGGGAGTTGCTTTCTTTCTTTCTCAGGGAAAAAGCATTGAAGACTCTGTGCAACAAATTCAACTACAGATCAACCCCTGTGTTGATTCAGGCAAGTCTTGCCACTAAAAGCCTAGCATAAGAGTAGACATAGAAGGGTCACCCACCCCCAAGATGGCTCAATGGATAAAGACGGTTGTCCCCGAGCCTGATTTCCTGAGCTCGGTATCTTGAGCCCACGTAGTGGAGACAACTTCCCCCTACAAATGGTCTTCTGCTTCCATGTCTGAATAAACAAACAAACAAACAAATAAATAAAATACAACAAAAAAGAATAGACATGCAAGTATCTAAGCATAAAACTTATACTTCTCTTGTCTGTGCTAGATAGTCAACTTTTAACAAGAGAGAAAATCGGATACAAGGTGTTTGAAGATGTTTTTCCATTTTCACAATGTTTGAAAATGCAAAAAAATCATCAGAACCAGACTCGGAATGTCATATAATATGGTTGTTAGCAAATGTGGTGTTTAAAGTAACTATAATTAATGTGTTAAGATCCTATGCATAAGAAGAGGCAGACCACATTTAAGATGAGATAGATCTTTTCATCACAGAAATAGAGAATTAGCATTGTAACGGAAATGTTACAAAAATAACAACCAGAAGAGAGCTAAAGACTGCCTTCAGCCTAAGCAGGTGTATACTTTGGACAACTGAGGAAGGCCTCGGTGAACTCAAAGTTAAGCAATAACAACCTCTTAATCTGACACACAGAAACATAAAAGACTGGAAAATAAGAAAGCAAGAGCTATAGGACAATAGAAAGCAGTCTAACATGTTAATTAGAATCTCAGAATCATAAAAGAATATGAGGTAGAAATATTTGAAATGCTACTGACAGTTCTCTGAGACTTATGAAAAGATGTCAGATCACAAACTTATGAAGCACACGAGGGCATGGGGTAAGGTAGAGGACAATTATACATATTGCACTCAAATTGCCAGAATTCAGAGGAAGGGAAACTTGTGCAACCAGTGAAAGAAGAAATATGGACTGCAGAGAAACAGGGGTCAGAATTACAGCAGACGTTTCTTCTAAACCATTCGAAGAAGAGGTGGTACTCGTGGGGCCTCTCCTTCCTTGAGAAGCTACTGGCAGTTAAGGACTGTTTTCAGAGGGGACACATTTTTTTCAGTGGTATAACCACTGTCAAGTTGCCCATTTTCCATGCTCCTGTAAAGAGCGCTAATTAAATTGCAGGCCACAAAAATTAAAACAACAGCCAATCATAATTAAAGGTCAGCATTTCCTAGAATTAAAATACATACTCAAGGTTGCACTCAGTGCTAAAAATTGCATTCTTCTTATGAACTTCATTGCTTTAAGTCAACCAGTCATGAAGCTGAGCTCCGAGCCCTCAGAGTGATGCATGTGACCCCATCAGCACCTCCACTGGGTGTGCTTGCCTGCCTCACTGGCATGGCTCTGCACCCTACTGCAAAAGTAAAACTTTTTGCCTTTTTGAAACCACAGACCCATTTCTAACAGTGGTTGTTGCCTTTTTTACCCTCTGAAGAGTGTATTGCCCAGGATGAACTTGAATTTGTAATCTTTATAGCTCTACATTGCAAGTAGTAAGATTATAGGCATGTGCCATTATGCCAGGTATGACCAGTAGTTTTTAAAAACATATGAATAACTACTCTGTAAAGAAGAAAAAATTAAGAAAAATGTTCTAATAACACCAAATAAGACAAAAATAAAGAGGTTTGCAACTAGAGACCAAAAGAAACTAGTAATATGAATAGGTGAAACACACAAGTATAAAAACAAAGATAGACCAAATTTAAAATGTTCTTAAAATCAACAAGATCACAGAAAAGAATCTCTTTTCAAAAAGAACTTAGCAATTACTTATCAACAGAAATAACTCCAGGAGAACTCTGGATTACAAGCAAAAAGGTATAAAAACAAAGAAGCACAAAGCAAGTTTTTATATATGTAAAGAACAGGAAGGACTTTTTTCAGAATCTGCTCATCCCATACCCCAGTCCAGTTCAGATGAAATCAGATCCCTGTGGCATATACTTTGGCAAACAAATGAAAAGAAGAGGTCTGCAGCAGAGTTTTACCACTGGGATTCCTGGAGCTATCATTACCTCTTCAGATACACACAGTTTCAACCACCAAAGACTCCTGCAGATTCACAATACTAACCATAGTTGATGGAACTGCCCAAAGTTCATGCCAACAAACCAATCCCCATTAGCTACCACTGCTCTCCACCAAGGCTAGACCTACAACGACTTGTGCACTGCAGACATTCAGATTTGCCACAATAAATCTATATACATCTGAAACTCTGGCATCAACTCAATGTCTCCGTAGGTAGTCTCAGACTCTAGTGCCAAGAGGGCACTCCTGTACTGTGACTTTCCCCATGGGAAACATAGGAAGATACCTGCAGTCTTATGATCAAGATCCCAACAGGTACCATGGATAGCACAGTCTCTGCTTGATTACCTTTGCACATTTCACCAACACTGGCCTCAGATGACAGAGATGCTCATATGACTCCTACACCCTCTTGAACCAGAGCTGCTGCTGCACTGCTTTTATCTAATGTCTTCATAACTACCTGCGCATGAAGGTCCTTACCACTGAAGGCAGTCTCTCAAGACTGCGAGAGATGATCACTCATTTAAATATTTTATTATTTTTATTTTTTATGTGTATGAGCATATTGCTTGCATGCATATAAGTGCATCCATGTCTTGCAGTGCCCATGGAGGACAAAATAGGGCCTTGGATCCTCTGGAACTGGAATTAGGGATGGTTGTTAGCCACCATGTGGGTGCTAGGAATTGAACCCAGGTCCTCTGAGAGTAGCCAATGGTCATAACCACTGGGCCGTGCCTCCAGCCCCATGATCACTCATTTAGGCACAGCAACCAATGCAGAGCTATAAGAACACATGATACTACTAAAGGAAGACAATGATTTGGGCAAATTGCCAATCAAAGAAGTCAAAACAACTGGTACAAAGTCTCTCAAGACTGCAAGAGCATACAGGCAATTTAATGAACTTGAGAAAATGATATACTAGAAAAAAAATAAAAACATGGTTAACAAAGATTTTGACATTCCTTTAAAGAATCAAAGAAAATTCTGCAGTGGTAGACTACAATGATTTAAATTACAAAATGCAGAAAAGGGTCTCAGGAACAGAGTCAATCAAGCAGAAGAAAGAACTTGCAAGTTAGAAGATAGGTAATTTGGTGTTTTCCAAAAGAGAGAAAAGAAACAAAAAGTAAGAAGGTAAAGAAACACTATGAAATTTATTAGATACTATCAGTGAAACTATCAGTGCATTAGAGGAGTCCAAGAGGAAGAGGAGAAAGAGAAAGAAGGCAGGAGGCTTATCTAAACAAATAACAGCTGAAATTTTTCAGTATTTTAGGAAGGAAGTGGGCATTCAAATTCAAGAAGTTCCTGGTACAAGTACTCCAGTAGACTTGTACCCGTGCACTTGAGAGGCTGAGGTAGGAATATCTTTATTTCATGACCACAAACTACATAGCAAAATTCCATCTCAAAGGAAAAGCAAACAAACAGTGAAACCTCAGGAAGCTCAAAGGCTTCAAATAGACTCAGCCCAAGGAAGTCTGCATGGCCACGTGACAATCAAATTGCCAAAAGCGATGGCCAAGGAGATTGAGAGTAGAAAAAGCAAGTAATTTGCAACATCAAAAGAAATACCCAAAATATGAAGATGGGGTCCCTCAGCAGAAATATTGTAAGTCAGGATAAATTGCAATGACAAATTCAAAATACTGAAAAACAGACAAACAACCCTCAAAACAGCTGAAAAAATCCTTGCCATTTGAGAATTTGGGCAAAATTATACTTTAAAAATTGGTAATAAATTATCTCCTAGACAGCCCAGAAGTTGAAGCTTCACACTACTAGCATTGTCATATAAGAGATGCTTGAAGAAGTTCTTAAGGGGCAGGAGAGACGGCTCAGTGATTAAGAGCACTGTTGCTCTTGCAGAGGATCTGGGTTCAATTCCCAGTACCCACATGTCAGCTAACAAATATCCATAACTCCAGTTCCAAGGTATCTGATGCCCTATTCTGACCTTTGCAGGCGTTGTGTGTCACAGAGCACTTACATACATGCAGGAGAAACACTTATATACATAAAATTAAAAAATAACTAAAATATTTAAAAAGAAGTTCCTTAAAATAAAAACATAAACAGGAATCCAAAAGCATCAGAAAACATAATTTGACTATTAAGATTAAAGAGACCAGTAAAGAATAATGCAACAATGAAATAAATTACTTTGGGCCCTAATATAAAAGAAACAAAATTCTTAAATGAATGAACAATCAGACTCTACCTATAAAAGACTTTGTTTGGGACACGGAGTAAAAGAGAAATTTTTTAGTTTGATTGAAAGAAAATTGTTGACACTTAAAATAACTGCAATTACAAGATATTCTATGGAATTCTTAAAGGAACCCTAAAAAGTTACATGAAATAGATGCATAGAAAATAAAAAGAAATCATTCCCAAAACAACAAACAACACAATAATGCCACAAGAATAACAGAGACAAAATAACAACAAAAAGAAAGACAACAGTTAGCAAGGCTAGACTGCTGAGTACTTGCCTATGAATACATTATTTATTTAGCTAGTTAGTTCGCTTCTTTTGAGGCAGGATCTCTCTCTGCGTCACCCAGGATACCTCAGCCTCCAGAGTGCTGGGTTTGTAGACATGAGTCACCATGACTATTGTTGGACAAAATCCCAGCTTAGAAGGGAGAGGTGGATACAAAGACACCCCCTCAGCTGAAGAGCTATTGCCAATTGATAGATGATGAATGACAGAGAGACAGTTTTCTTTAAGGGTGTAATGCTGCTGCGTTACACAGTGCCAGCACTGTGCTTTTTTGTTATATAATCTTCAGCTCTACTCATGCACTCCTATATTTATTGTGTGTGTGTGTGTGTGTGTGTGTGTGTGTGTGCATTTTCAGTAGGACTTTGAACTAATACAGTTTTCATTGGTTTTCCATACCATCTAAGCATTATTTATCTCCTCACTCACATTTACATTTCACTACTACATATATCAAAGCATTAACATGTACATATTAAATATATATAATTTTATTATACCTAAAAATAATGGTGAAATAAAACTGTAGCAAATGAGACACAAAAGATGAGGAGGAGGAGGAGGAGGAGGATGAGGATGAGCAGCAGAAGGAGGAGGAAGAGGAATGAGGGGGAGAGCAATTCTAAATTGCTATCTAAAATAAAGGAGACAAAAACATTAAAGACCAAATGTATTGTTATCATGAATTTACAAATAAGAAAATATTTTATGGTATAAAAGAATATCATAATTACAATGATTTGCATAAATGTAGTTTGTTGAAGCGTAGAATTGGTGTTAAATTTTTTAAGTATGCTTGTTCTTAGAAAATATAGACTGAACTGTTTAAGGGTAAAGAGAATGGAAGCACAGTCCAGCAGTTTGTTGTTTATAAGAAAGTGAATTTAAACAAAGAGCTGTACAGAAATTAAATTTTAAGTGAAGGAGAAATATAGCATGCAAACATTAATCATGAGAAAACTGGAGCAGCTATGTTGATTTCTTATAAAATAGACTTCCTGAAATTATCAAGAATAAAATATGAGCATTACACAAGGAAAGGTCAATTTTTAAAGATGATACTAGGCTAAATATGTAGATAATAAAGCTTCAAAATATATGAGGTAAAACATTGGGTCTGATAAGAAATGCAGGCTGTTTGCTGGTGATTTCAAGCCTCTGTCTTCAGTGATTATAAGAAAAAGTAAGCAGACACACAATGAGGCCATAGGTGACCTAAGTAACACTGCCAAATAATCTGAACTAATTGATTTTTTTGGGTCCTCCAAAACAACAAAATACATATTCTTTTCAGTCTTTGTCACAATAGGTTAAATTGTGCTACGCAAGAAATCTGGCGATTAATGGAAGAAAAGTCACAAAAGTGAGTTTTAAGTTCATGATGGACTAAAGTTAGCAATTAGGTCTCAAGAAGAAACTTCACCATTTGGCAAATGGAACTATAAACTTCAAAAAACTCAAGAAGCACAAAATATTGGCAATGGCACAGAGCAGTTGAATTTCTCTTATTCTGATGTCAAGAGTATAAACTGACCCAAACTTGGATGTACAATCCCTGTGACTTAGCATTTTAACTCATAATCATTACCAAATGAAATCAAAATATAGTTCAATCTGAACAAAGGAAAATTGCTGCATACGTATCAGTACAGTACTACAAAATCACAGAAAACACCTTCCATTGCATGCAACTAGATAAGTATCAGAAATCTCCCTAGAAAAAACAGGCTAAGAAAATGCATGTTGCATAACTCCACTTACTTAAAATGTGAAAACACATTGTTCTATACTAATGAAAGTCTCAACAGTGCTTGCCTGCAGATTACGGGAGGCAGCTAGGGAGGGTGACATAGCTTTCGTTCTCATGTTATGTTCTTTATTGTGATTAGATTATTGACTATAAATTTGTGTGAATTTCTAAAAACCTATCAAATATTCCACTTCAGAACTCTTTAACTATTTGTAAGTTTTATTTAAGATAATAAAAGGCATGTAGCCTGAGGCAGGAATATATCAAATTCAAGATCACACTGAGCTACATAGTAACTTGCAGGCCAGTCTGTGATACATGATAAGACCTTTATCAATTAATTAATAGACTGTTAAAAGAAATTTAAAGCCAAGAATAGTGGCTCATACCTCTAATACAAGCACCCAGGAGGCTGAGGCCAAAGAAGTGGGAATTCAAGACTAGCCTGGACTAATTAAGGATACACTGTTTCAAAAATAAAAACAAAACAAAAAAATTCTTTAGCCAATTCTTTAACCAATTAGTAAACATTTTATATTGAGAATAATGTCTTAATGTACATAACATATTTTGTTATTTTTGGTCTACTTTAAAATTTATTTATGGGGTCTAGAGAGATGACTCAGGGGTTAAGAGCATTATTGGCTGTTCTTCCAGAGGACCCAGGTTTGATTCTGTGCTTCTGTGCTGGATAGCTTTAGTGTCAACTTGACACACCTGAGTTGAGGGAGTCTCAGTTGGGGAATTGCCTCTATTGGACTGGCCTGTGGCCATGTCTGAGGGGCATCTTCTTGATGAGTGATGTGGAAGGGCCCAGCCCACTGTGGGTGGTACCATTCCTGGGCAGGTGGACCTGTTTTGCATAAGAAAGCAGGCTGAGCAGGGGCCAGGGGAGCAAGCCAGTAAGCAGCATTCCTCCATGGCCTGCTCTCTAGCTCCTGCCTCCAGGTTCCTGAACTGAGTTCCTACCTTGGGCTCCCTGATGAACTGTGACCCAGGAGATTAAAGATAAATAAACCCTTTCCTCCCCAAGTTGGTAGTGGTCAGAGTGTTTTGTCACAGCAATGAAGAAACAAACCAGGACAGAAAGTGGTACCAGAAGTAGGGTATTGCTGTGCCAGACCTGACCTTGGTGTTTTGGGGAGGACTGTGGAAGTGTTTGGAAGTTTGGGCTTGAAAAGTCATTGTGTGCTCAGAGTTTGTTGCTGTGGAGCTTGGAACAGTTAGGCTGAAAGAGTTGTGGACGATGGAGGCCTGGCTTGTAGAAGCTTCAAAGGGAAGTAGAGACTATCAGGGCTGTTTGTGCAAGATTTGAATGGAGAATCTGTGGGTTCTGGTCAGCTGGGGCTGAAGTATCAGCTGTGGTTAAGAAGAGACCAGAACCTGAAGTAAAACCTTTGCTTTACTGGGAGAATTGATGTTGGTTAGCCAGGGCTGAAAAATCAGCTGTAAGTAACAAGAGACCAGCATCACTATGGTGAAGTCTTCTGGGAGGTATTTCCTCAGGTTCAGCACACAGAGGGGACCCGAACCTCCGTCTCTAGCTGGAAGCAGGACTTGGTAACGTGTAAGCATCTCCTGCATGGTTCTGGTGTTGAAAGTGTGAAGGGGTCACAGAGAGCAGGTGAGGCTTGGCAATGTGAGAGGCCAGGAAAGGCCATAGGTGAAAGTGCAGCTTCAGTTGCAGCAAAGACCCCAGGATCAAAGGGGTCATGGAGAGAATCTGAGGCTTTGCACCCCAAGAGGCAAGAAGAGGCCATTGGTGAAGGTGTAGCCTCAGTTTCAGTAGAGACCCCAGCTTTTTGGAGATGCCAGGACCATGGGACGACCACCAAGGACTGCGATAGGTATGGAATGGAGTTGGCCTGGATCTGTGAGACTAACTGTATGTGCTGTGGACGGCAAAGTCAGAGCAGTGGAGCTGCCAGTACCCTTTGGAGGCCAGAAGATTGTGAGTGAATCCCAGATGTCCAGCTCGAGCTACTTTGCTGGACTTCAGTTTTGCTTAGGTGTGCCTGATTCTTCCCTTTGAAATAAGACAGTACTTATTTTGGATTTTACAGAAGCCCACCCATAGCTAAGAGACTTTTAAAAGAGACTATGGACTTTTCAGCGTTTGGATTTTTTAAGGACTGTGGCGTTTTTAAGTTTGTACTATCTTGTGTTGTGATATTAACATTATATCTTGGGAACAGAAATTGGAAAGTTATGGTTTAATAGTGATGTTTGTGTATCAAGTTGACAAGGGGTCAATTGTGCTGGATAGCTTTAGTGTCAAATTGACACACCTGGGTTGAGGGGGCCTCAGTTGGGGAATTGCCTCTATTGGACTGGCCTGTGGCCATGTCTGTGGGGCATCTTCTTGATGAGTGATGTGGGAGGGCCCAGCCCATTGTGGGTGGTGCCATTCCTGGGCAGGTGGGCCTGTGCTGCATAAGAAAGCTGGCTGAGCAGGGGCCAGGGGAACAAGCCAATCAGCAGCGTTCCTCCATGGCCTGTGCTCCAGCTCCTGCCTCCAGGTTCCTGCACTGAGTTCCTACCTTGGGCTCCCTGATGAACTCTGACCTGGGAGATGTAAGATAAATAAACGCTTTCCTTCCCAAGTTAGTAGTGGTCTCAGTGTTTTGTCACAGCAATAAAGAAACAAACCAGGACAGATTCCCAGCACCCTCATGGTAGCTAACAACAATTTCTAACTACAGTTCCAGAGGATGACACTGGTGTACTTAGATGCATGCAGGCAAAGCACTCATACACATAAAATAAAAATAATAAATAAAAAATTTTTAATTTGCTATTTATTATTCTGGTAAAAATATGTGCAAACTGGAAATTGCCACCCAAACCATCTTTTTTCCCCTTCAAATTATTTTTGCTGAATTTTTCTGCATTTCATGCAAAATATCTTAATCATTTTTATTCACCCTCCCCCATCCTTACCCTCCCATAAACACACACCAGATTTCATGCATTCTGTCATTTATGTTAAGGCCTATACAGTCAGGTTAGTGTGCCCAGATGTGCCTCAGGACAAGTTCATCCACTGGGGTCTAATCAGCCTATCTAGAGTCAGTCTTTAAAGATCAGCTTTCCCTTGCCCAGCAATAATCAACTGCCAATACTTCTTCAGCTAAAACTGGGGTCTATTACCCATTTCTCCAGTTCTTTGCTGGGTTTTTGTTTGCTTGAGATTGCATGGGTCTTATATGCATGCAAACTTATATGCATTGTTGTAGATTCATAGGAACAAGATCTTAAGAGCCTGTAAGACTCTGTTTTCATATCGTCGTACACCTCCTCCACTGGTTCTTACAATGTTTCTGCCCCATCTTCTGCAATGGGCCCCTGAGCCTTGGATGGGTGGAGTTTAATATAGGAGTCCTGTCTAAGAACCCACACTCTGCAGAGTCTTATTATACTCTAGGCTTTGGCCATTTGTGGCCTTTAGTGTTCGTTGTCCTCTGTTGCATATGGGAGCTTCATTAATGAGAGTTGAGAGATGCATTAGTGCTTTCTCTGCCCTCTGTTCCACTATATTCTGTAAGCCTTATGTGTAGAAGTCCCAGTGTAGATATGTCGCTTAGGGTTGGGCATTTCACAGACACTTATTATCTGTGTGTGACCAGTTCTGGAACTCTGTAATAGGCCCCATCTGTTGCAAAAGAAGCTTCTTTGATGAGTGGTGGTGACAAGCATACTTGTTTGTAAATTTAGGAATCTATATTTAACATATAGTAAGAAATTACATTTGAAGAGGGATGCGACAGCTTTAGGGTTTTCTTTAATATCAATGACCTCTCCAGCCATGTGTATTTGGCTATGTTTACAGTACTACATGTGAGTTCCCTCCTTTTGGGTGGGCTTGAGGTCCAATTAGGTAGTTGTTGATTGTTCCCAAGATGAAAGTGCCACAACTATCCCAATGTAGTTTGCTGGGCCAGTCATTATTATGGCTATTAGGTCTTAAAATGGGGATTGGATCATCAATTGATGTTTTCCCTTAGTAGCTTGCATAGTGTCCTCCAAAACTGAGAACTAGCCTTCAGGGAGGTAGCTTCCAGGTCAGTTCCAACTCCATCACTGCAAGTCCTCTGTATAAAGTATGTCCTGTCTTCAGCAATAGGGTTTTTTCTTCAAGTTCTAGGAAACAATCAAGGGCTGTGATAACAGCCTGTGTAATTTCAGGAGTCCCTTGAACTAACTAGACCCAAAATTGGGGGGAGATTTCTTCTGTCTGGCACTGTTTCTTGTATAGCATTCAACTATATGCATAGACTCATGTAGAGGTATTGTATGTGTAATTTTTCAGTAGACTTTTGAACTAACACAATTCCTTTTGTTTTTCACAGTAAGAATTATCTCTCCTCTCCCCCTCCCTGTCTAAACATCACTCCTTGTTTCCCAGTTAAAGAACCCCATTTTCCCCATTTCACTCTTGATAATATCTGCTTCCTGTGGTTCCCCCTCACTTGAACTCCTACTTCCTTTTTAACTCCCATAGTGCCTTGTATAGCTCTTCCTCTTCCCTCCCCATTTAAACACCCCCATTTTTCCCACTTTCTCTTTGGTAACACCTATCTGCTGTTCCTGTCTCTCAGGCTCCTTCGTTCCCTTTATCTCCTGGGTTCCTTTCCATTTTCCTGGCTCCTGCAGTTATATCAGGATACATATTTACATATAAGGACTTGTTATGATCCACAAATGAGGGAGAATATATGTTAATTTTTTTGAATATATGTTAATTTTTTTTAGTATAACATTTTCTATTTCCATCCATTTACCTGCAAATTTCATGATTTTGTTTTCCTTTACCCTTGAATAGAACTCCATTTTGTAAATGCACCACATTTTCATTATCCACTCATCAGTTGAGGGACACTTAGGTTGCTTCTATTTCTTAGCTATTGTGAAAAGAACAGCAACAAGCATGAATGTACAGGTATTTATGCAGTAAGATAAGTCCTTTGGATCTATGCCAAGAAATGGTATAACCAAATCAAATGGTAGGTTCATTATTATATTTTTAAGAGCTCTCTAAACTGCTTTCCATAGCAGTTGCATGACTTTGAGTTTCGATCAGCAGTGAATGAGCACTTGCCTTTCCCCACATCCTCTCCAGAATTTGATATCATTTGTTCTCTTGATCTTAATCAGTCTGACAAGGGTAAGATGATATCTTAAAGCACTTCTAATTTGTATTTCCCTAATTACTAAGAATACTGAACACTTTTAAAGGTATTTTTTAGCTTTCATAATTTCTTTAGTGAACTCTCTGTTCAAATCCATAGCCCATCTTTTAATTGGATAATTTGTTTTCTCAATTCTTTGTTTTTTGAGTTCTTTATATATTCTGGATATTAAACCTCTGTCATATGTGCTGCTGGTGAAGATTTTCTCCCACTCTGGGTTTTATCTTCACTTTCTTGGTTGTTTCTTTTGTTGTACAGATGCTTTTTAGTTTAATGAGGTCTCATTTGTTGATTGTTGATCTTAATGCCTGAGTAACTGATGTCTGATTTAGAAAATCCTTTAGTACATGTATATCTTGGAGGTTACTGCCTGTGTTTTCTTCTAACAGTTTCATAGTTTCAGGTTTCACATTGAGGTATTTGATACATTGGAAGTTGACTTTTGTGCAAGGTGAAAGACAAGGGTCTAGTTTCATTCTTCTGCAGGTGGAGATCCAGTTTTTCCAGCACCTTTATTGAAGACACTTTCCTCTAGTGTGTGTTCTTGGCACCTTTGTAAAATATCAGGTGATTCAAATTGCATGCACTCATCTTTGGATCTTCAATTATTTTCTATTAATTTATGTGTCTTTTTGTGACAGTATCATGCTTTTTTATGACTATAGCTCTTTAATATATTTTGTGATATTGTATGATAATCCCCCCAGCATTGCTCTTTGGCTATATGGGATCTTTTGTGAGTCCATATGAAATTTTGGATGGATTTTTCTAATTATGTGAAAAATGTCAAGCAGATTTTGATTATTATTGAATGTGATTTATAGATTAATTTAGTAGGATAGTAATTTTCATTAAATTAATTCTTCCAATCCATGAGGATAGACGGTCCCTCCATCTTCTGGTGTCTTCCTCAATCTCTTTCTTTAAAGATTTAAAATTTTCATTGTATAGCTCTTTGATGTCTTTGTTCAGGTTTATTCCAAGATATTTTTTTTGCAGTTATTGTGAATGGGAGGATTTCCCTCTACTCTTTCTCTGGTTGCTTATTATGGGTCATAGAAAAGCTACTGATTTTTTTGTAGATTAATTTTGTAAACTACCACTTTACTGAAAGTGTTGATCAATTCTAGGAGTTTTCTCAATAGAGCTTTTGGGATCTCTTAGGTGTAGTATCATCTGCGAAAAGGAATAATTTGACCTCTTCTTTTCTAATTAATACTGTTTTACTTTCCTTCTCTTGTCTTCTTGCTAAAGCAAGAGTTTCAAGCACTATATTGAAAAGGACTGGAGATAGTGAACATCCTTGTCTAGTTCCTGATTTTAATGGGAATGCTTCCAATTTTTCTCCATTTAGAATGACGTTGGCTGTGGGTTTGTTGTATATAGTTTTAATCGTGTTGAAGTATGTTACCTCCAGTCCAGTTCCTTCTAGGACTTCTCACATAAATGCAAGTTGGATTTTGTCAAAGCCCTTTTCTGCATGTATTGATATTAATGGCTAAAATTATGGGAATTTAGTATAGTATAGGTTTTTTAAAGTATTCCCTTATAGTGTTCTGTATCTTTTGGGTGTCTGTTGTGATGTTTTCCCTTTCATCTCTGGGCTAAGGGTCTATCTATCTTGTTTATCTTTTCAAAGAACCAGCTCTTAGATTCATTGATTCTTTGTATTATTTTCTTTGGTTCTATTTCATTAGTTTCTGCTCTGATTTTTTGTTGTTGTTATTTCTTCTTGTCTGCTGGGTTTGGGTTCCTTTGTTGTTGCCCGTCCAGAGTCTTGAGTTGCAATGTTAAGTCATTTATTTGTGCACTTTCTTTTTTTTAATGTAGGCACTTAGAGCTATAAACTTCCCTCTTAGGACAGTATTTGAAATGCCTCAGAGGTTTTGTTGAAGTGTATTATCCTTTTCCTTTAGTTCCAGGAATACTTTTATTTCTTTCTTAATTTCTTCTTTGATCCATTTA
Source organism: Nannospalax galili (assembly GCF_000622305.1). Taxonomy (NCBI): domain Eukaryota; kingdom Metazoa; phylum Chordata; class Mammalia; order Rodentia; family Spalacidae; genus Nannospalax; species Nannospalax galili. Next base: position 2,440,723 of record NW_008347189.1, read on the forward strand.
TCATTCAGGAGTGTGTTGCTTAATCTCCATGAGTTTTGTTGTTTCTAGAGTGTCTTTTTATATTGATTTTTAAGCTTTTTTTTTCCCTTTGTAGTCAGACAGATTTCATGGAATTACTTCTCTTTTTTTTTTTTTTGTATTTGTTGAGTTTTTTTGTGCTCCAGTATGTGGCCAGTTTTAGAGAAAGTTCCAGAGGTGCTGAATAGAAAGTATATTCTTTGGTGCTTGGGTGGAATATTCAGAAGATGTCTGTTAGGTCCATTTGATATAGTATCATTTAATTTGGATGTCTCTCTGTTTTTTCTTTGTCCAGTGGACCTGTCTATTGGAGGTAGTGTAGATATTGATGTACCCTACTATTACTAAGTTGGGATTAATCTTTGTCTTAAAATCCTGTAGTACTGTTTTTTATGAAATTGGATGCATTAGAGTTTGGTGCATATATGTTCGTGAGTGTAATATCTTCTTGGCCAATTGTTCCTTTGATCACAATGAAGTGACCTTCTTTGTCTTTTGATTAGTTTTTGTTTGAACTCTAGTTTGTCAGATATTAGAATTGCAATCCCTGCCTATTTCTTATGGCTATTTGCTTGGAATATTTTTTTCCCATCCTTTCATTTTAAGCCTGTTCTTGAAGGTGTGATGTGTTTTATGTGGACAGCAAAAAGATGAATTTTGATTCTTAATCCATTCAAAAAGCCTGTATCTTTTGACTGTAAATAATAGGCATTTTTCTTGATAAAGTATTCTGTGTTGGCATCTATGGTCATTTAGAACAGGGAATACTTTGGTCCAGGCTCTTCTGCCCTTCACAGTTTACATTGAAATGTCAATTATAACTCTGATGGATTTTCCTTTATATGTGACTTTCTATTTTTCTCTTGTAACTTTCAGTATTCTCTTTTTGTTTTGTACATTTAGTGTTTTTACTATGCTATGCAATGGTGAGTTTCTGTTTTGGTGCTATTTTGTGTCTTATGTGCTTCTTGTACTTGTGTGGTTATGCCTTTCCTTAATTTGGGGAAATTTTCTTCTATAATACTGTTAAAGATCTGGTCAATACCATTTATCTGAGATTCCTTCTCCTTCCTCTATACCTGTGATGTACAAATTTTCTCTTTTCATGGTGTCCCACAATTCCTGCATACTCCATTCCTTTTTGTAGTTGTTGTTGTATGTTTTTGTTTGTTTGTTTTTAATTTGTTTTTATGGAATTTTCTGTGTATTTCATACAGAACATCTCAGACAATCTTAATCATCTTTATACCCCTGTCATCACTGACCCCTCCCATACCCCCTCAGAGCCCATATACTCTGTCAGCCCTGTTAAGGCCCACTGCATTGTCAGTGTCCCCAGCCATTTCCCAGTGTAAGTCTCTCCACTGAGGTCTAGTCAGCCTATCTAGAGTCTTTGTTTTAGGAAGATCAGCTCTTCTTCACCTAGAAGCAATCAGTTGCCAGTATTTCTTCAGATAAGATCAGGGTCTCCTATTCATTTTCCCAGTTCTATGCTGGGTTTTTGTCTGCTTGATTTTGCATAGGACTTGTGTATGCTGACACCATTTCATAAAATCACTTGAGCAAGTTTCCAGGAACTTGTAGGAGTCTGTTTCCACATGGTCATGCACCTCCTCCCTGACTCTTACAATCTTTCCACCCCATCTTCTGCAAAGGTCCCTGAGCCTTGGGCGGGTGAAGTTTAATAGAGTAGTTGTTTGTTTTCTTAATGTTCTTTGCTTGAATGGTCCAATTCTTCAACTTTATCATCAATCTTGATATTGTGCTTTTCTATTTCATTCATTCTATTGGTAAGACTTTCTCCTGACCTTTCAAATTGGCATATTGAGATTTTCACTTCCATCTTCATTTCAGGTTGTGTTTTCTTCAATATGTATATCTCTTTTTTGAATTTTATCAGAAGTTTATCCTTATCTTCTTTTAGTTCTTCAAGTTGTTTGTGTGTTCTTTAAATATGTGTCATATTTATGACTGTTCTTTTAAATTCTGTGTCCTTGGTTATCTCTAGAAGGTTCTGGTTGTAGAACTCTTCTATAGAACTGGTATGTTTGGTGGGATCATATTATTTTGATTTTTCATGTTATTATTTGTCATTGTGATTTTGGTATGTAGGTTTCTTTTGTTGCTTGTGATGCTAATGTGAAACTCAAGCCTTCCTTTATTCAGTCGAAGTTTCATTCTGTTTGTGTTGTCTTGGTTGCTTTCTGATTGGGTATGGAAGCCTGGTTGGTTCTCTCTTTTGATTTTATATTGCAGGACCTGATGGCTCTAGTTAGGCTACTCAGAGGCTCTCCAGGAGGGGAAAGTGGCCCTAGACAGTCAGGAGCACTTCAGATGCCTCAAATGAATAATGCCAGGGTCCAAGGAGAAGAAATGGGAGATGGATGTGCTGGTTCCTACTATTCAGCAGGGAAGCCTAAGCTCTGGAGCAGTGGTGGGACTACAGATGTTCACAAAGCAGGGGAATAAGCATGGTGTGATTTGACAAGATCACCTCATAGTAGCTGAGTCAGGTGCTCTCAGGTAGTCTCAAAAGTTCTGGACCCCTATTAACCAGCAGGGATGCCTGGCCCTGGGTCAGAAGGAAAGATTACAGATGGATCAAAACAGGGGGATGGGCATGGCCCAGTTTGGGAATCTCACCCCACAGATGCCAAGTCAGGCATTCTCAGGCAGTCTCAAAAGTTTGGATCCTTGCCCAGAAAATAGTTTAAGAGAAATTTAAAATTTTTTAATTTATCTTTAGTTTCATGTTTATTTCAATTACTCCTATTCATTCAACATTCTAAACATTACTTTTTTCTCATAATTTTTTAAAACTTTACCTGAATAAGGTAACTTAAAGCTAGGGGCTCACAACCATCTGTAACTCCTGCTCCAAGGGATCCAACACCCAGCCTCCTCTGGCCTCCTCTGGCACCAGCATACAGTTGGCATGCATCCACACAAACACACATATACATAAACATAAAAGTAATTTTAAAAAACTAAAAATACAGTTCATACAAAGGTATTTGCCTTTTCCAATTCAAATTTATTTTAAAAGAATATTTCTATAGAAAGTTATAATTAAATATCTTTTAAATCTTTTTTAGAATTTGAGTTATTTTGGTGATTGCCAACATTTATTCTTACACAGGACTTTTTTCCATTGAGTGGTTTTCAATGAGGCACTGTATGAATGATGGTCATTATTACATTAAGATTTCCTTTTACTTTGAGTTGTGCATTTGATCACAAGAAGTCTCACCACTTTTCTTTGTGCAGTATTTGATCGGTTGCTGCCTTGTGTATTAAAAATGAATGACTTTCCAAAGTGCTTTGTGTCTTCACATCTTGGCTAGCTTCCCATATGGAGGAATAAGTGCTCATAATTTTCTGAAGAAGGATATTTGCATATTACTCTTTAAGCATATAATTATCTCTTATATTTTTGGAAGCATTTATGTATAGGCCTCCAGCATACTGTATGTTTTCTTCAAAAGGCAAAGTAGCTAAAAATGAATGTGTGGAAAATGTGACAGTCATATCATACTAACTATATTTCTTACTATGCCATTATATGATTTAAAAGCCACTGATGAGAAAGGAAAGTGCATAATACTTGCTGTGTGTTTCTAATTAGCACAATTTGCTAATACAGTCCTTGACGCCAGAATTCTGTTGTTCATATATCAGATTTAATATAATTAAATGGCAGACTTTTTTTCCTTGCAGTTTTGGAACATTAGAACAAACAGAAAGAAAAGACTATGCCCATGCATACTAATTAATAGTAGTTCTTGCTAAAAATAAATTGCCTTCCTCAAAGACAATTATGAAGATGCTTAGGAATGAATGCATGAAAAATCTGTCTTGAAGGATAAAACTATACCAAAAATTTCCTCATCTTCTTTCTTTTGGTCCCCAGTACACAATGGATTTGCTTTGGCAATGTGAGTAATCAACATCCATTCTTATGTTTCCCCACATTCTATTCACAAGGCTCCATATTCACATAGGCTTTTAATGACTGGAAAGTTGACCAAGGAAATAGAAAGCAATTTAATTCCTAAATCTAAGAACTGTCCCTTCCCTTCTCCATGTATACTATTGATTTCCCCTTGGCTGCTTTCTTCCTTCAACCCACTGATGACAAGAATCCATAAGGAAATATTCTATTCATTCCTTGTGGAAGATTTATTGAACATCTACTAGGTATCAATACCTACTAGGCCCCATTTGTATTAAGAACAAACTATCAAGAGATATTACTTGCTTTCAGAAATGCAACCCATCAGAAAGAAGTAAATTAACTAGAACAACATAACTAAAAGTGCCATATCTCATGTCTGTGTTTAGGGGTACTTAAATGGTTGTTCAATGGCTGTGTAGCACATTTTGAAATCAAGTATTTGATGCCTGTAGCACTGGTCTTTTCTCAAGATTGTTTTGGCTCTTGAGGGTCTTTCGTCTTCTGTATGAGTTTTAGGACTGTTTTTTTCTATTTGTGTGATGAATGTGACTAGACTTTTGATGGACAACAGAAGAGTACAGGTACAAAATCAGAAACAGTCGGTGAAAAAGAATGATGAACAGAACTGAAGACAAAGTAATAGACTCACTCAGTTATACCCAACATATATTGGAGAAAAGTTCCTCTGCTGATGGTGCTGGAAAACTGGACATCAATATACAAAAGAATGAATGAAACTAGATGCCTATCTCCCAGTATTCACATACAAACAAAATCTCAAAAACAAATAAACAGAAAATCTTCAAAATAGATAAAAAAAAAAAAAACATAGTGCTAAACCTGAAAATACTAGAGGAAAACTCTCGTAAAGTATTTCACAGTATAGATAGAGGCAAGAGCTTACTAAAAATGACTCCAAAAGCTCAGGAAATAAAACAAAAAAGTAACAAATGAGAAACAGTACAGTGAAGAGGGATATTCTATAAAATGAATAAAATATTCACCAGCTATACACCTGACATGACATTGATATCTAGAATACATAAACAACTCAAGAAAAATTACATGCAAGCAATCCAGTCAATAATTGAACAAATGAATGAATGAAGAGTTATCAAAAGACAAAGTACAAAGAACAATTGATATATGAAAAATCTTTAATATCCTTAGTCATCAAGGAAATGTAAATTAATAATGCTTTGATTTTTCCATCTCACTCCAGTCAGAATGGCTATCGCCAAGAAAACAAATGACCATGAATGCTGGCAAGGATGTGAGGAAAGAGGAACTTTATTCTCTGCAGACAGGAATGCAAACTTGTGTGGCCCCTGTTGAAATCAGTATGTAGGTTCCTCAGAATACTGAAAATCAGACTATCGTATGACCCAGTACAGCCCAGCACTCCTGGGTATTCTCAAAGTAAACTAAGTCAGCATACTGAAAAGGTACTTTTAGGTCTATGTTTATTGTTCACAATAAGCTGCTGTGTCTGTTAATACCAGAATGGAAAAGGTAAATGTGGTCTATATTCAGAATGGAGCTTTATTTGCCCATAAAGAAGGATGAAATTATGTTATTTGCAGAAAAATGGGTAGAACTGGAGAGAAAACCGTTAATTTTTGCATGATGAAAAAATACACGTTTGAACTGGTGGTATTTAAATATGAACATTACCACTTTGATAATGACACATGCATGTGAAAGTGAAAAAAAATCTTAAGAAGCACTGCAATTGAAATTATTTCCATTCATATATTTAAATCAGTAATGCACCTTGAGTTGTATAAATTTAAGTCAGATTGCATAATTTTTTTCATTTCTAGAATAAAAGTATGAAATTTCAACATAAATTTTAAAAATACAACCCAATTCAAATACATATTGTTTTTCACTTTTTATTGTTTGAAATTTTTTATGTATTGTAAAATCTAGGGAAGTTAAAGAAGAATCAGTTTGTGCCACATCTTTTTTGAGAATAAAATGTTCTAAGAGTTCATAATGAAACAAAGCACTCCCAGAAGAGAGTGATTACAGGACAGGCAGTACCCTCGGCAGAGGGCTTGCTGTGCCACAAATAAATTGAAGGTCCAAATGGCATACATAATCCAAAATTAGAATGAAGACTTTAAAATATTGCGGTCCTTGAGTAACCCGATTAATACTTATCTAGAGAAAAGTAAATGTGATACAAAAGCCAAAAAAAAAAAAAATGGGGAAAAGTAGGATTTTAAATGCAGCAAGAGTCATTTTATATGAAATTCAAGTCTAATCACTCAGGCAACAGTCTCCTCTTCTCCCCTCATTCCTCCTTCTCTTGGTCCTGTCTGCATTTCTTCCTGCATGTGTTGTGCTTATGATACATAAATACTGAGGACTCAAATTCAGCTCAGGGTCATCCAGATGTCAACTTTTGTACGCTCAGTGTGACTGATTTCTGCTTATACTTAGCCAGGTTCTTTTTAGTCCAAGTGCAAATCTTGACACCAATCAATTCTACCTAATACTGCAAATAATCACAGAGATTTAAGACTTTCTAAAATGTAGTTAAAACAATCTATGTTTCCCATTAACTGTATTATTATTCATAATACAAGTTATTCACCAATAATATGTTATTTTATCCAGTCCTCATTAATAATGAAGTAGAAAATATTTACTTTTTCCCACAGCACCTGCCTTACTAGCATCTATTTTTAATGTTCAAATTTGCCATTTAAAGATTTTTCTTTTTGACATCTAATTTTCTTCATCCTGATATCATTTAAAAAATAACTAGAAAAACGTGTTCCATAGAAATAAATGACTGATGTCTTTCTGATGCTTGAAGAAAATACGGTATATTCTCACATGGAATCTCTGATTTAATGCTAATTTTAGTGATCGGGAGCCAAAGATTTATAAACCCACATTCACCAAAAGAAAGAATCATAATAAGAGAAAGAAAGAACTTTTTAACTTTTAATAGAGAATTGCATGGCACAGACTTTGCTATTCATCTATTTTTCCAGGGCTTCCCCCCCACATTCCTTCAAACTGCTTCACTATAAATAATAAAAGATTAAAACCTGAAACCTGGAAAACTTAGAAAAAAATACCAGAGAATTTTATTTGCGATTATAAAAATCCTCCAATGATTTACTTTAAGAGACACCTTCATTGCTTCCATGTGCAAGGACTAATGATGGCCCTGGGCCGGGATGTTGCTAGTGCTGCACGGGAGCATCATCAGGATGATAAAGCAGCATCTCTCACTCTCTCACTGTCATCCACATATCTTTAGACCATTTGTTGCAAGAAAATGATAGACTACATGTTTGTGTGTCTAGATGGTTATGATCCTGATTTTCTTTTTCCAGAACACACCTTTTTGTTTTAAGCAACTTAATATCTAGGCAGGGTGATTGCCGTGAATTATTGACCTTACGCTGAGATAGAATTAAAGAAGATTCTAATTAAAGGACCAGTTTCTAAGAAGTTGACATCTGTAGAGACGCAATTTCATAGTCACTCTGGGTCTGCCTGCATCTGGTCTGGCTTTCTGCACAGGACTCTTTGGTCAGGAAGTCATGCCTTTACAACTGTGCTCCTGACTCTTGCCTTTCTTCCTAATGGCAGTGAAGCTTGGATGGTTTCACAGGTAACAACTGAAGTAAAGCTGGATGCACCATTTCTGGTAGATAAATTTTTAAGGTGTCCTTGGTATAGCGACCACGATGAGACAAGAAAAGATGAGGGCTAATCTTTAGTGTGGTCTCTTGGATTCACTGAAATGGAAAAAAAAAAAAGCTGTAATCATTACTTTTCAGTTTGGAAAAATCTATGAAACTAGCAACTAGCAGGCTACAGGCTGTGCATTTTCTTTTGTGCTATAGTCTTTTGTTCTGTTTTTCCTTCTGCTGGTTTTGGAGACCCGGTCTTGCTATGCAGCCTGGGCTGACCTTGAACTTGCCATCTTCTTGATTGTGTCTCCCAAGTTCTGGAACTATATATGTGCACGATCATGCCTAGCTTTGTATCCATACATTAAAAAAACAGGTTGCTCATGAAGCGTCAGGTATATTGTAATTTAACTTTGCAAATAAATATCAGGAACATGAAAGGCAGAGATGGCATACCACCTGTTTCCAAAGACTCTCTCATCAGAGAGAAATTATAGAACATTCTGGGTTTTTATTGTTGTTATTGGTTTTGTTTTGGGGGCAGTTGTTTGTTTTCATAGCTGAATTTTGAGAATTTCATACAATATACTTTGATCATATTTAGACCCCTCCCCTATCCACACCCCCCCCCCTTTAATACCCTTAGCCTGATTTCTGGAGCCTAGGTTACTTGTGTTTATCTACCACCTCTCCCCTCTTCTACAGTGATCCCTGAACATTGGGAAACAGAGATCTGATATAGGTGCCCTATTCAGAAATAAGCACTCAGCAGTCTTTTAGTCACACTGCAGTCTCTGTGCTAATCATCATTTGCTGCAAAAGAAAGTTTCACTGGTGAGAGCTGAGAGATGCATTAATATATGGGTATAATAATAAGTCTGTCTAGCCACATAAACTTAGGCCTGATATGAGTATCAAATATGGGCTCCATTTGTGAAGTGGACCTTAAAGCCAATCAGAAAGTGGTTGGTTATTCCCATAGCATTTGTGCCACCATTACACCAGTGGACATGTCTTGCCAGACAAGTTGTTGTTTTAGTTTTTAGAATTCACAGTTGTGTAATGTTGATGATTACTTTTCTCTTCCAGTACCATGCATAACAACTTCCAGGACTATGAAAGCTAGGCAGTAGGGATGAAGCTTTGAGGCCAATACTAGTTTGATTTCTCTTTATTGGTCCTACAACTCATGTATGTAGTATCTTCAGCAAGGAATCTTACTGTCAAGCTCTGGTGAGTAAACGAGATTAGGGGCTACTGCTTATAAATAGCAGAAAGACTTTGGACACTATTCATGAATATGATGCTAAGATAGGACAGAACATTTTTGTTCCCAGTGCCTGTGGGACAGTAGGAGGTGGAATTTGATTCATCCTAAAGATATATATAGCCTGGAAGCAGGAACACACCTCTGTCCTTCATTAGCCTGGCCATCTTGGTCTCTCTAAGCCTCAGTTTCCACTTCTGCTGATAGGACAATTATAGAGTATAGCTCATATGTTTGTGTCAAGATATTTAAAACAATGCCTGCCATACACTATGCAGCACAGTAATTTCATATGACTATCACTGGTTATTGATCTTGAAAACTAATTTTCTTCAGACATCAAAATGTAAATCGAATTCTCATTTTGCTAAATAGCAGAAATATTTGATATTATAGAAAATAGAAACCAAAGAAAATGGTTTAAGGATCATATTAGCCTGGCAAAAATAACAATAGTAGGGAATTTCAGAAAAGAAAGAATGAACATTTATTTCATCAACTAATATTGGAAAGGAGAGAGAAGAGGCATCCGGGGTAGAAATCAGTGTCAATGGGAATTATTTTCAAAATAATATCTTCTAGTAGACAAAGTTTGTCCATTTTGAAATTCAATATTTTGAGAGATGTGTTTGGTTAACGAAAGTTGTGTTGATTCCTTTTAGAAACAAAATTATTGTCACATATTCAAGCTCTTTAAGATGATATCTGGCTTATTCTCTATTGATAATTCATAAAACTGTTTCATCAAAATGGTGAAAGTGTGAAATTTTAAGTTTTGGTACCATTACAGTTGTCCATTGTCGCTTACTGGCTACCCATGCTTTTCCATGGTGAGCCTGATGTATAACACCAACAATGTACACCGGAGATTTGTCTACTTTCTTCCAGAGGATCTGCAAACCTTCCTTTAAATTCTGATTTATACTGTATTTCATCAGTAAATCAATCAACTTGCCTTCATTGTTAAAGAACTACAGCAGGTTATGCATCCTTTGGAGAATTATTTACATGAGTCCCAAGCCATCTTTCCAGCACTGGGCTGCAGCAATCTTTATTTTGGCTGTTGCCATATTACCGCCTTTTCTTTCTTTCCTTTTTTTTTAAATTCAATATTCTGCATTCATCTGCATTTGCCATCTTGCAGCCCTAGTATATAAGTGCTCCACTTCTGTTCTGACTGTGTCGTTCTTTACTATTTACTGTTTTGATTTTATTGTCATATACAATATCAAGGCTCCTGGCAATGGAGCCTTCCCTCTAGATCACACTTTAAAGTCAGTCCAATATGTTAACATAAATCTCTCTAGCTCTGGGTCTTCTCTGATAATTTTCTAACATCTTAAAAACAAAAGATTATTTAAAAGATTATTTTGTGTTTATAAAGCTCTGAACACACAGATTAATCTCTTTAGAATACAATTGTCCGGGATTTTTAAATATGTTCTCCTGCAAATCTTGTATAATCAATCGGTAGAATTCTTCTGTCTCTTATCGACAAAGCAGGATTTATAACATGGGTTTGTATATTTTACGTGTGCAAGTGCAGGTAATAACATAATATAAACCTTCTCACATTTAACCTTGTATTTATTATCAAATTCTAAAGCTGTAGGAACTATTCAGCTGGGAATTCTTGCTACACGACCTAGACATTTTGGGAAAAAATCATCTTTTTGAGACAGGGTCTTCCAGTAGCACTAGATGACCTGTGCAATTAGTGATGGAGACCAGGCTGGCCTTGATCTTTGCCACCCAAGTGTTGGGATACACCACTGCACCTGGTGTTGGAAAAATATTTTTAAGAAACTTAAAATTATATAAAATAGCAAATGTTCTATTCATAGATGAAGAGAAGAAACTAAAAATAAATTCATGTAGAAGAGAGGATCTTATATTTACTAGCTAAATTTTTTGATGTCAATATTTTTTTTCCTTTTTTTCTGTTTTTGTATACTTTTTATTAAATTTTTGTTCATTTTGTACACAACACCTTTTTTAAAAAATTTATTTTAATTAAAAGAAGCATTTCATTACAACAGCATTAACCTATTCAATAACATTTTTCTGAGCTAGGGTACATCTCTTTCAAAATTGGCTGTACATTTCTAGGTTTACAGATGAATTATTACACTTATATAATCTTTTACTCATTATAAACTCTATAAGACATAAAATTAAATGAGGTTGCAATGTTTAAAAAAGATCTCCACTTCTTTGTGAAAACACACAGTTTCATACAGAATAATTCATTCCAAGGCAATTGACATTGAGACATTTTCACATGCATTTCTAATCT
>NW_008347189.1:2452824-2458243 GCF_000622305.1 Nannospalax galili
ATGTCCTATAATGGTGGTGGGTCACCTGTCCTCTTGATCAAGGAGGCCGAGGAGACCCCACCAGATGGACTTGAAACAGTGTCCAGTTATAAAGAGGAGGATCAACACAGAGGAATCATTTCCTCCATGCTTCCAAGATGTCAATATTTTTAATTGAATTTTTATGATTTTCTTTTTTATTGAATTTTTTTGAATTTCATACAGAAAACCTCAATAAATCTTAATCATCTTTATACCTCTTTCCCCACTGGCATCCTCTCATAGCCCCCCCTGCTGGAATTCATACATTCTGCCATTTGTCATTTGTATCAAGTTGTTATCCCCAGAAGTTCCTCAGTGAAAGTTCATCTGCTGAAGTCTAATCAGCCCATCTAGAGTCTCTTGCTTTAGAAAGGCCAGCTCTTTCTCACCCAGCAGTAATCGGTTGCCAATACTTCTTCAGCTCTCCAGTTTTATGTGTGACCAGTTGAGGTACTTAGTAATAGTCTCCATCTGGTACAAAAGAAGATTTCTTGATGAGTGATGACCGGGATATTTGTCTGTAAATACAAGGATCCATATTTTTCACATAGTAAGAAATTATATTAGTCTAGGGATGTGACAGTCTTGGGGTTTTCTCTAAGATTTATCACCTCTCCAGTCATGTGTATTTTGTTATATTTACAGTACAACACTTGAGTTTCCTCCCACTGAGTGAGTTTTTAGTCCAATTAGGTAGCTGTTGATTGCCACCAAGATAAAAGTGTTACAACTGCACCAATATCGTAAACTGTATGGTCATTGACGTGGTTATTTGGTCCTGAAGCTGGTGTTGGACCATCGACTGATGTTTTCCCTTGGCACCTTCATATTGCTCTCCAAAGCTGTGAGAGCTAGCCTTCAGGGGATGTGGCTTCCAGATCAGTTCTAGCTCCATTGTTCCAAATCCTGTGTCAGAAGTGTGTTCTGTCTTCAGCAGTAGGGACTTATCTTCAGGTTCTGAGAGGTAATCATGTTCTGTGGCAATAGCCTGTATAATTTTGGGAGCCTCTTGGATTACCCTGGCCAGAAACTCAAAGAGATTTCTCCTGTCTGACACTGTCTCTTGTTATGTAGTCTATAGTTATACACATGGACTCGTTTGGAGATATTGTGTGTGTAATTTGTCATTAGGTTGTTGAACTAATATGATTTCCTTGGTTTTTCAACACTAGCTTGGCATTATTTATCTCCCATCTCTCCCTGTCCAACTCTTGCTCCGTGGTTTCCCCATTTAAAGTGTCCCCTTCTTCCATTTCTCCCTTGATAATACCAGTGTCCTATGGTCCCACCCCTTTCCTTCTTTTCCTTTACCCACAAAGTTCCTTGTATTTCCCTTTCTCCCCCTTCCCATTTAAATAACCCCATTTTTTCCATTTCTCCCTCCATAACACCTGTCTCCTACTGTTCTTCTCTCTCAGGCTCCTTTCCATTTACCTCCCTGTTTCCTTTTCATTATTCTGGTTCCTGCAGTTGCATCTGGATACATACTCACATATAAGTATTTTGTGCTAGGATCCACATATAAGGGAAAACATACATCTTTTTTGTTATTGTTGTTGTTGTTTTGTTTTTGTCTTTATGAGACAGGGTCTCCCTGTAGCCCCAGCTGTCCTAGAACTCTCTATGTAGACCAGGCTGGACTCAAACTCACAAAGACCTGCCTGCCTCTGCCTCCCAAGTGCTGGGATTTTGAGTCTGTATTATTTCATTTAGTGTAACAGTTTCTAACTCTATCCATTTACCTGCAAATTTAATGATTTCGTCTTTCCTTATTGCTCAGTAGAACTCAATTGTATAAATGTTCAACATTTTCATTATCCATTCATCAGGTGAGGAACATTTAAGTTGCTTCCATCTCTTAGCTATTGTGAAAAGAATAGCAACAAACATGTATGTACAAGCATCTGTGCAATAGGATGTGTCATTTGGGTATATGCCAAGTAAGGAGTGGTATAACAGGGTCACACGGTAGGTTCATTTTTAGATTTTTAAGAGTTCTCCACACTGCTTTCCATAGGAGTTTCATGAGTTTTCAATACCACCAGCAGTGAATGAGTGTTCCCCTTTCTCCACATCCTCTCCAGCATTTGGTATCATTTGTTATCTTGACCTTAGCTAGTCTGACTGGGGTAAAATGAAATCTGAAAGTGCTTTTAATTTTCATTTCCTTAATTACTAATGATGTTGAACACTTTTTAAGGTGTTTCGTAGTGATCTTTATTGACTTTCCCCTTAAGTTAGTGTCTGTCCTTGAAGGTGAGATGGATTTCTTGCAGACGACAAAAAGATGGATTTTGTTTCTTAATCCATTCAACTAGCCTGTGCCTTTTGACTGGGGAGTTCAGTCCATTAATATTTAAAAGTATTATTAAAAAATGTTTACTGGTTCCTGCCCTTTTAATTTCTGTTAGTATTCTTGGTCTAACTTTGTGTGTCCACCATTATACTTTCATTTAGTTTCTTTCTGTTGCCCCTTGGGTATAGTTGTTCCTTTCTTTAGCTCTTTGTATTGCTTCAAGAATTCTCTGAAAGACTGATTTTGTGTATATGCATTCTTTCAGCCTATTCATGTCATGTGAGTTTTTTTTTTTCGTCTTCAACTGTAATAGGCATTTTTGCTTAGTGAAGTATTCTGGGTTGTCATCTGTGGTCATTTAGAACTGGTAGTACTTTGGTCCAGGCTCTTCTGGCTTTCATAGTTTGCATTGAATAGTCAGCTGTCATTCTGATGGGTTTTCCTTTATATGAGACTTATTGTTTTTCCTTTGCAGCTTTCTAGTCTCTCTTTATTCTGTATGTTTAGTATTTTTACTATTATATGCCATGGGGTGGGTTTTTTTTTTCTGTTCCTGTTTGGTGTTGTATGTGCTTCTTAAGTTTGTATGGGCATGTCTTTTTTAATTTTGGGAAATTTTCTTCTACAGTCCTGTTGAAGATCTGATCAGTACCATTATCCTGAGATTCTTCTCCTTCCTCTATGCCTATGATGCATAAATTTTGTCTTTTTATGGTGTCCCACATTTCCTGCATATTCAATTCCTGTGTTTTAATTTTTTTTTCATAATCTTTACTTGAGTGGTCTAATCTTCACCTTTATCACCTAGTCTTGATATTCTTTTTTCCATTTCATTCATTCTATTGGAGAGGCTTTCTCCTGTCATTCCTAATTGGTTTATTGAGTGCTTCACTTACTTCTTCATTTCAGTTTGAGTTTTCTTCAATATTTCTCTCTTTTGTGAATTCAGTCAGAAGTTTATCCCTATCTTCTTTTAGTTATTTGATTTATTTGTGTGTCCTTTAAATTCGTTGAGTTTTTTGATCATTTTTATGATTGTTCTTTCAAATTTTGTGTCCTGGGTTATTTCTAGGGGATTCTTGTAAACTCCTCTATAGTACTGTTGGTGTTTGATGGGGACATATTATTTAGGTTTTTCATATTACTTTTTTCATTTTGATTTTAGCACGTGGATTTCTTTTGTTTGTGATTCTGCTATGAGACTCAAACTTTTCTTTGTTGAGTTGATGTTTCTTTCTATTTGTGTACTTGATGTGCCTTGGTTGTTTTCTCATTGGGTATGAAAATCTTGTTGGTCTAGGCTTTAGGTTCTCCCTTTTGATTTCATATTGGAAGGACCAGATGGCTTTAGTTCAGTTACTCAGGAGTTCCAGCAGAGGCCCAAGTCAGGAGAGAATCAGATGCTCTCAGGCTTCCTCTTAAGGTCTGGACACCTCTAGCCAGCAGGCTCAGCACAATTTGGGAAACTTGTTAGACCGAGGCTGGATTCAGGTAATCTCAGGCAGTCTGCCAAAGTCTGGGCCCCTAGTAAAGGGTAGGGAAGCTTAGTCTTGCAGCAGTTAGAGGGCTGCAGATGGTCTCAGTGTAGGAGGATGGGCATGGCATGATTTGGAGAGTTTACCAACACGTGGAGCTAAGAGAGTAGTCCAGAGATCTGGGATACTAAGAGCAAAAGGGGCCTGTGCCCAAGGCTAGAGGGAGAACAGGATGTGGGGCCAGGTATAACAGAGTTGCTTAGGCTGTAGGAAAGTCAAGGTACAGTGGGTGGGATCAGACTTACCAAGGAAGAAGGCTGGTCTAGGGTGTCAAGGCAAGTTGAAGGTGGGAACATCCAGCAGAGAGGGCTGGTTTCAAGAGTGCAAAGGCAAGTTGGGGCTGGGGACAACCTGTGAAGGCTCTAAGAAATTAGGATGTGGGGTCAGGGATATTGGAGTTGCTCAAGCTGTAGCAAATTTTTGTGATTTTCATACAATATAATTTAATGGTACTTAGATTCCCTCCTCTATTTGCACCCTTCTCCCATTGCCCCGCCCCCATCCAATTCAATATACTCCACTATATATACAATATGGCCTACAGATTCTGATTTGTGTTCCCACATGTCCATCAGTGTGGTCCATCCACTGGAACCTGGTCAACCTGCCAAGAGTGCCATCCCTGTAAGATACAGTATCTCGCTCTGTCAGCAACCATCTGTTGATTCAATTTCTTTAAGTTGGGTTGGAGTTTCTTACCCACTTACCAATGGCTATGCTGGGATTTTGTATAGTTTGAGCTTGCATAAGAGTTATGCATGTTGTCACCATTGCTGTGAGTTCATAGGCAAAGATTTCTAACAGAGGTACTAATTGTATCTTAATGAATTAAGGACACTACTGCAAATTAACTTTCCATTAGTGTGGAGAGATTACAGCATGTTTAAATTTTATGTTATTATCTGATATGGAACTCTTCAACTTGACCGTTCCTGAAAATGATTGAGAAACTCTTATACATTCACAAGAGTATGGCATGTTTTGTTTCATTATAAATAGAATACAATAAAAATAAACATATATGACAGAGTACATGAAATTTGGCAGAGGGGCAATAAGAGGGGTAGAGATAAGGGAGGGACTCTAAATATGATCAAATATATTGTATGAAATTCACAAAAATTCAATATAAATGAACAAATTATGTATAATGGCAAAAATGTCATTAAGTATCATGGATAAAAATAAAGAGGACAGGAGAATAAAGAACGTCAGTGTGGAACAGTTTTGATTGAGATATGGCAGAGATATGGCAGAAGTCAGGGTGCAAGCCTGTAGGAGGAAGAGACACACACAGGAAAAAGATCCTCAGAGTGTGTAAAGAGCAGAAAAAATTGGTACGTCTAGAGTGGAGCAGAGGAGAGAACAGTGGCAGTTCTTCCACACTCAGGTGTCCTGCTTGGCAGTGTAATGGATTCTACTTATAAGCTAAGTGGTAATGGAGCAAGGAAACAGCATAGTTGATAAAACTTTTTAAAACAGTGTCTCCAACTATGTTCTCATGTGTGTGTGTGTGTGTGTGTGTGTTTACTGTATGGGTGTGTACATGTTCATATATATATATATA
>NW_008347189.1:2458587-2467517 GCF_000622305.1 Nannospalax galili
TATATATATATTGCTTGTGAATGTGGAAGCTAAAGGTCTCTCACTGAACTTGGAGCTTATTGATTTTCTAGAATGGCTGATCATCCAGCTCCCGGAATCCTCTTGTCTCTACATCAACAGTTTTAGTATTAAAGGTGCCCCCATTCCCAGCTACCCCCCACCTCAGGTCCTTATGCTTCACAGCAAGCACTTTACCAACAGAGAAATCTTTCCATTCCTCTGATACTATTTTTCAAATGAATGTATGATGTGGAATCAGGAAGATCAGTTAGGAGGCTGCCACGGTAATCCAGGAGAGCTACATGAAGACCTAGACTAACAAGATGACAACATAGGTCTTTCAAAGTAATTGAATCATGTCTTCATTCAGAGCTTGGATTTCCTCTTACATCATCCATTTATGTACCCCTAAGATGACCTAATGAGCATTTTATGATCTTTGCTTTCCCTTTTTCATCATCAGATTCGCTAACACCTTTCAAGCATTCATCTTGCACTAGCAGACAGAACAGAACTTTCCTTGTAGCCAGACTTACTCTAATCACCAGAAGTAGTTCTGGACCCACCTTTAAGCTCAGGGACTATAATAGTAGTTAACACTTACTTAAGAGCATGTGCTGCCTAGTTTAGTTCCTAATACATCAGAAAGCTCACGACTACCTGTAACTCCAGGTCCAAGGTATACACTCTCTTCTGGTCTATGGGAGTACCTGCACATGTGTGCACATACTCAAAGACAGACACATAAACATACACTTAAATAAAAAATAAAATAATCCTTAAAAATTTAAAAATCAGTAAAATATACACCATGTCTCTCACTCTCTAGAGATGATGCTAAATGGAGCTTTACTGCTGGAGAAACTGTCATTACGTTATTAATTAATGGATACTAGTGAATCTAACTTATGGCATACTTATTAAATGCCAAAAACCACACCAGGTATTGTTCACTTTAAAATATTTTGTTTAATAAGTGATGCAATGAACTGTTCGCATTACTGAAAGTAAAAAACATTAAGTTCAATGTGTTAAATACTTCTTAAATCTACCAAATTAAATATTACACCAAAAGTTATTAATCAAAATGCTACTATATTCCAGTTAGTAAGGTTAGGCTCATTATTTTAGATAAGCCTCTCTGATCCTGATTATCACAGTTAAGACTGACAGGAGAGAGTATAATCAAATATCTGTTTTGTATCTTTAATTTTATTTGAGATGTTCCTCTAACACATATCTCATGTTCAAGAAATATTATGTGTATTTGAAGGATTGCTATCTTCATTATTAATAAATTAATTGATCAGCTAGTTAAAGATTTGAAATTCTAAGGCTACATTTACTTTAAAATTTTGAAGAATACTCATTTTATGGAGTAAAGCTTCTTAATAAAACTCTTCTTGATAAAACACTTCAGTTGTTTGATCTTTATCATTCAAGGAACTCAGTTTATAAAACATTCCCGCCAGGTGTGGTGGCACACGCCTTTAATCCCAGCACTTGGGAGGCAGAGGCAGGCAGATCTTTGTGAGTTAGAGGCCAGCCTGGTCTACATAGTGAGTTCCAGGACAGCTGGGGCTACAGGGAGACCCTGTCTCAAAAAGACAAAAAAAAATTTCACTATTGTATTTTTGCTGTCTTTCTCCTATATTTGATAGTTTGTACACATAGGTCTGATACTGCCTCTTTAAATATATGGCAACCGTTGACTAGAAGATTTATCTGTTTATAAGGTTGTTTATCTTTCAGTCAGTGACTATTCATAGAGGGCCAAAGAGTGCATTTGTGCTTGTGAACATGCTGCTTGTAGATTATTTCTCAAAAATGGCACTTGCTATTTCTGGCCAGCCTGGTACATAGTGAGTTCCAGGACAGCTGGGGCTACAGGGAGACCCTGTCTCAAAAAGACAAAAAAAAATTTCACTATTGTATTTTTGCTGTCTTTCTCCTATATTTGATAGTTTGTACACATAGGTCTGATACTGCCTCTTTAAATATATGGCAACCGTTGACTAGAAGATTTATCTGTTTATAAGGTTGTTTATCTTTCAGTCAGTGACTATTCATAGAGGGCCAAAGAGTGCATTTGTGCTTGTGAACATGCTGCTTGTAGATTATTTCTCAAAAATGGCACTTGCTATTTCTGATAGACAAACTACATAAGGATAGCATTGTTTCTTAAGACCTAGTCCATACCAGTGCTGTAGAAACTGGGTCTTTTGTCCTCTCCCATATTAATCACAGAGACTAGTATGACTCCCCTGACAATAAATGGACTGCAACGTTAAATTCTTGTTTTTAACATTGTCAGTGTTGAAATCTGAAACAGAATCCCTCCCCTGGCTGAGGCTGTGCAGTGAGCTCATGAACAGGACACTCCCTCACTTTAGATGTTAGAATGGAAATGGAATACAGCCTAGAAACAGCCATGCCATTGCTGATTCTCATCACCAAAGCTTTGGAATAAATCAGTCAATCTTTTCTGAGTTCAAAATCTGGCAGAAATGTTCGCAGTAACTTACGAACTCACATTGTGAACAGATATGTGTTGGGTACTTGCTTCGCTTCATCGTCTTTGCCGTTTTAGATTTTTTTAAATTCTATAATAAATTTTAATTGCAGCATTACCATAGTCTTCACACTTTGCTCCACCCATGCACTTAACTTAAATCATTTCAGTGGCTTCTCCTTGCCAGGATAAATCTAAAATCCTTCACACAGACTGTGTGTTTTTATATCTTAAATGTTTTTTCACCACTGTTAACACTTTATTCTCTGCATATCAACACGCCAGTCTGTCTATCTGACTTTCTTAGATTTCTTTATTATTTCAGTAGTTTTAATATACTATGTCTGCCCCCTTAACACTAAAAACTATTTAAGCATGTGCAACAAAACATAGTATATTAGAGAAGAACCTCTATTTAAATCAACTAAGGAATGACAATAATCAAAGTAGAAAAATAGGCAAATCATTACAAAGAAGCAATTTATAAAATAAGACCTATAAGTCAAAGCAAACATTGAAATATGCATTTTCACTAGTTTTGAGGAAAAGTAAGCTGAAACAAGATGGGATTTTTGCCTGCGGAGCCTCCCTAGCATTAACAGACACAGCATAAGAGGATTCTGTGTGTTCCCATGCTTTCTTACCCATGTGTATTAAGGTTTCAACAATGTGTTTGCACCATTATTCACACAACTTAAGGATGTATTTCATTCAATAATGTGTATGCATGAACATAAGAAAGGATCTTCAAATAATAGAATATTGAATACTGTTTCTAAGAATACTTGACAAAGAAACTATAAAATTAGGACAGCTTCAATATTTCACATTTTCATTGGGCTGGTAAAATATCTAAAACTCTATTTGCAATAAAGGTAGAAAATTTGCAATAGTATCACAACAGTGTTTTGACCAAAACACTTGAGAAATTCTAGTCCCTAAGAAAAAATATCAGATTGAAAGCCATGTGTCAATCACTTTAAAACAATAATTGCATGATGCCTTTGACAACTTGATATGCCACCTGCATCTGCTTGTCAAAAGCTAAGGTACATACAGCTTGGAATGGCATCATTCAACTGAAGATTTTAGAAAGCATTTAAAGGTAAGTGCTGGGGGAAAAGATCACCATTATACAAGTCAAGTTGAACTTGGCTCAATCATTTTTATAGTAATACTTTGAAATTATTGTGAATTCACAAGTGGCTTCAAAAATAATAAAGAGGTGTTTGTACCATTTGCCCAGTTCCTCACAGTGATATACTTCATGTCACTATAGACCTTGGCTTCATAAATTATAGGTAGCACATCCATAAGATATCATATAACTGAATGTGGGAATTATAATGATTTGGTGAGAGGTTTCTGAATTCATGTCAATAAAAAAATAATTCAAAATCAAAGGCAAAATATGTCAAAAGTATTTCTGGAATCACTAGCCCATGCTACATTGCACAACCTAACTGAAGCCTTGATTCTGAACACACAGCATGTGAACTTTACACTGCTCATGCCTGAAAGCCATACACTACCAACAAATGTTGCTGAAACACCTCAGCTCAGATTCAAGAGTATTATATGTTATGAATTACAGTGCTTTTACTCTACATACATGATTTTTTCTGCTTAGAGAAACATAATGTTTTAATTACAGAAAACAAAGATAATGCTATTTCCCCACTATCATTCCCCAACAAGTATCAAATTAGTTATCTGGATTATACTTTATTAGAATGCTTGGTTTTAAGGGCTGGAGAGATGGCTTAGTGGTTAAGAGCACTGGGTTCAATTTCCAGCACTCACATGATGGCTTGCAAGAGTCTATAACAAGTTCCAGGGGGAATCTGACACCCTTTCCTGACCTCTCTGGGCGTTGCACAATGGTGGTGCACTTATATGTATGCAGGCAATACACTCATACACACAATAAAAATAATAAATAAAATACTTTTTACAAAAAGAAAATTTATTTTATAAAATTGCTGTTTGCAGG
Organism: Nannospalax galili; assembly: GCF_000622305.1. Classification (NCBI taxonomy): domain Eukaryota; kingdom Metazoa; phylum Chordata; class Mammalia; order Rodentia; family Spalacidae; genus Nannospalax; species Nannospalax galili. The sequence goes on from NW_008347189.1 coordinate 2,463,093, forward strand.
GCTGGAGAGATGGTTCAGTGGGTAAAGTATTCTTGATGCTAAAGTGTGAGGCTGTGGGTTTGGATGCCCAGCACCCACATAAAACCTGGGAGCTGCAAAGTATGTGTGTAACATCACTAGGGAGACAAAGACAAGGGACTCCTGGGACTCACTGTCCAGCAAGTCTAGATGAAATGGAAAGCTTCAAGTTCTGTGAGACATCCTGTCTCAAAAAAGTAAAGTGGCCAGAGAAAGATGGAAGATGATGACTTGTCTCCAAATGTGCTTGGAAGGGTGAGCACACCCACATGCATTCACATATACATGTGTGTCTTTGCACACAAGCATACACACACACACACACACTAATGATGTATGAGTTGCTGACTTGAGTTTCATAGAGAAATCATTAAAATAATTTTTGCTTAGAATTAAGACAGAATTTCTAACTATCTATGAAATGGTCCTAAACCTATAGTATTAATGACATAATATAAAAATATTGATCAAATCTGAAAGACAGTAAAGAAGTTCTATATTCTGCTAAACAAACCAACCCAAATTTAATTCTTTAACAAATACTGCTATAGACCAATTAACAAAACCACATGTGATTTTTAGTGCTATAGGCCAATTGCCAAAATTTATACTTCTATGAAATTTTAATACATGTGTAAATTCATGCGAGCCATAATCAAGATATGGGATTATTTTTATAAGCAAAACAAGCTCCTCCATGCTATGGTCATATCTGCTTATCTTCACCACGTAACTTCATCTCCCCTCCAGTCTCTACAATCCTTATAGTGATTTACCCAATCATGTTTACTTTTCGTTATGTATGTGTTTGTAAATATGAATTTTTAAGTAATAATGTCCAAAGATATTTCAGAAACAAATGACACAGCCCCCAAACCTTATAAAGCTCGTCAGTGGTCATCAGCATGAATGTGGCATAACAAGTTTTGAAAACAGTAAACCTTTGATCTCGAATTAAAACAGCAGTTAAAGTCTGGACAGGGATAACTGCACTACCTGCCAGTTTATGCTGACTTTTGTATCATCAACCCAACATGACTTTTAATGAATGGAATCCTTTATTCTGCATCTGTAATTTATCTCCACCAAAACTAACCCTGCATGCAAGTAAGTTAAGTGTTAATGTAGCTACCACTTTGTACTAGAACTATGTTACTATTTTATGAAGAAATGGGCCTTAGGCAGCTTAAATATTTGTTCATAAATGTTACAATTTATTGACTCATTTATTGACCACAAAGTGAATACAATATACACATCATTAGTATAACTGTTAAGTTTAAGTACTGTAATGACATATTTTGAATCATTGATTCAGTCAAAGTATGTCATGCATGACAGTGGAAGTCCCCATTTGCCTCTCTATTCATTAACTAAAGCTTAGAATACTTTTAATCTGTTTTGGCCTAGAGTTCTATTTCAATTATCATTGGATTTGTGTTTAAATTAAACCTTGATAGGCTGATCCAAGATACACAATCAATTTTCCACCACAGAATGCTAAAGTCATTTTTGCACATTCAGCACCAGATAATCCAGATTTTGTCCATGTTAATAGATGTTTGAGTATGGCGAGAAGACTGTATCAATCCGGATTGGCTGTATTAGTGTAAATCAATAGCACCAGGACTTCATTTCCTGTGTGGAATCAATCTTGTTCACGAAGAAATAAATGCCTATAAAGTAAGCAAGCAACTCATATTTGAGGCAATATGTTGCTTTTGTCAGAGGAAAAATATAGAAGAGTGACCATGACAGTATGTATGCCTTATTATATCAGGACAGCTGTATGCTGAGCTAGTATATATCACAGTGATATAGACAGGAGCACACAAACCATTTTTTAAAGTATTAAGAAATGTTGGCATGTTGTGTTGCCACCCTTCATGTTCTTTTGTATTTTTTAAATTTTTATTACTTTTCCTGCAAAGACAATATAAGGTTACATCTGTGAACTATGAAATTTAGGTAGATAGAGCTGCATTTAAAGCCCATATTCAGTATTTACTACTGATATGGCCTTGAACATGTATGCTAGCTTATAAGATTTAATATTTTTCTTTCTATTTTAAGGATTATAAAGAGTTAAGGATAGGTTACCCTAGGGATCAGTAGAATCCTGGCACAGGGCTATGAGTTCAGTAATTGCTGGTGGCAAATAATTATGATTATTATTTTATTTAGAGCTGCAAGTATTTTGTGAAAGTGTTATATAAGCATATAATAAATAGCTACAATTTTATCTTTAGGATTCCTATAGTATTAATAACCATGAATATTTAATTCATCTAGAATTAAATATAATAGTAACATGAAGGTACTTTTCTCTTTAAAACTGAAGAGAACAGTAAAAAGAGAAAGCAAACACCTACTTCAATAAAGGTAGGAAAACAGAGACACTCCAAAATACGGAAGGGAAGTGCCAACTGCAATGGAATTTATCCCAAGTTATGAAAAAAATTTTGGTTACCTGTCACCAACACATCTCTCTCATCTTGCAATCTCACTTTAAACCAGCCAGACAAGCACAATCAATAAGTTTCCAAGCAACAAGAATGTCTTCAGGGGATGCCAGAATGGAAGGTCATGGCAGCAGAGAAAGAAGGCAAGAGGGAAATCAGGGAAACCAGATATACTTAGCAGAAGCAAAGTGCCAGAGCAGTGGAAGCTGCTGGGTGGCAGCCAGCCTTCAATGCTGGTCAAAGTCAACTGAAGACAAATAAACATGGATGTGCTCAGTTTTACCCTAATTGCCAGTGAGACTGTATTCGGAGATGGGGAAATTAAGGAGGTAACTGGGTTAAATGTGATCATAAGGGTGCTGTTCTAATCCAATATGTCCTTATAACAAGAAAGGTCAGCAATGTGCACACACAGAGTGAAGGCTGTGGAGGACACAGGAAGAAGACAGCTCCAAGATAAAGGCCTCAGATGAAACTGTGTTCTGAAACCTTGGGAATGCGTGCTCAGCCTTCTGAAGCATGATGAATTAATTTCTGTTTTTTAAGTGATATAACATGTGGTCTTGTTTTAGGTCAGCACAAGCAAGGTAATGTAAATACTAAGTCTGAATTTAAAATTAGAAAATCTATGGCATTTTGGGGCTCTCTTCTTGACTGCTCAGATCTAATTCCAAAAGAAGAGAGACTGAAGATGATGTACAGGATGTATAGGGTGTATTAGTTACTTTTCTGTTGCTGTGATAGAAATACTGACCAAAGCAATTTAGAGAAGGAAGAGTTTATTTGAGCTTACGGTTCCAAAGGGACAAGAGTCCACATGGCAGGGAGGCATTGTGGCATAGGTGGCTGGAGAAGGAGCAGAAGCTAGGCTCCACATCTTCAAGCAGGCACAGGATGCGAGAGCATAACCGGAGATCTGGCAAGGCTTAAGAACTCTCTAGCCCACCCCCAGCGACGTGCTTCCTCCAGCATGGCCACATCTTCCAATACCGCCCAAAACAGTGCTCCAACTGGGGCCAAAATGTCCAAATATTTGGAGCCTATGGGGGATATTTTCATTCAAACCACCACATAGGGTGCACAGAAATTTGAGGTCATATAACTGTGTTGAAGTCCACATTTACATATCTCTTTGACCAAGAGTAGATTACAACTTCTGTCCTATCTCTAAATAAAATGGTCCCAACTTGAAGATGTACTAGAATTATTCAGAAAGGAATCTGCCCCAAATCTGAGTATATCCAATATGAATTTTCCCCTTTGATTACATTATTAAATCTTTTTTGATTCAAAGAATTACTAAGGCAAAAAAAGTCCATTTTTCTAGTCTTCAAATACCTCTTACTATCATTTTAAAGATAATTGTCCTCCTATCCCCAGGACTCTTGGGGTGGGTCTATCGCGGAACCCTCCGTGCCTTGACTCCCCCGGCCTCATTCGCCCTTCCATCTCTCCCACTGTTCTCTGCTCCTGGTTTCGGCCCTGCGCCATTCCTGGTCTTGGGTCCCCAGACACCTGGGGAACCGGTGCTGCTTCCTGATCCTTTTCACCCAGGCCAGCTTGGTGCCTTCCTTGGGCTCCAGGAGCACTGCTTCCGGACCTGGCCCCGCCCTCACCTCTCCCTGCATCCCTGGACCTGCACCACCGGCTAACTCTCCTGGCCTGCTCTCCTCCCCTCAGGCCTCTCTCAGGGTAAGTCTATCACGCAGCCCTCCGCGCCTTGACTCCCGCAGCCGCGTTCACCCTTCCATCTCCCCCGCTGTTCTCTACTCCTAGTTTGGGCCCTGTGCCATTCCTAGTCTCGGGCCCCCAGACACCTGGGGAACCAATACTACTTCCTGATCCTTCTCACCCAGAGCAACTAAGACCTTTTCTTGGGCTCCAGGAGCACCGCTTCTGGTCCTGGCCCTGCCCTCATCTCCCTCTACTTCCCTGGTCCTCCAAC
>NW_008347189.1:2469040-2469321 GCF_000622305.1 Nannospalax galili
TCTTCTGTTAATAAGTTTAAAGATCAATCGACTGACCTCCCCAATCAAAAGACACAGATTATATGAATGGATTAAGAAACAAAACTGATCTTTCTGTTGTCTGCAAGAAACTCATCTCACTTCAAGGACAGACACTATCTCAAAGATGAAAGGATGGAAAAAAATTAATCCAAGCAAATGGTACTAAGAAAAAAGCAGGCATAGCAATTCTAGTATCTGACAAAATAGACTTTAAACTAAAACTAATTAGAAGCGATAAAGAGGGCCACTTCATTCTGATC
>NW_008347189.1:2473182-2473474 GCF_000622305.1 Nannospalax galili
AATACCTTCAGTCGAATTGTTGGCCATGATGGATAAAGGCTCTTCCAGATAGTAACCCAACACACTAGTGGAAAAATGAACAGCAGACCCCAATTCTATCCAAAGGTATACTGACAATGGATTGCCATAGATGAGGAACAGCTGATCCTCCCGGAACAGGGACCTCTGGCTGACTAGATTTATCAGAAGGGCAGATAGGGGGCAATAGATGGGGGTCCTCACAACACAGTGGACAGTGGCAGGGATGACAGAGTATGGAGGCTCTAGTGGGAGAGGAAGGCTGTCTACCTGA
>NW_008347189.1:2473654-2475401 GCF_000622305.1 Nannospalax galili
AGCATAATAATCCAACTGTAAACCTAAAAATGTACAGCCAATTTTGAAAGAGATGTACCGTAGCTCAGAAAAAATGTTATTGAATAGGTTAATGCTGTTGTAATGAAATGCTTCTAATTAAAAAAAAAGATAATTGTCATAAAATTCATATAAAACAGAATGATTAATATTTTCTTACAGTCTTTTTCACAATCCCTGTAAGTCACAGAGCTGTTTTCCAATATTACTTTTTAAAAGAGTTTGTGCATATATCAGCATATATCTATCTCTATAACAATGTATTCATGTGAAAATTCACAAAAAGCATGATATAATACATAATTTTTCTGTGCTTCACCATTTTTCACTAAATGTATCTTAGTAGTCTTTCTTTCATCATACATAGATCTAATTTCCTTAAATAACAACATATTGCAAAACCTAGTTAAAGATTCTATTACCAAAAGACTCTTGTTTGTTTTCATTTTTCTCTTACAAACGTTATAATGAATAGCCTCATGCATACAGCATAGGAGAGTCTTTTAAGTATACTCATTGGACAAATTCATAGAAGCAGAATTCTGGGTAAAAGGGTTTCTGAATTTTAACTTTTTATAAATATTGAACATGGCAAAATTTCAAAAAACTAACAAGCCAAAATAATCAATGAGATTAAAATAGGAAGACAGAAGGAATCTATAAATTTTCACAAATATGTTGAAAGACAAAAACACTACAGAAAATGAAGCCCTAACTATAGGTATCAAAAAGACAAATAGATGTTATTTTTTAAAATCCATCCATATGCAGAATACATATGAACAAACATAAATTAAATGACTCTCATTGAATTGAATAACAATCTAGGACAAGAAAATAAAAGGCAAAAAATGCATTCCAGATTCTGAAAGATAGAGTAATCAACATCAAAATGCAAGTTTGTGAAATAAATGAGACAAACTATACTACATGCCTTATGAGGGAAATAAAAATAACATGAGAGTTAAGGTTAATTTTATTCCCATATTTTTCTTTAAAATATTTCCAGAAGGAAATAATGCTTTCTTATAACTAAAGACTGCTAAAATTAACATATATTAATTCTACTAACACATCTAAATAAGTTCCAGTTTATTATAGAGCAAAGAATACATTTATGGTCATAATATAACTGAAATAAGAAATCAATAATAAAAATAGAAAACAAAACAATTTTTTGAAAAATGACACCTGAAAATATTTTAACAAAAAAGCAAAATGTGTATGCAGAGACTGTTAAAAATGACAAAACTAAAATGAATACCTAACTGAGTGAGTTGGTCAGATCCCACTGCATTGGGTTACCAGGTCACATCATCTGCTTTGGGACCAACCCCAGTCCCGCTGCTCCAGGGCTCACATTTTCTCTGTTGGCTGGTAAGAATGAGCACATCCTGTTGGCTGGTAAGAATCAGCACATCCTGTTCCCATCAGCCCTCCTAGGGCCTTGACCCTTTCCTGATGAAGCTGCCAGAGAGCTCCTGACTATCTGAGTGAGTTCACCAAATCCCACACAGTAGGTCACCATTCCCGTGCTTCTGGACCAGCCACAATGCCATGGCTCCAGTGCTTATACTATCACAACTTTGCTAGTTAGAACAGCCCATTTGAGCTCCATCACATGGACTTGGGCCTAGGCTCCTTCGCCCTGCTGGAAAGCACCTGGTACTCCAGTTATAGAAAGGAGAAAGAGAGAGAGAGAGAGAGAGAGAGAGAGAGAGAGAGAGAG
>NW_008347189.1:2475420-2487680 GCF_000622305.1 Nannospalax galili
ACCTGAAGCACAGATACACTATTTATACCTGATCAGAAAGCAATAAAACTACAGAGTATCAAGATTTGATGATAAAGTTGAAAAATTGGACCACTCAAGCAAAGAATACGAATATTTTAAAACACAGGAATGCAATATACAGGAAATGTGGTACATCATGAAAAGACAAAATTTTCACAACATGGGCATGGAGGAAAGAGTAGAATCCCAGGTCAATGGCACTGACCAGAACTTCAACAGGATTGTAGAAGAAAATATTCCTAAATTAAAGAAAGACATACCCATGTAGATATAAGAATCACACAGAGCACCAAATAGGAACAGAACAGAAACTCTCCATGGCATATCATAGTAAAAACACTAAATTTACAGAACAAACAAAGAATACTTAAAGATGCAAGAGAAAAACAAGTCACATATAAAGAAAACCCATCAGAATTACAGCTGACTTTTCAGTGCAAACTATGAAAGCCAGAAGAGCCTGGAGTAAAGTATCCAAGTTCTAAATAATCATAGATGTCAGCCAAGAATACCTTACCAGCAAAACTGTCTATCATAGATGAATGGAAAGAAATTCTTCAATGATACAAATAGGCTGAAACAATTCATTTCCAACAAACCAACCCTACAGAGACTTCTCAAAGCAATACAAAGTACTGAAGAAAGGAATAACCATACCCAAGAGGCTATAGAAAGAAAACAAATGATGGTATAATTACAGAACTACAAAATAGAACTAAGAACACAAACAAAAAATGACAGTAACCAATACACATCTCTCAAAAATACTTTAAATATAATGACTTCAACTCCCTAGTCAAAAGACATAGACTAGTTGAATGGATTAAGAAACAAAATACAACATTTTTTGTCCACAAGAAGTTTATCTCACCTTCAAGGATAGGCACTACCTTAGGGTAAAAAGATAGAAAAAACAGTCCAAGAAAAAGACACTAAGAAACAAGCAGGTATGCAATTATCTGACAAAGTAGACTTTAAATTAAACAGCATGAGAAGAGATAAAGGTGACTTCATTCTGATCAAGGAAACAATTGACCAAGAAGACATTACAATTATGAATGTATATACACCAATTTCTGGTGTACCCAATTTCATGAAAGCAGTACTACAAAACTTCAAGACTAACCCCAACTCAGCAACAGGAGAGGACTTCAGCACCTTCAGTCTCTCGGATAGACAGGTCAACTGTCTAAAGAATAAACAGAAAAATATCTGAATTAAAAGATGTCATACATCAAATGGACCTAACAGACACCTACTAAATATTCTACCCAGGCACATTCTACTCGGCAGCCCATGAAAATTTCTCTCAAATAGACCACAGACAGGGTCACAAACCTCAGTAAGTGCCAAAAATTGAAATAATTCCATGAATTCTATCAGGCCACAACAAAATAAAGATTAAGATAAACACTCAAAAGAAGCTCTAGTAACTACACAAACTCATGAAAATTAAACAACACACTTTTGAATGATAAATGGGTTGTCAAAGAAGAAATGAATAAAGAAACAAAAATGGTAATACAACACAACAAAACCTTTGGGACACATTAAAAGCAGTCCTAAGAGGGAAGTTTATAGCTGGATGTGGCTACATTAAAAAATCATAAAGAGTACAAATAAATGACAATATTGCAACAGAAGTCTCTGGAAATCCAAGAACAAACCAAACCCAGCAGATAAGAAGAAATAGCAGAAATCAATGAAATAGAAACAAAGAAAACAGTACAAAAAAAATCAACGCATCTAAGATTTTGGTTCCTTGAAAAGATAAACAAGATAGACAGACATTTAGCCCAGTTAACAACAACAACAAAAGAACAAATTCAAATTAACAAAATCAGAGATGAAAGGGAAAAAAATCACAACAGACACCCAAAGATCCAGAAAAATAAAAGTGAATACTTTAAGAATCTATACTATATTAAATTTTAAAATCTGAAAAAAGGACAAATTTCTAAATTCATGGAAACCACCTAAATTAAAACAAGAAGAAATAAATAGCTTAAACTGATTCATAAAAAATAAGGAAGTCAAAACAATAATGCAAAGCTTTCCAAAGAAAAAAGGCCAGAAGAATTGTACCGCACCTCCAAAGAAGATCTACAATCAACACTATTGAAATATTTCAAAAATATAGACAGAGAACTTCCAAACTTCTTCTATGACACCAGTATTATTAACACTAAAACCAGGAAAAGGCACAACAAAATAAGAAAACTATAGGTCCTTACCCCTACTGAACATAGGACCAAAAATTATTAACAAAATATTCACAAATCACAGACATACATGCATCAAAAAAAGTCATCCACAATTATCAAGTTGATTTTATTCCAGAGATGGAGATGGCCTTGAGGCACATTTTAATTCATTCACACACATATGCGCACCTACACAAAGACACACATAAATACACATTCACGTACACATACACATATACATGCACACAAGATAGTTGTCTGAAGGTGGAGCTGACCAACTCTCATTACCGCTAAAGGAAGAATCTTGGAATACATTCACAGCACAAACAGCCACTTGGAAGAAACCTTGTGCAGAGATTCTAATCACCAGAATAGTGGATGATTTTGAGATCCCTTAGATTTCTTAAATTTTAGCAGGTTGCCCCCCTAATGAAACAGAGAGAGAGAGAGAGAGAGAGAGAGAGACAGAGAGACAGAGAGACAGAGAGACAGAGAGACAGAGAGACAGAGAGTCAGGCTTGAATAGTTAGGTTCATTTATGTAGTCATAGGACTTTTCTAGTTTTTCAGTATTTTTATAATAGCTGTGTGATAGGAAAACCGATTACCATTACTTGAAATTTTCAACGTTTTAAGTTGGCATATTTAAACACCACAAGTTACTTTTATGTCCCATGGAAGGGAATATGAAAAAAACAACACGGAAGCAGAACAGCAAGTTATGTTCCTTTCTTCTCTGATACCAATGCTCATTCCCAGACAAACAAGAAAAATGTAGATGCATTCCTCAAGTTCAAATTAGTGTTTAGTGGAAAGATGAGAAAGAGATTTTTGTCTTTGGAATGAAGAGTCAACCTCCAATGACCTGGAGAGCAAGCAGAGATAGAGGACGCTTGGTGACCATGACATTGCTCATTCATTTACACAAAAGCTCTTTCTTGAGAAACTCACGTAAATGAGCTACCTTTTGACAACACAAAATAATAAAATCATAAGCCCCTGGTTATTAACTAGGTTAAATTCTAGAGAAAATACATTTGAAAAGTCAAATAATTGTGTATACTGTTAAATGCTTTGACGAAAATAACATAGGACATGAAATACAAGGGCAAAAGGTCCTCTTAGATTTTGAACTGAGAAATCATTTATACAAAAATATGGAGAATGTGTATAAAAAGGATAACTAGCTACTGAAAAGGACTTGACAACTAATCAAAGAAATTAACTTGGAACGAGGAACAAAAAGCTCACTGTGGCTAGAATCTAGGTCTAATAAAGAAGGAAATGTAAAACCTTATTTCCAGCTCCTATCTGTGGCTTCATTTTAAATCATTAAAAAAGATTTTATTTTATTTGTGCATGTGTGTGTGTGTGTGTGTGTGTGTGTGTGTCGCATACAAACATAAGTACATACCACACAAGTGAAGGTACCTGAGGAAGCCAGAAGAGGGTTTCAGATCCTCTGGAGCCAGAGCTATAGGTAGTCGTGAGTTGCCAGATATGGGAGTTGGGAACTGAATTCAGCTCTTCTGAAAGAGCAACAAGTGCGTTTAATCCCTGAGCTGTCACTCCAGTCCTCATTTTGTTCATTTCTTGAATAAAAATATTTTGTTGCTATTAAATCATTCCTGTGAGTCTCTCTGTTGATTGAAAAATATAAAGCTTAAGTACTATGCACATTTCGTTGTCTTGGGGATTTTTTTGCTACCATTAATCATTTAGAAAAGCAATTTTGAATAATTGCAACTCACTTCTATTCAAGTGAGAAGAAAATTGCATAATTGAAGTAGGAAAGTAGAAAAACCTGCCGTACTATCTTTGGTAGACCTGGCAGCTCTGCCGAAGAAAGATGTACTGCTTGAATAGGGTTGGGCTGCTTGGATCATTCTTTTCTTTTAAAGGGAAATTTTCTTATCGTCTGCATCATGATGTGTCAGCAAATCCTTGGATGCATCCATCTAAAAGCTACGTGTCGGAAACGTAGCCTGAGAGAACATCAATGCAAGCAGTAGCATTTGCCAACTTAAATCTCACTATTGAATAAACAGATGGAGGGAGAAATTATCGAATGGTATAAATGTCACCTTCACTTTCTCAATACAAGCAATGAAATATGTGCCTGCTTGCTTAGAAGATTTTTGCTGGACAGATGTATGCTCAAATTCAGTCTATTTATTAGAGAACAGTCTCAGCTCTCATTTTCAATTTTAATCACTGTGTCAATTTTAAAAGGGCAGCTCTCATTGCATAAACATTTGGAAGTTATAAAGCTGAAAGGTCAGGGTGTAGACAAGACAAAAGATAACATGCCACCAGCTGGCAGAAACTTCCATGAGCAAAATATCCACCCAGTAAGCCTGACCCTCAGACACCAAGGTCTTAGTACATGGAAGAGGTTCTCATTTTTTCCTACTTCTTCAGCTAAGTAACTATTTATGGGGAGGAGAGTTACACATTTCTTTCCTTTCAAGGATGTTGAAGGGTATAATTTTGCATTAAAGTTTATAATAATATCACAAGCTCATTCAACCAAATATCTGTATCTGGACTAATAACCTGATTTCTACTGTCTACCCAATAATGACTATGTAGCAGCTGCTCCCCCTGTGCTATCTCATTTAATCCTTACCAACTATTTATGAAGTAGATATTTTTATAACTGCTATACAGAAATGTAAATTCAGATTTAGGGATTTTAGCCATATTTTGAATTATAACACTTTAAGTACATGATAAATACAGTAACAGAACTTTAACCCAGGCCTGCTAAATATCCAAACCATGGTATTGGTCTATACACAATTGCCTCTTATAATAAGTACTGCATGAGTAGATGACTTTGCTTAAGATACATTAAAATTTGTGCTGCGGGAGTCAAGGGATGGTGCAATGCCTGGAGATTAAATGAGCTTCATAAATTGCTGATATCATCTATTTTCATTAGTTTTATATAAAAGGTGCAACTGAAAGTTTCAAAATATATTGGCTTCACTCCAATTTCAATAAAAAAGACTTTGTTCTCTTATCTAATCTAATGGAAAATTATAATGCTACTTAAAATACAGAAAATCTCAAGCTCAAAAACTCAAGAAATAGTTGCAAATTATCACAAAATCTCTTTCAAACTGCAGGGAGCAGTAAGATTGTATCAATTCTTTTCACACACTTTTAAATTTTGGAAGTACTGCCTTAAATGTCATAAGGAAGTATCTCTAAGGGATTCAAGGATTACAGCTACAATGCTAAGAAAATATAATAGTAAAATAGTAATCACAATACAAGAAAATGGCCAAAATTTTTCTGGAAACCTTGTTTTTTAAATTTTTTTATTGAGCTTTTAAAATTTCATACATTTCCTATTCAAATCCAGACCCCCTCCCCACTCGTGCCTCCCCCTATGCCTCCATGGAATGCAAAGTTAAGAAGGACTGAGGAGAAAGGTCTGCTGACAAGTACTTGGGTCAACATTGTTCTTGCCTGAGGAGGCACTAGAGGGCTAAGTACAACTGAGGGAAGAAAATGTGAAGCCATGATGGCAACAGAGAACTGTGACTAAAAGCCACGTTTAGTAAGTAGGGTGAAGACTAACAACAAAAGCAACAAAGACAGAAAAATGTCTCTAGGGCAGAGGAAATAAAATCAGATGGGAAGATGGCTCCTTTCACTAGCCCTGTTTTTCCCCAAATAATTCTTCAACAAATAATGACTGAAAGTAAAAGAAAAATGGAATCAATTTGGAACTGTTACATAGACCAGGATAAAGGACTGGAACACAAATAAAATATGGATAGAAGGCACACGACACAAGAACAGATATTGCTTTATTTCTTAAAAACAAACTAAATAAAAACTGCAAAGTTTCCATAGATAGAATTACACAAAATAAGAGATAGATCAGTAAACCTTTTAAACAAATTGTAGGATCAAAACAATACATTAAGAAAAGAAAATCACATTTTAAAGAGCAGTGATGGCAAAATTCAACATGCCAACTTCAAATTAAAGAAAAAAGTACACAAGACAGAAAACAATACAGAGAGCCATTTAAAGAAATCATATATGGAGCTGTTGAGGTGGCTCAGTGGTTAAGGGTACTAGCTGCTCTTGCGCAGGGCCTTGGTTCGATTCCCAGTACCCACATGGCAGCTAACAACTGCTCATAACTCCAGTTCCAGGGGATCTGATGCCCTCTTCTGATCTCTATTGGCACTGCATGATGTAGGTACACTTACAAACATGCCGGCAGTATGCTCATACACACACAAAAACAATAATAAATAAAATATTAGAAAAAAACTCATCTAATAGTCTCACTTTTGGTGAAGATACATTGGTATTGAATTAAGTTTTCCCACATATACTACTTTCAGGAAAATATTTTTTAGAGAAATAACAATTTTCTTGGCTATGTAAGAGGACCTGAAGACAAAGAGCTGGAAGAAAGTGGGTCCTTCATAAAGGGTGCTGCATTTTTTATAAGAATTTTAAAATATTTTATTTATTGTTTTTATTTTATGTGTATTTTGCCTCCATGTATGTAAGCACACCTGTGTCGTGCAATGCCCACAGAGGTCAGAAGAGGATGTTGGATTCCCTGGAACTGGAGTTACAGACAGTTGTTAGCTGATATGTGGGTGCTGGATATCAAACCCAGGGCCTCTGCAAGAGCAGCCAGTGCTCTTAATGACTGAGCCATCTCTCCAGCCCCAGTGAGAATTTTTAACTGATGACACTTTCCAGCTCTAGCAACACAGATTTTCTAAACTTAACAAAAGCCTATGTACTTGATAAATCAGCAAAAAATAGTTTAGACTGTCAAAGAATTTCCAAAAAGGAAATGGAAAAATTAGTATATAACCTCCAGACATATAATGGGCTGACACAAACATTGCACATAAAAGGACTGACTCCTAAAAGAGTAGCAGAGAACAACCACTGGAAGGAAAGCTGATGGAACAGGGTCAGGTGAAATTGTTTTCCTGGAGGAAAGACAGCTGAAAATTTTAGTCAAGTTAACTGCCTACAAATGCTAACATCCCTGAAATGTATAACCTAAAATTTCCAGTATTTAATATTATATTATAAAGAAGGAAAATCTTCCTGTAGTGAAAACAACTTAGCCAATTGAAACACAATTTTATGAGATAGAATTAGTATACAAACACTAAAAATCACTATTATATTATCTATAGTAATGTAAAATGGCTTATAAGAATTGAAGAGATGAACCACCTCAACAGAAAAATGAATTTTTTAACTTAAATTTTTTAATTTATTTTTGTTTTATGTATATGAGTGTTTTGTACACATGTAAGTGCACCTGGTTTGCAATGCCCATAGATGCTAGAAGAGGGCATTGGATCCCCTGGAACTGGAGTTACAGATAGTTTTTAGCCACTATGTGGGTGCTGGGAACCGAACCCAGATCCCCTACAAGAGCAGCCACAGAACTATCTCTCCAACCCCAGAAATGACTTTTTTAAAAAGGAATTGAAATTTGCAGGTAAATGGATGGAACTAGAAACTGTTATACTAAATGAAGTAACACAGACTCAGAAAAGAAAATCGACATACGTTCTCCCTTATATGTGGATCCTAGAACTAAACCCTGATAAGTGAGTATATGTCCAGACATTACTATAGGAACCAGGATAGTGGAAAGGAAACAGGGAGGTAAAGGAAAAGAAATAACCTGAAGGAGAAGAACAATAGAAACAGGCCTTAATAAGGGAGATATGGATAAAAATTGGGTTAGTTTAAGGGAGGGGGGAGGGAAGGATATACAAGGAACCTAGGGGATAAAGGGAAAGAAGGAGCTCAAGAGAGGTAGGACTATAGGAGAAGGGTATTAGTAAGGGAGAAAGGGGGGAAATGGGGGCACCTTAAGTGGGAAAACCATGATGGAGGGGTGAGACAATGCGAGAGATAAACAATGCTTAGCTAGTTTTAAAAACAAGAGGGAACCATATTACTCCAACACCTACTGACTAATTATACATAGCAGATCAAGAAATACATGTCTAGGTAAGGTTTATCTGAGAATGACTGGTCTTTGCCCAAGATTTATCTACATGACACACAGTAATTAAAAGTACCAGACTGGTGGAACTAACCTTCTTGGATGTTTAACAGACATATTTTGAGGTCTATAATAATTTGGCCAGAGGGACATAAAGGACAGTTTTGCTCCTTGCCCTCCTAGGTTGGTTAGTTCCAGGGGACTATGAACATCTCTCGAAATGTCCTGTAATTGTGGTGGGTCACCTGTCCTCTTGATCAAGGAGGCCGAGGAGACCCCACCAGATAGACTTGAACCAGTGTCCAGACTACAAAGAGGAGGGTCAACACAGAGGAAGCGAAGCCAACCATGGTCAAGCAGGACCTTTGACTTATCTTCACATAGGTGGAACTGGTAAAAGAAAGGAGCCAGGGGCTCCTCTCAAGGCCATGTGACCCCTGAGGAACAGATCCACAAATGACCTTAAGAGTAAAAATAAATTGGTTTATCTGGGCCAACTGTATGGCCTCAAACACCCCAAAGGAAAGTATAACCAAAGATTAAAGGGACCAATATAATTTTTTAAAGAGTCCATATGCATAGCTAAAGGCTATATAACAAGAAACAATGCCAGAGAGGAGATACCTTCTTTTGAGTTGTTGGCCAGGGTGGCCAGAGGGACTCCCAGGTAGTAACCCAGCATAGAACTGGGAAATTGAACAGCAGACCCCAAATTATCTAAAGGAATGACAACTGATTGCTGCTAAATGAGGAACAGCTGACCTTCCTAAAACAAAGACCTCTAGATAGGCTGACTAGATTCACCAAATGGACAAGTAGTGGGGAATGGCTGGGAGTGCCAACAACACAGCAGACAGTAGCAGGGATATCAGAGTGTAAGAGCTCTAGTGGGGGGAGGGAGGCTATGGGAGGGTACCATCTGGGAAGTGGGTGTATAGGTGAATAAGATGGTTTGGGATGTTCTGTGTGATATGCAAAAAAAAAAAATCAACAACTTTGTTAAAATGTAATATATTTGGGGGGGGGTATGGAAATTTATATCATGTTAATTAGTAGAGGTGATAAACATTACCACTGAAAGCTACCCGATGACTTTATAGACATACTCAGGGGCCAAGGATCCAAGTGCAACTGATTATGACTAGTAATAATCAGATACATACAGATTAGAGATGCATGCGCCAACATCTCAGTGTTAGTAGCAAAATCAATGAGTCTTTCTGCAAGGAACAATATATTCTAAAATGAAATGGAGATCTTTTTAAAGATTAAAAATTCATTTAATTTTATGTCTTACAGGGCTTATACTGATCAATATTATATAACTGTATTAATTCAACTTGAACCTAGAAACTTACAGCCACTTGTGAAAGAGATGTACTCTTGCTCTGGAGTGTGTTACTGAATATGTTAAAGCTGTAATGAAATGCTTCTTCTAATCATGTAGTTATCTTTTTAAAAAATTTAATTAAATAAATTTAAAAACAAAAAAGGAATTAAAACTTAAACCTAAATTACATAGATGAAAGTATAAATTCACTAGACAGTCTTAACATTAACCTAAACAACTTCAGTAAAATTAATGATGAATAGTAAATTTTCAGTAAAAAAATAAAAATTTTAAAACACAAAAAATGGCCTACAAGACAACACAAAGAAATGTAATATAAAAATACAGTTTCAACATGAGAGTGGATCAAGGTGAAAATTATGGTTTAAATTAGGTAAGTTTTCATATATAAGAAATTAGTAAACGCAGGAGGCTGATATGATGCAACATAGGAAGAAAACATTGGAAGTAATCAGTAAAACAACAAATTACAAGTAAGAAAGCTGTGTCAGAGTTAATTACCTTCTCATCAGAAATAATAGAGGACAGAGGACATTGGGATAGAGGTAGAGGGGGTGGAGCTAAACGACTTGGGAAAGGAGTAGGGGGTGAATAGAATCAAACTCCAGAGTATGAAATTCTCAATGAATTAATGAAAATATTATCTTACTTTAAAAAGAAAGGTTTGCAACTATTGGCAAAAGTGTAATCCTACAGTTTTCACTCCTAAATCTCTTTTTGTTTCAAACATTAGGTCACAATGAAAGAAAAAGACATGGACAACAGAGTCAATTTTTCCCTCATTTATAAAATGAAATAAAATAATTTAATGAGAATATATTTATTTTTCTTTGCTGTGTAGCTACAAAATTTGAGACTTAACCAAGCAAAGAAGTAGCTATGATAAAAGTGCATGCATAACACAGTCAGCATCTGGGTTCAATCCCCACTGCCTAGAAAAATGTTCCAAAGACTATTTCCAGAGTATCTGCAGATATATTCCTAATAAACTAAGGATTAAAAAAGAAATAACAAAGAAATGAGGCAATTCACAAAACTTTGCAGAAGCACATCCACACTGATTTTTAATCAGTCCCCCATTCATTCTCTTGATTGAATAGTATATGACACTCAGTAGACACTACACTGAGTGGGGCATTTCTTCAGGGACCCATCATGACTGGATTCTCCGCATAGATTTTTAGGGGAGCTGAAGTCCATTGGCTGGGCCCATGGCTCTTAGACATGGCTTAAGGTCTTCAAAGCACATTGACAATTTTTCCAGGTCTTCACTGAAGACCTGTTGTTCTGATGACTGTTTCTTACAGCAGCTGCTCAGACCCACAAGCTGTCAGTTGTTTCTCACCTTGGGCTTCTCCAGCTCTAAACTGGCAGCAGAGAGCGCTCCACTTCAAATTTCTTCATACTTCAGACTTCTGTGTCTAATTTCTAGAACCAGATTTTAGGGACTCCATGGTAAGGTCATACCCTTCCTTCCTACCCTCCACTCCCAGTAACTTCCTTTCTTTTTTTTTTTTAATTTTTAATTGAGTTTTTGTAATTTCTTTTTAAAAATATTTGCTATTTTTATTTTATGTGTATGCATGTATTGCCTGCATGTAGGTAAGTGCACCCATGTTGTATTTTTAAATATATTTTTTTATTTTATGTATGCATGTATTGCCTGCATGTAGGTAAGTGCACCCATGTTGTGCAATGCCCACAGAAGATGGAAGAGGCTGTCAAATCCCCTGGAACTGGAGTTACCAACCGTTGTTAGCTGCCATGTGGGTGCTGGGATTCAAACCCGAATCTTCCGCAAGAACAGTGTTCTTAACTGCTGAGCCATCTCTCTGGCCCTGAGTTTTTGTAATTTCATACAACAGTTCCTAATTAAATTTAGACCCCCCTCCCCCATCCATGTTCCCCACCCCCCATCAGACTCCATGTATTCTGCCACACATATTAAGTCCAATCTAGTCAAGCATTTGTACCCAGGTGTCCTTCAGTGTAAATTCATCCACCAGAGTCTAGTTGGCCCATCTAGAGATCATGTGTAAGACATACTCCCCCTCACTCAGTAGCAATCAGTCTCTAATAGTTCTCAGTCTAGGGCTGGCCTACCACCCATTTCTCTACTCCTCTCTGGGCCCTTGTTTAATTGAGTAAGCATGGGTCCTGTGCTCAATGCCACCATTGTCACAAGGTCACATATGCAAACTTCCAGTGACCTGAATGCCTCTGCTTCCCTGTGCTCATGGACCAGCCCTGGCTCTTACAATCTTACCTCCACCTCTTCCACAATGGTCCCTGAGCCGTGGATGGGTGAAGTTCAATACAGGAGTCCTATCCAGGGACATGCACTATTCAGTCTCTTATTCTTTTTTTGTTTTTTAAAGTTAATTGTGCCAAGTAAAATGGACCAAATATGAGAGTGAAATATAGGAGATCCACTTTTCCAATGATGTTGTACAAAAGTAACACCAGGGGTCCACAATAGGCTTGTTTTAAGAAGCAAATAAAATAACATGGAAAAGCATTTATTTTACTATCGAGACCTTAATATGGGAATAATAAATTGTAACTTATCCTGAATACTATATTTGAAGGAAGAAAAGACAAGTAAGTGAATTGCCAACTATTTATCTATTTAATTGAATTGAAAGAAATTGCCATTTCTATATAAT
>NW_008347189.1:2487875-2513195 GCF_000622305.1 Nannospalax galili
TAATATGATTTCATTTATTATATCTGTTCAATTGCATAGCTCACAAAACACTGAAGAAGCACATCCACATGAATTCATTCTCTCCATTATATGGCATGTGCCACTTAGTAGGTAGTAGCCTGTGAGTAGGACAGTTTTGAGCTTCTGAAACTGAGTCACAACCCCATATGATAATGTGGCGTCATGGAACTAAATGTGGGGTTGCAAAAAGTTACCAACAGTAAAAGGCTTCTGCATGTGCAACAACCAAAAAATAATTCACCATCAAAGACTTTATGAATCCACGATGTTCATGGCAGTATTTTTCCGTGTCATATTACAGGACTTCACTGAGCCTGGTTCTGAAAACACAGCAAACACACTTTGCACTGTGCAAGTTATCATACCATGGAACACCATTCATTGTATGTGGCCTGAAACCCCTCAGCTCAAACTGGAGACTCTTATACAATATGAACTGTAGTGTTATTACTGCACATATGGAGGTTTCTGAACTTATAGAAATGTGATGATTTAAATTACAAGAAACAAAGACTTTTAATACTTTCCTCTTGTCATTTTTCAGTTTTAAAGTATGATATTATGGTTCTGATTTGTATTGTCTTTGAAAATTCTTTGACTTTAAAACTTGCTATTTTGAGTTACTGACTTGAATTTCTCAAAAACATATTAATTGAATTTTTGTTTGAATTTAGAATACAATTTCCAATCATATCTGAAACATACTTCTACCATTTTGTACTACATATTATGCAGTATGACATTTTTCAGTATTGTTAATTATAAGTCAAAATATCAGTCAACTCTGAAAAATGTTAAAGATACTCTACATCCTACAGCATCAAATATTCAGCCAAAAATTAAAATTTTCTGTAAAACAAGCAAATTCAACTCAGTGTTCAGATTTTCTTTCATTTAAAAAAAATGGTAAAAATGACTGTTGTGGTGGCCCAGGTCTTTAATCCCAGCACTTGGGAGGCAGAGGCATGCAGATCTCTATGAGATGAAGGCCATCATGGTCTGATATTGAGTTCCAGGCCAGCTGGGGCCACAGGGACACCCTGTCAAAAAAAAAGGCAAAATATTAAGTGCAGCAAATGTTTGATTTATATACCTACAGGCCTGGGGTCACGTAAAAATTTCTTGGAGAAGAAGGTGTTGCCAGTGGGAAAAGTTTAAAATGTCCTGATTTTAGCACATAGGCAGGATCAAGACCCTCAAGTATCTCCTGGAATCTGACTCCTCCCAGACTTACTAGTACAGCTGATATTAAACAAAGCTACTTCTAACAAATCTAAAAGAAGGAATACATACAGTAATTTCATGTGTCTAAATCATAGTGTTTATAACTCCATGACAAAAACAAATGCAGAGATAAATTTAGAAGAAATTCTGTATTACACAGGCTCTGTGACAAATTGAGTTTACAGTCTTGGCAAGCGGCCCCCAAGGTTTTTCAGCATATTAGCTGACATCCTACTTTGGAAATACCTTTCTTAGTTTCTCGGCAACACATACGACAAACAATGTTAGTGTCTCTTTTTTTGGTTTAAAAAAATAGTGTTAAAGGCATTTGAACATCTTTTAGTTTCTAAATTTAAATTCCTTGCTCGGTGCACCTTACTAGAACCCAAAAGATTTTTCAAACTGTCTAGACACTTAAAGTCTTCTTCCTCAATGCAGTATAAGTCCACCCTTTCCAGTTTGTTTTTTTATTTCACTGGTTAGAGTATAGCAAGTTCTGCCGCACATACAGACTCCTTTAACTGCCATGCTGATGGTAGGCTTGCTTGGGTTACACTATGATATAAAGGAATCATAAGATCAAATTTTTATTGTTAAAAAATTTGTTGCTATATTTGCAATAATAAATAAAACCAGAGGAAGCATCTTAGAAACAACACAATCTCATCCTCACTATTTTTACTGCAATGCATCCTCAAGCAGTCAAAAGCCTCCCGTGGACATAAGAATTAAAAGTCAGCAGTGGGGTAGCATTGCTTCTTATTCTGCATTTGAAACTATTTCATCTTAAATCAGTATTGTTTCTGTGTTGATTGTGGATTGGCAAAAAGAAATCCCCCACCTTCCCTAGATATTCACAGATTATATTAAAGTCTTGATTTAATTAGCCAAGGACACAAATAATTAACAGAAGCAAGATGGACTGTGAAACCCATTAGAACAAGTTAGAAACAGGTGCACCTTCTCTTGATGTGACGTTTTCTAGGCCTCCAGTTCCCTAAAAAAGGCAGAAACTAACACTTTGTACAAAGTATGATAAAGCCTGGTGTGAGAAAGCAGTCTAGTTTTTGTTAGCACTGTGTTTTGTACTCATGGCTCACCATCTGCTATTGGCAGAATTATGGCTCCCTACCCCCACCCCATGCCCATGTCCTAATCCCTAGAACCTGTGACTATGTTGTTTCCAGGCAAAGTGGAGTTAAGATTTCAGATGATGCTGCTAATCAACTAACTGCAACTTGGAGAGTGTCTTGTACCTTCCAAGTAAGTTCAAGATAATCACAAGAGCCCTTCAAAGTGAAAGCAGGACGGAAGTGTTGGTGAGATGGAATTCCTGTGGAAAGAAATCTGCTTTGATGGCTTTGAAGCTAGAAAAAATCATCATGATTAGGTAACATAGAGTATACAGAGATCCTAAACAGACAAGAAAGCAGTCTCCCTAAGAATACAGCCATAAAACATTTGAGTTTCGACCCTTCTTGGACCTTCTGAGCTGTAGAACTCTACAATAACAAATTTAAATTATTTTAAGCCACTAGTTTTTGGGTTATTCATTATGACAGCAAACAGTAAATTAATAAACTTTCCAACTTAGTTTGCTTTTAGGCTCTGAAGATGTATAAGCATTTTACTAGGAAGCATTCCCAGAAAACAATATTTAAAAGAATGGGTCATAAGAACAGGATAGAAGGGAGGTAAAGCAAGGGAGCCAAGTCATGCTAAGATCTCTGTAGAATTTGGCTCAATTCCACAGAAGACAACAATAATATATCTTAGCTTTAAAAAATGTTAAGGGGCTGGGGAGATGGTTCAGCGGTTAAGAACACTGACTTCTCTTGGATAGGACCCGGGTTCTGTTTCCAGCACCCACATGGCAGCTACAGTCATCCTAATTCCAATTTCAGGGACTCTAACGGCACTCTTCTGCTCTGTGGTCACTGCATGACACAGGTGCACTTACATACATGCTGGCAATACACTCACATACATGAAAAAATAATTTTTTTTAATGTCAAGAGAGTAGATCTCACTTTGAATTTTCTGACCAAACTACAACTTAAAGCATGCAAAAGTCCCATAAGGAAGCATGGGCATGTAAGGTGGCGTGGGCAATTTCTTTTGGATCTTAAGGCAATGGCTAGAGGTCGAAGTTATTTACTCCCCTCTGTTCAGCCTACACAGTGCTGAAACCACGGTAATGAGGGCAGAGGAGCAAACTCCTAAGCATCTGCATGTGAGTGGAAACTGGAAGTCTGAGGGCATCCTCCCATGTAGGTGCTGGTTTCCAGAAATGAAGCTGCCTGGGAGCTTGTCTGTAGGAAAATAGCAGAAATTTGAGGAAAGAACGTTGCTCCTACGGTGTTTGCCACCGTTTGCTGTGTCAGTGGATTTTTTTTCTAATAATACGTGCATCTCCATTTAAATTGATGCTAATAAAAATTAGATTTTTCTCATGTTTGATTAGATTTGGTGTCTTCAAAGTCCTATATCTCCCAGCGGAAGAAAGCAGATTCAAAGATCCAATGTTTCTGCAAAGCATCTCCACCTTTGCAGAGACCTGCATGCTCCAATTATCTAACAATCAGCAAAAAACTGGAGTAATTTCTGAGTTCCAAATAATCCCAGAAAATATAGAATATACAACACTCAGATTTCACAGCATGTTATGATATGGTTGCGAGATTTTTAAGTAGTAGATTACCATATTATACAAGAATGAATTCTGTATTCTGTCTGTTGTTGGCATGACGAATGGATATTTCTTAATCTCAAGTGTTTACGATCATACGGTGACAAGGTCAAGCAACTGTTCCTAATTATATGTAAGTGGATCCAGGACCTCACGGGGAGCCCCATAATTTTCCTAAACGTAAAGTGGTCTTGTATAGGCATGGTTTGCAAGAGTGCATGCTCAAACCTGGATGTCTTTCCCTGCAAATCAGCTTTTCTCAACTTCTTTTATAAATGGCATGCTTTTATTCTGGCCTCCCAAGTTAAATGTATTAGGCTTTACTTCTTTAAACACTGAGTCAAGCTTGTCATTATGTACAGAAATATCTTAAGGAGCTGTTTCCTCCCTGTGTCCATAGCTGCTACCACAGTCTAAACTCAGTTGTATCTGTGTTGCTGTCATAGCCTAGTCTATTTAGCCCAATCCACCTTCCTGGAAAACAAAACAAAACAAAAATTCCATTTGTCCATGTCACTTTCTGGGTCAAGAATTTGCAATGAACCAATTTTTCACAGTACTAGGAAACATGCCCCATATATTGCATAACACTTTCTGTATATGGGGCAAAACCTCATTGCTCAACACTGTTCTGTTTGACATCATCCTATGTGTTTATAGCTTTTTCGTAATTGAAGATTACATATTTGTTTACTATCTTATTTTCCATCTCATCAGTTACACTATATGCTTTTCCAGGGTAAGAAGCAGATTTTAAAATTCACCATTGTACATTTTGTACTTTATAGGCTATTATAAGTACCAGACAAATAGAAAGTACTGAATAAACATTTGTTGATTTAATGAAGAGAGGCAATAATGATTGAAGAAAGCAATGGAAAGAAGAAACTATTTTCCTGGTCTCCTCCTGACTGCACCATCTATGTCCTTCTTTCACTCACCTCACCATGTATTTTTTAGGATATTTCTTGTCTTGGCCTTTTCTTATAGCCATAATTCAATTCTTTACTATTTGCCTACCATCTGTTACCATTCTGAAATCCCTACAAATTGAATTGCTACAAGTTCTTTTATCTCTGATTTCCTGATTTCAGTTCCCATATTCTTTCTAACTGGAGATATTTCTCATGTGCTACATTCTGTCCTAGTTCCCATCTGTATAGTTTTGAATACTTGGTTATGTATTTCTTGTGCTGCTAGGAAGGTACACTGCCATTGAGCCGCAGCCCCAGTCCTTGCTGTCGGTAACAGACAGTATTTAGTATTGTTTATACAAGTACATCCTCCAGTGCTGTCTTCTGTCTCCTAAGGTTTGTTCACCATCTCCTCACTGCTCTGCTCACCAACATGCTAATCTCCAATTCCTTACTCAGGGCTTCCACTAAGCTTAGTGATGGCAGACAATCAGGGAAGAGTAAGGAGAGCAAGCAGTAAAGTGAGCTGTCTCCATTTCCATGGCTGTTCCTGCAGCTGTTGTCTCATCCATGGCTAAAGTTCCTGCCAGAAGGCCTTGCTCAAGGCCCCTCTCCCACCATACATCCCAGTTTCCAGTTCTAGAACTACATCCCTTCCTTTTGGTCTTCTATCCCTTGGGAAGGAAAAGGCTTCCCATTGTGGCCAAACTCTAGGTTGCCCTGTTAACCCTGTTTGGCTTCTGCTCTTTTGTCTATATTGTATGTCTTTTGTTTGAAAGACTTAGCATATGTTCACTTTCTCTCTGGCAGGACACTCACTGGTGTGCCTTCTTAAACCTGGTAAAGTATTTCAAACTTGCCTATACATGCTTCCACAGTGAGTCATATGAAAGTTGCTTATGTATGTTGACTGGTCTATGTGACCTTTTTATGCTTTATATTCAAGGCAACTGGCTATAAAACTTTCTCTTAATTCCTATAAGCAAACTTCAAATACTATATTTCTCCTAAATACTTATTTCAATATTTTTACTATAAAACTCATCCAAATTAACTAGATTTTACTTGGGATAAATAAAAGCCATCATGCTTTTTGATTAATCCAATACCAAGGAACATAAATGCACATTATCTCCATTTAACATCACACATAAAGCAAGTTTTCCATCTTCACACTGTGTATTGTGTACTAAGTATATACACAGGGAAGATGTTTAAGACTTTACTAAAAGGTAAGAACTACAGATGATTTAATTGTTACAATATTTGCTTTTAAGCTTAACATGTTTAATGTGTGATTTAGTTGATAGAGGTGATTCTTTTAAATTAAATCAAGTACAAAACAGCCCCCAAATTGTATCAACACAAATGCTTTTTTGTTTTTGTCTTTTTGAAACAGGGTCTCCCTGTAGCTCCAGCTGTTCTGGAACTATGTAGACCAGGCCTTGAACTCACAGAGATCCGCCTGCCTCTGTCTCCCAAGTGGTGGGACTACAGGCGTGTGCCACCACACCTGGCCCACAAATACTTTTTTAAAAAATAATTATAGAATTTGTGTGCATTTCATACATAAAATTATCTTTATAACCCCTTCTTCCTTCCCCTTTGGCAATCTTTCTTAGCCCCCCACCCCAACTAGAGGTCATACACTCGGTCATTTGTATTAAGGCCTATTATGTAAAGTTAGTGTCCCAAGATGTCCCTCAGTGCAAGTTATTCCACTGGGGTTTAGTCAGCCTATCTAGAGTCTCACTCTTCAAGAAGATCAGCTCTTCCTTACCCAGCAGTAATCAGCTGCAAATAATTCTTTGACTAAGATTGGGACTTGCTGTTCATTTCCACAGTTCTGTGCTGAGTTTGCACCTGCCTAAGTTTGCATGGGTCTTGTGCATGCTGACACCATTGCTGTAGGTTCATATGAGAAGGGTCCCAAGCACCTGTAGAACTACTTCTGTATGGTCATGCACCTCGTCCCTGGCTCTGACAATCTTTCTTCCCCTCTTCTGCAATGGTCCCTGAGCCTTGAATGGATGGACCTCAATACAGGAGACCTATCCAAGGACCCACACTCTGCAGACTCTTATTCTCCATGTTTTGGCCATTTGTGACCTTTTGTGTTCCTGGCCCTCTGCTGTATGAGGGAGCTTCATTGATTAGAATTGAGAGATGTACTAGTGTTCTCTTCATCCCTTGTTCTGTGTTCCATGAGTCTTGGGTGTAGAGTTTGCATCCTAGCTGTCCACTTAGGCTAGGGCATTTCACAGATAATCTCTCTGTGTGAGCAGTGGTGTATCTCTGTAATAATTTCTATCTGATGAAAAAGCAGCTACTTTGATGGGTGGTGACTAGGAAACTTGTCTGTAAATTTAAGGATCCATGTTTTGCACATGGTAAGAAATTACATTTGTCTAGGGATATGAGAGCCTTGGGTTTTCTCTTAGATCTATGACCTCTCCAGATATGTGTATTTGGCTATGTTTACAGTACCAGATATGAATTTCCTCCCATTGAGTGGACTTTAAGTCCAATTAGGTAGCTATTAATTACCCCCAAGATAAAAGTGCCACTGCTGCACCAATGTTGTTTGCTGTGCTGGTCACTGATGTAGTTTTTAGGCATTTTGGAGAGCACTAAACAAGCTGGTAAGGAAGAACATCAACCGATGGTCCAACCCTAACATAACATTTTTTGAAATGTTTTATTTATTATTTTTTATGTGTATATGTATGTGTGTACTACCTGCATGTATATAAGTGCACCCATGTTATGCAATGCCCATGGGGCTCAGAAGAGAGCATTGAATTCCCCTGGAACTGGAGTTATGGATATGATAGCTGTTAGCTGCCATGTGGGTGCTAGAAATCAAACCTGGGTCCTCTGCAAGAGCAGTCAGTGCTCTTAACCACTGAGCCATCTCTCCAGCCTCACAAATGTTTTCTGAAAGTATTCTCTTTCTTACATTATCCCACTACTGACTGAATCACATCATAGTCTCCATGATCTTCTGTTTTCAAAGGATAGTACTATGATGATTCAAGTATAAGACAGTTGTTAAAATCACGGGAGAAAGTAAACAGGGGATCTCGACAGACCAGCAAGAGTGGTAGAATGAGTTCTAACTCCTGGCTCTTCAGATCAAGAAGTGTTGTCCTGCAAATCAATGAAAAAGTCTTCTTTAGTTTCCTTATCATCAACATTTAGGGTTGAATGATCTACTGAAGTTCTTCAGCTGAAAGAGATACAGTTGTACACAAGAGCAACCAGAGTTAGGAAGCACTTCTTAACAATATAACACCAATACAGGAAGAGTCACCGATCCTTTGTGATATTATTCTGAAATTTCCATTCTCTTTCTTCTTTTGTAATATTATAGTACATAAAGCATTCTATAAATGGCAAATGCTCAGTATTTCATGGTCATAAGTATTATCTGATAGAATTTTTCTTAAAGAATCCAACAAACAAAAAAAGCATATGTATATGTACAACTTCTGTTACACTACACATCTTATCATTTATAAAACTTTTCATTTGTTTCTATGGGTTTGAGTTACTATACAGAGTAATTTCCATAGATTAATGGAACTATATATCATACTCAACCTCCTGTGGCAAAGATATAAGACCCCTTTACAAATTAGATACATATTATTTTATCTTATGCAATTTTTTAAAGTAAGATAAAAGAAGAACCATATATTTAATTTTTAAAATTACACAAATACTTTCATAGGTAATGTTTGGATGAATAAATGCAAAAGGAGCACATGCTTTTGCCTACAGAGTTCCTTTTCTATTTCTTGCAAGGTAAGTCTACAAAACACACCTTATTTTACTCTTTATGTATCAATG
This sequence comes from Nannospalax galili, assembly GCF_000622305.1. Lineage (NCBI taxonomy): Eukaryota > Metazoa > Chordata > Mammalia > Rodentia > Spalacidae > Nannospalax > Nannospalax galili. Next base: position 2,496,576 of record NW_008347189.1, read on the forward strand.
TATTTTTTTCTTGTTTTCAATTTTAAATGATTGATTTTCTGATTGCATTTTTCTGTGTAGACTGTTTTTTTTCTTTTACCAAGCATTTGGTTATTGCATCACTACTTTACAGGCAGCCCACTACCACCTGCTTCTGGCTTCCATTGTTACTGAGAATTTACTTTTATTCTGCTTAAAGTTTACTTTGATTGGTTCTGTTTTCTTTCTGTTTTCAAGCTATTTTTGTTGCTTTGTGGATTTCAGTATTATTCATTTCAATCCAGCTATAGCTGTCCTGCAAATCTTTTGTATTTACCCTACTGGAGTTTATTTTGAGCTTCTTAGATACATACGTTAATTTTTTTCTCATAAATTTGGAAACATTTTAGAAGTATTTCTTCAAAAACTTTTTGTCTAGCGCTTTTGTCTGTTATTTAGATGGCATAATCTATACAAATTTATCTTCATGTTAGATCTAATGAGTCTGTTTTCTTGGATAAAGTGTTAGTTTTTTCTGCATTTCATAACTTTTCATTTGAAATCACTGTATAAGTAATATGTTATAGAAAATCTAGATACTGGTCTGTCCCCTCCAGAATTTGTTATCGTTGTTTCATTTTACACTTTCAGTGACTGACTGGTTTACTTCAGTGAGTTCACATGCACTCTCCTACCCATTACTTTAGGAAGCTTTTGATGGTGTTTTTCCAAGGACATGGCCTTAAATAACCCACACTCACACTGAGATGACAATACTTTTGGCAGACTCCAATTGCCTCTTTCCCAGGCAACACCCAGTTGTTGTGTTCAAGTAATTGCCAGATTATATTATTTTTAACACTGCCCTGGGCTCTGGATTATTATAGAGGCTGGTATTATCAATTTTGGTACCTGTGAAGGTATCCTCAGGTCAACATTTGAAATTTGTTTCTTCATGTAAGTCCCTTTTCTTGTTTGACAAATTAGCCAATCAAGAGTTGAGCCTACATCCTCAATAAAACTACCAGTTTCCAAACATTTTCTAGATCACTTGTCAATCTGTCAAACTTAATTTTTTCTTCATTCTCTTGTTAATGAAGTCACTCTTTTGTGGGAGAGAGTCATACCTCTTTTAATGGCCTGATCTCCCCACCCTTCCCACTATAAAAATCTTTCAGATATGGCTCTGAAGCCTGGGTAAGGACAACAGTTTATTTTTCTCTGTGAAAGAGAATCTAATACTTTGGAACCTGACATCTTAGTTTGTCTCTCTTACTATGGAACCGCTAGGGGAAGGATAAGCCCACTGGGTCAGTAATGGAACACTTGAGAAAGTACAGGCTTTGTCTTATAGATGAAGGCTTTGCAGGAAGAAGGCCTCCTTTCCGCAGTTATGCTCACCCGGAACTTAATCCCTCAAATGGAAGCTGGGGACATAAAAAGATCCAAGGGCTTGCTTGACCTAGGAAATAACCACACAGCATTGGAGATAGAGCAGAGGACACTCTCTGTTCTTGACTCCATAAGTCTGGAGTAAAGTTTGCATTTGTTGAAATCTAGAGCAATAAAAGGAGTGGATCTTGGTTCAAATACTGTGAGTATTCACAGATCTTGGCAAGTTTTAGGTGATTTCTTTAATAGATATTAATTTATATCATGTAGGCAATTGGGTCCAATGTCAAAGATTTCATTGAACATTTCATGCTGCTGTACTGGAAAAAGAATATATATTTTTTTTTCATTTTTTTTAAAATTTACAATGTATTGACAAACTCTGAATTATATATTATTATCTTCAGTCTATAGATCATAAGACATTAATGGGAGAAGTCTGGATTGCTTAAAATTACTTCAAGCACTTTTTTTAAATATATGACACAAATTTATTAATAAAGAAGGGATATAGGACAGAGGATTACTACACAAAAATACTGAGATAATTTACTTGAGGTTTTTCCAAGCTAGAGGATGAGCAGAGACACTATCAGAAAAAGCAGTTTTCTGTAGTTTTTCATATTTTGAATATTAGGGGTGTGTCAGATGAAAAGGATTTCTTAATAGGCTAGTTGCTGAGTTAATACATGAATGAATTCCAGTGATAGGAAATTGAATGGCTCTGATATATCTATTTTTCATTTCAGACAATGCATGTGGTTTAGATAATATATGATCATTTTGTAGATTATGAGGAGAAATTCTATGGGGATACTTTAACTGGGGAGGGAGGAGGGAGGGCTAGATATGGAGAGAGAAGATAGATAAATAATACTTAGATGGTATGAAAAACCAGAGGGAAATATATTAGATCAAATTTCTACTGTAAATTCACAATATATACATATATATACACATATACTGTGCATATGTATATACATATATATGTACATATACATGGCTGAAGGCTGTATAATGAAAAACACTGTACCCATCAGGGTAAACCTCCCTTCAAGTTGTTGGTGAGGGTAGTCCAAGAGACTCCCAAAATAACACAGGCTATTGCCACAGCCCTTGATTGCTTCTCAAATCTTAAAGGTAAAACCCTACTGCTGAACACCAGACATACTTTGAACACTGGACTTGGTGCAATGACATTGGAACTGACCTGGAAACCTTCTCTCTGAAAAGTACCTCTCATAGTTCTGGAGGATTCTATGCAAGCTGCCAAGGGAGAAAAGTAATCAGTGGTCCAAACCTAGCTTTAAAGCCTAAAAACCATAACAATGATTGGCACAACAACTATTGCAGTGCAGTACTGGCACTTTTATCTTGGGGATAATCAACAGCTACCTAATTGAACTTAAAGCCCTCTCAATGGGAGGGAACTCATGCATGGTAGAGTAAACATAGCCAAGTACACACAGCTGGAGGGGTCATATATCCTAGAGAAACACCCACATCTCTAGACAAATGTAATTTCTTACTATATACTAAATATGGATCCTTTTATTTACAGACAAGTATCCCAGTCACCACTCAACAAAGAAAGAAGGACTTTTTTTTGCAATGAATGGTGGTTATTACAAAGTTCCACAACTGGTCACACACAAAATAAGCTTCTGTGAGATGCCGAGCCCTACATGAAACATCTACAAAGGAACCTCTACAGGTAAGGCTCACAGAACATAGTAGAACAAAGGTTATAGAGAATATTAATGTCTCTCTCAACTCTCACCAGTGAACTCTTCCTCATGCAACAGGACAGTGAACACAGAAGGCCACAACTGGCCAAAGTGTAGAGAATAAGAGACTGTAGCGTATGTGTCCCTGGAGAGGACTCCTATATTAAACCTCACGCACCCATGGCTCAGGGACTGTTGCAGAAAAGGGAGCAGAAAAACTGTAAGAGTCAGGGATGGTATATGACTATAAGGAAATAGTCTGACAGGGTCCTGGGAACTTTCTCATGTGAACTTGTAGCAGGGGTATCAGCATGCACAAGACCCATGTAAACTCAGACCAAACTCCAACACAGAATTGGGGAAATGGATAGGAGACCCCAACTTTAGTCAAGGACTATTGGCTGGTCACTGCTGGGTGAGGGGGAGTTGATATTCTTTAAGGGAGTGATGCTAGATAGGCTGAACAGGCTCTAGTGAATGAACTCACACCAAGAGACATTTGGGGACATAAACTTGAGTAGCTAGGCCTTAATATATATGACAGAATACATGAAATCTGGTGGACAGACTATGGGGTGTGCAGATAGGGGAGGGGCTGCAAATATGATTAAAATATATTGTACGAAATGCACAAAAATTCAATAAAATGTACATTAAAATAAAGGAACCATATGACTTTGTGTGTATGGGACCTATCTACACACTTGGTCATTTACAGCAAAGTATATCTTACAATCTAATTTCACCTAATGAAATTACTAGAATAATATCTAGAATAGTGTTTGTTCAAATAAAATACTCGGATCATACACAGAAGAAATAAGATCTTTTTCATATGTCGACTCGCTCCTGCTCCAAAGCCTTCCAGGTAGCATGGCCCAGGAATCAGATTTTAGTATTCATTTTCTGGTATCTGAGAACCACAGATCAAAACCTGCAGAGCTCAATATATGTACCTTAAGAATCCAACCTGTCCCATAAGTACAAGATCTTGTAGAGGGGTGAGGCAAGGCTTCTGAAGACACAAGAACAATCAGAGAGGTGAAGGGGCAACCAGGGATAAGGACGGTCTTTTCCAGTATTCAGAATTCATATGTAAGTCAGACAGAATACAATGGAAAATGTACTTAGTTGGTAAAATGTTACAAACCATATACACAACCAGAAGAAACAAAAATAGCTTAGTCATGTATGAGGCTGCATAGTGATAAGTCCTCAACCAGCTTGGCATATGATACTATAGTTTATGTCACATATTTATGTTTTGACAATGACCTATAAAGGGCATGAAAAGCAAAGAAATTGATTTCTCTTTTTATGTTAGGTTAAATGTATAATGGCGTATTAAAGAACTAGAATTTCATCAAAGGTCATTGAAAGCAAAGTACTATAATTACTTACTTTTTACAGACACAAATTATATTTTTCACTCAGGCTTTCAGCATTTGAAAATGAAATCACTCTTCATTTTCGTGCCAAAACATCTTTATAAAAGTTGTTACAGATTATTTCCAATACCTTTTGCTCAGCAATTTGGCATCAACACTGTTCAGGCAACAACATTCATATGGTAATAATTAAATTTGTTTTTCACTAGGGGCCTCTCAGCCAAATTTTTCATTTCCAGTCTGCACATGCTGAACTCTAGAAAGTGCTTTAACTCTTGTATTCAAATATGGGGATCTCTAAATCAATTAATATCGTGCACATTGCCAAAAGTTTTGTACTTGAAGAGTGGGCATTACAAATTTCAGTGGCCTTGTCTCTCAGGCTCCAGTTAAGTAGCTCTGCCTTTAAACTGCAATATGTTTCTTCTTATCTACAGGACTCTGGGAAAATGCTAACCTTCTAGAACTCTCTTTCCCCGGCTCTGAAATGAAATAACACTTAACTATGTGATGTCTGTTGGACTGGAATAAAGCTTGGAGAAGCACTCTTGGCATGTAACAATCAGCTCCAGTTGTGATTGGTCCCTAACGAACTAGCCCAAAACTAAAGAAGCAAACATAGTGTTTTGGCCTTCATTTATTAAGTCAGGAATGAAAGAGAGAACTGGCTGGACAGTTCACTTTCAGGGCCTCTGTAATGGCTGTATTCAGATGGTGGGTAGACTGCTGTTTTCTGAAAGCACAGATGGACAGGATGTCAAAGATAGCTCACTCAAATCTGACACCAGGAAGGGGATTAAGGTCCAGCTTTCTGTTACCAATTCACACACTGAACCCTGTTCCTGAAGGAACAACAGTCAAAGATCAGAGGCATAACAAGTGTGTGGAATAGTGGAAATGGGCACAGAGTGCAAACATTCATGTATGACTGACATTTGTGTTCGTTGAAGGGTGAGACATTCAGCAACCAAATACACATGAGGACCCATCCTATGGATATCAATCATTTTGATTGCTCATCCAAGGTGATACTGACAGAATGAATTATGAATGAAGTAGTCATTTTGCCATGTAGCCCACAGAGATTACAAATGGATTCAATGACTTGCGATCTCTCTCAGCAAAAACCAACCAGCTACTGCCACTGCAGAACAGCCTACCACCAGCAACAGCATGGCACACCAGATTGCAATTTTGTTACATTAGAGCTTTTCCACATGGCATGATCCTTACCAGAAGGTAGGAGTTTCTTTACATACCTAGAAAACTTTTCAGGAGTATTATTAGTTATTTAATGCCCGACAACCGATCAAGTGTTATACACAACCCTGTGACAGATTAACAGCAAAGGCAATATAAGATAGGATGGATATCTAGAGAATCCAGTGGACTTAATACACACCATCACCTAGAAGCAATTTTCATGAAGAAACAGTGAAAGCACTTGTTAAAAGGCTTGGGAAGCTGGGACACAGTTTTCTAGAATGTAGTCTAACTTTGGAGCATGGTTCTGTGTCCACAGTAAACAGAACATACACTTCTGGGAATGAGAGTACTTCTCACCAGTGTACTCCTAGAGACTCACTTGCAGAGTGTATACTGTCAGAGGAGATCTCTTTAGATGCTATGAAAGCAGAAAAGGAACCGTCTGAAAGGAATAAGTCACCATTGAAAGGAGGAGAGGACCAGGTGAGGATGAGGGTGCAAATAGGAGCAAGAGCTTCTCTAGAAAAATGCCACAAAATTAATAATGTACATGAAAATTCATAAGGAAACCCTTTATTTTGTATTCTAAGCATAAAATTAATTTGAAAAGAATGAAAAAATAAAAATCACAAAATATGAAAAAAAGAGAGAAAAAGTTCCATTTCCTGGCCTTCCATCAGAAAAGGAAGGTTCCAGATATCGTTTAAGTTTTAACATACTGTCTCTTCAGTGGCTTATCATGATAGATCAGCATGGAAATAATCATGTAGGAATAATAACAGACCTTAGTTAGTTAGAATTGTCAAACTTTAAGGTTAGGGAGGACTACACCTGGAAAAACGAAGACAAGGTACATTATCTTTTGATGCTTCCTCCGGATCCCCAGGGACAGCAGAGTCAACACCCACCGCCACAGCCCACAAATGGCAAGGCCACTGAGGGTTCAGAACGTCTGAGGATAAAGTTCTAGGGTCACCCCACCAAAATGGATGATAGAAAATGTTGGTTATCCCTTTAGAACTAGCTATAAAAGTACGGACTGGAACTCATTCAACAAACCCTTCTGTTGCCCACTTCTAAACTTAGGGACGGCCTTGAAAAAGGCTTTGTGGAGTCAATGAAAGAAAGTGAGAGGTGACAAAGCAGCTTGCCTCTTGGACTCTACCTACAATTTCTCCATGTCTTGCTCCAGAATGCTAAGGTTCTTTGAAGATTTCTGTGTATTTTCCAACATTGCAACCTGATAACATTTCACAGTCTGTCAATGTCTGCCTGTTGTGTTCTGTTTTGTTTTGTTTAAATGCACCCACCTAGGAAGTCTGACAGAACCACATCAACCAAAAGTTACAAAAGAGTAAATGTCAGGGAAGTTTTCCTTGACTTGTTGGAGACAGAAACTAAAGTTCTCGCTCCATTTACTTTGCAATTGGTCAATTCTGAAAGGCATATGATAAGGATTTTCAGAGAAAAACCCAGTGACTGAACATTCTGTGTTCAACTCAGTAATGCAACGTTACATTGACTTTTCCTGTTTCCTGTTCTTGCTTTCCAACATCATTTCATGAATAAACTGCTTATTCAGAAAACAGTGATAAAATCTGCCTTCAGACACGTGAGATAGATGATCACTGGGGAAACCTAAGGTTATGGAAAAACAAGAAAGAAGAGCTTATAGAACATGACAGTCTTAACCAATTCAAGGCATTATGTTAGAACACAGAGATATGCAAAACTTTCCTTATTTATCTGTTAGGGACTTGGACCATTTGAATGCTGCTTGAAGCTTTTAGAAAAACTATTGGGGGTATTTCATTCTCATTTCTTCCAATTATAAACCTGGAAAATGTCAGAGCATATAGGTCTAAATTCTCCAGAACATGATGTGTCTAAGTCTGGAAAGCTTTCAACATGACACTCCCATTTATGTCACTGGGGTACACACATGAAGATCAAACACAATGGCTGGCTGGCCTTTCAACAAAGGAAGTTTGGATTTGTGGCAGAGGCAATGACGCATGCCTTTTCTTGTTTCAAAACACTTTCCACTCATCTCTGAACATTTTTTCAGTAACGATTGAGAATCCAGTGTCCTAAAGCAACAAGCTGTGTTTGGGGTTCACAAACATTGTTTGCTTTTTCTGCTTGGCATACTTTTTATTTAAAAAATAAATCACAAAATCTCAAAGATTAAGCATCTAAGATTTAGAGATTACACAAACTGTATAAGTATCATTATCAATAAATTTTAATCACGAATATTTTTGGAGTTGTCACAATTCAATATTCATATGCCAGCAATTTTTTGAGTTTGAAATTATTGTTTTTAAAAACTCAACATCTGTATGTCCTCATTACTAAGAAAATTTCAAGTGTGTTAAATTATTTTATTTTCAAATTAGACACTATTGATAGCCATGCAACATTATTAATCAGAAGTTCTTTTCTCCCTTAAATATACATTTATCGTTTTGAAGCTAGTATATTTTCATCTGCTAGAAAAATCCTAATTTTTAAAGTAATGGCTATAAAAACTACTATAGCTAGTACTACTGAATACTTTCCATGTCATAGGCATTTCTCTAAGCTCTTCACATAAATTGTTTTATATAATTTCAAACAATTGTGTCCGGTAGATCCTGATATTATCTATGTTTTATAACAGTACTTACTCAACCACAGAGAAATTACAACTTCCATACTAGTGTCCTGCTTGTAAATCACAACATAGTAAGGAAATATATTCAAAGACGCAAAATAGGGGGGAAATTACTTCGTAGTCCTCTGAGGTATGTAATAGTAATTGTGTATTTTCAGTGAAATAAGGTCAGTGCAGTAAGATTAAATAATAACAGTTTATATTCTAAATTAGTTCAGTTCATTGTGAGGAACCTTTAATAGTTCTAAGGAGTCATTTTGGAAACTGAAATTTTACCAAAATGAATCATAGCATAATCAGTGATACTGGGCAACTGAAAGGACCCCCAACGTATGTGCTTAAATGTTGAAAATAGTTTTTCGTATTTTCTGTTGGAGTTTATGTCCTACCAATGTATCAAGAACAAGTGTCCACAGGCTTTAGTAGATACCCTTGTCATCACAATGCCAAATGCTAAAAAGACACAGAACTTGAAGCTTTGTTGCAAATGTTTCTCACCTTATAACATGGTCATGCTGCTCAAACTTGCATTTCATTTCTCTCTCCTCACATGGCTGTAGTGTTTGACCAAAATGCCTTCAACCTCTTAAGCTCCTCAGTGAAAGGGAAATGTCTAGCCCCTCTGTTGGATCCCAGTCATCTTCATGGATCATCCCCTCCAGCTGTTCCCTTTCCACCTGGCTGTGGTCAGAGGAGATGATGCAAGGCTGTGCAATGGGACTGGGCTGGTGGAAGGTCCAGAGGTCATAGCAACCCTGTGTGCCCTGGCTGAGCTGTGATGTGCCTGGCTCTGTGAGAGCAGTGCTGTCTTCCACAAAGGGGCACATATTTCTGCAATATTTGTGGGAGGAGACTTTGATAACGTTTGTCTTTTAGGATAATGACCTTCACTATAAATTATTTCACTAAGTGATGAATCTTGAATGATGATCGGGGAAGGCCCCTGAGAATAAGCATGAACCAAGCCACATTAACACTGAAGCATCACGTCCCTTCCCATTCCTTAGTCCCTGTGACTTAGTGTTCTCAATCTTAACACAACCAAAATTAACTGGAGCACTGCCTCCTCCTTCTGGTTCTGTCGCCACAGAATCTAGTTCATGAAAGGTTGATACGTGTTTCTCAACAGAATATTAGATATAATAATTAAGTTAAAGTTTGGATACAGCTTTTAGAAGTAATCTATTAGATCACAAGGCAAAACTGAGAGCAAAACCACTTTTGACACTGGAACAACTCAGATTGTAATAATGCTGATTTCTTCCATCTCTTAGCCAGCATTGTCTTCTCCGCACTGTAACCATGTAACTGAATATTTTCATCATCCCTGAAAAGAAGCTTTTCAAGCTCTTAATGCATCTGTCATTCTATAGTGCACCCTCATTCTTACTATGGCTTAACCTCTGTGTTGTGGAGGCGCTCCCAGCATTTCTTCCTGTAGCCTTTAGCCTTTCTAATCCTTGCCAGCTTGTCCATCTGCTTGGAACAACCCCAGCTTCAGTCTTTCCTCCAGTGCTTGCTCTACCAAAACAAAACCCAAAGTAAGGATAGGTAAGAGGGAAGGGGCATGAGAAAAAAGGAACTGTGCCTCCAAGTTCTGGACCTTATAAAGGAAATAATTTTTTATTATTTTTTAATTTTATGTATATGAGTGTATTGCCTGCATGTATGTAAGTGCACTCGTGTTGTGTAATGCCCGTGGAGGTCAGAAGAAGGTGTTGGATTCCTTAGAACTGGACTTAAGTATAGTTGTTACCTGCCATGTGGGTGCTAGGAATTGAACCTGGGTCTTTTGCAAGAGCAGCCAGTGCTCTTAATCACTGAGCCATTTTTGCAGCCCCAGAAAGGAATATTTTAATTAACAATCTGACATTCACTGTGAAAATATGTTGTTGGCTAGAAATAATCAGAACTAGAAAAATTAAGTGTTGGCTCAGTATCTTAAGCCCAAGGAGCAATGCATAGAATCTGGTCAGAGGGAAGGATACTTAGTTCTCAGCTCTCCCACATTTAGTTGTGTGGGCTTGATTTAATGTGTTACTCTCTAGGTCTCAGTGTTATGAACAAAAAATATTGCTACAAATGTCAATGGGAAGGTGGAGACATGGCTCAGGGGATAAGAGTACTTGGGGCTCTTACAGAGAACAATCCCAGCACCCACAAGGCAACTTCAGTTTCAGGAGATCTGATGCCCTCTTCTGGCCTCCATAGTCATTGCATGCATGGGGTACACATACATATACATGCATGCAGGCAAACACATACATATAAAATATAAAATAAATAAATCTTTTGAAAAAGTAAATCAAATCCTATAAAATATATGCATATATACATATATGCATGAATGTAAATGTGTACTTGTGTGGATTTAATTTTTAAGAAGAACAAAAAACATCAAAGGAAGAAAATAAATAATAATCTGATGTAAACTTACATCTGTTCTTATGAATTCTGTGGTAAGAGGCATAATCAGTAGTGTGTACCCCATTTAGGGCTACATAGTTTGTCACAGAAAAGAGACTTTCTACGCTGATATAATGAATAAAATTTCCTTTATCTGGTCTAGTCTTTTTCCAGCTCTTTCCTGGGGCTTTATTCATCTACGCTAAAGTTGTATCATTAATATCAAATTGCTTTGCCTTCCTGAATTCCCCTGTCAAATCATGTCACATTACCTTCACATAAACTCTTCTTCTTAGAGAGAAAATATTTTCCTATCTTAATTTTCTGAAGAAGCTAAGACATAAGAAGCCTTGTACTCTTCGCAGGTGTGTATGATATGCAAACGTACACAAACACACTCTCATACATGCGAGTTCACACATACCAGGTCATTGTTTCACTTGTGTTCCTAGTCTACCACAAAGATGCTGAAGATGAGGCTTGGCCCTGTATGAACTTCCATGAGAACCTTCAGGAGTCAAAAGCCTCATAAACTTCCCTGTAATACTGCTTTGCCTTTCCACATTAAAAAGAAATAGTGCTTGCAGCATTGGTCATATTCTAAGTAGGGCATGTGATCCTGGTGAGTGTAATAACCATTATTATACCTCTAGTGCAGAAATTGTCACTGTATGGAAATATTGTTCACAGGAACCAAGTGTTACCATCTCCATTTCCTGAGACTCTAATGTTTACTAAATAGCCAAAGGGCATTTGGTGAATCATTAACTGAAATTCCAAAATGCATTCTCAAGGTACCAGAAATTATAGTTGCAAAGAGCTCACATGAGGAAAAACATCCAGGATACAGTCTTTCCTTAACTAGCTGCCAGCACAGAGTTTGGTTAGTGCAGTTCACAATTTGCTAATAATTGGTGCTTTTTCTACATATAAAATTAATTGTAGCACAAGAGAATTCGATAGCATTTGCTCTTAATTCACCTCTGGCCTGCATTCTGTGGTTTATTTTCATTTGCTCTGCTAAGGTCCATTGTCTCTAAGGTTGCTTCATAAAGGGTAAGAAATAAATCAATGGTATTTAGCTTTTCTAACCATCTGGTCTGGCAAATATCCCAAAATTAATGTTTAAATCTGGGTGCAGTTCATGAATTTTGTCTTGTCACAGGGAAGATCTCTGGAGGCAGGCAATCAGGGGTCTGAACTGCCCTTCAAATGTCATTAGATCTTTGAGCTTTTACAGATATCAATATTGCAGATTTTCATTACATGTTATGCCATATGAAACTGATGAATTTGAAAGCTCCTGCTTAGGACACTTGATGCTTTAGAGAGGGTTAGGAAACTTTTCAAAAAAAGGCCCAGTAGGGAGACCTTTAAGGCTTTAGAGGCCATAGACTTTCTCAATTATTCATGAAAATGCAACTATAGACTATGTGCAGAGAAACAAACACAGCTGTGTACCAACAAAACTCATTTACAAAAACAAACTGTAAGGTGGAGTTTTCGAGAGGAAGAATTTTGTAAAACCATTAATGGATTTCTTAATAATTTCCAAGTTCCTGTTGTGTGGTGTAAAGGAATGTGGATAATGTTTTGGGGGCTCGGTTTTCTAATATGCAAAGCAAGAATGCAAACACCGCCCTGAAACATTATTTTGAAGATTGGGGAACACATTTCGGTATGTGTACACTCCTTCCTGACATATAGTGTTTAATAAATGGTTGTGCTAATAGTCCATCAGAGTTCACATGTACTGAGTGCCTGTCATAAGAAGTAAGCACTTTATAAAGACTATCTTTTTCACTCATCACTACAATTCTATTGGGTAGGCGTTGTCATAACCCTCTCTTCTGGAGGACAAATCTGAGGCATAGGTGTATTGTGTAACTTTTGAAAATCACACTGCTAGTGATTTTTCACAGTTAGGTCTTAAAATTTTAAAGCTACAACAGGAACATCAAGGAAAAACAGCAAGATAGATAGTAGTTATAAGCTATCCCAGCTATAAATGGGAAGGGCATTTATGGCGGGGGGGTGGTCTTTGTTCTACCTTGGATCTGGAAGGCCTTACTACTGGTACCACTAAGAGTGTGTAACAGAAGTGAGGCTGTGTAACTTCTAGGGTTGGGTTTAAAAAAGCCAAGAAGGCTCCTCCTTGTTCTAGTTTTGTGGGGTTTTTTTAATTTAATTTAATTAATTAATTTATTTTTTGGTCCATTCCTGTGACAAAATACTCTGATCAATACCAACTTGGGGAGGAAAAGGTTTATTCAGCTTACATCTCCCTGGTCATAATTCATCAGGGCGCCCAAGGTAGGAACTCAGGGCAGGAACCTGGAGGCAGGAGCTGAAGCACAGGCCATGGAGGAACGCTGCTTACTGGCTTGCCCCTGGTCTTTGCTCAGCCTGTTTTCTTACACAGTACAGGACCACCTGCCCAGGGATAGTACCACCCACAGTGGGCTGGGACCTCCCATATCACTCAATAGTCAAGAAGATGCCCCTCAGACATGGTCACAGGCCAGTTCAATGGAGGCAATTCACCAACTGAGGCTCCCTCAACCCAGGTATGTCAGGTTGACACTCAAGCCATACAGCACACACCTCTGCTCTGGGGAACCTGCTTCTACAGCAGAAGTTCTCTGTGCACCAACAAAACTCATTTACAAAAACAAACAGTATGGTGGATCGCTAAAGAGAGGCTGCGTGTCTGTGTCACAGTCAACAGGCCCAGCCGAGACCCCAGCCAACAGCCAGCACATGAGTAAATTTTCTCAGTTAACTTAAAGTGGTCTTCGAGGGACTACACCCCTGATCCTCATCTAACTGCAGATGCGAGAGATTCCACAACTTTCCAAAATTCCTGTTGTGACTACATGAATAAAATACTATGTTGATGGAAGACCTTTTTGACTCTCTTCCTTCCCCTATCCATACCCAATTAGTGTTCAAGACTGGTGATATCTGTAACCTGTTCATTTCCACTGCTATGGCTACTGCATTTCTAGTTGGATTCTCCTTCATTTTTGACAAATGTAAAAGCCTGCTTTTATTCATAACTCCTCATTCCCCAATGCCATTTAATTTAGAAATGAATCCCATTTGTTTCTAAAATTCCCACTGTGGAAAGAGCATCAGCAGTGACATGTGTAAGACTATTACATTTTAACCAACATTTCCTCAGCAAGGCCAGAAAAGGCCTTGCAACTTCCTGTTGGCTCTCCTGGGATATTCACTCTGGGAAGCCTGTCACCAACTAAGAAACCCATGGTTCCTCATTTAATTAAGAATGGGATTCTGTGACCCAGATTTCTGGAACTTCCATATCCTGTTCCCAGTCTGTTTTTCTTACCCTGCCCTGTACTAGCTCCTCCCTGACTGTCTAGTTCATATGTTTACCACCTATGGCAGAGAGATCAGTGAAGATGGAGCTTAATGAGAGTCCCTGCTTAGATAAGTTAGGATATTTGGACAGGGTCTCTCTAAAGGTAGATGAATGGGAAGAGTCTTTAATAGACTCAGATGAAGGTACTAACTTGAAAGAAAACATGGATCTGTTTAGTCTGAAATCAGTCTTTCACATACTGTACTGTGAATGTCAGATCTCTTGGACTTCTAACTTTGTCATATTAGACTGGAAAAAAACCTGTCTTAGGCTCCACACTAAGCTACATGTTGCTGGGGAAAACACAGAACTTTAAGTACATAAATCCTACTGTTGAATAGACCATTAACTCTCAGAAACTGTACACATTTCCTCAGTCCAATCATCTTTTTCTGTGGTTTGAATGTGAATTTTCCCCCACAGAGGATATTAAACAGAAGCTCATGTGGCCCCAGATGGTGGCACTGTTCAGGTGGGTGTGGGACCTTTGGGTCAGGAAGCCCAGCTGACACAGGTCCCTAGGGTGGTGGTTATATCTGCCTGCAGTTCTAATCTGGTCTCTGCTTCCTGGTCCTGCTCAGAGAGGATAACACAACTGCAAGCTCTAGCTGCCCCCATGACAGCCTGCACCCTCTGAAACTGTGAGCCAAAATAATATCTTCTTCCTTTGTTGTTTTGGTCAGGTATTTTGTCACAGCTGCATGGAAAGTTAATACAACCTCTCACATTTCTAAAATATTCCAAACCTTCTCTGCTCTCACACACTGGACACTTCCCCTTAGCTTCCATTCACATTTCTAGGACAAATGGAAACACTGTAAAAATAATTTCCATAGGTTTACACCCCTGCTTATGACCATACTTGTGCATCCACATCCATATAGTCTTCCTAGCTTCCTATCCTCTTAATGTTTTTCACCAACTGTTCCTATCTAGGTCTTCGGTATCTGGGCCACATAATATTTTGCCTATTGAAAGATGATATATAGCAGATATTTTTCTTTTAAAAAGGGGTTTTTTTGGGGGGAAGACATGTTTACTTTTATGTGTATGAGTGTTGTGCATGCATGTATGTAAATGCACCCATGTCATGCCCACAGAGATAAGAAGAGGGCGTCAGATTCCCCTGGAACTGGAGTTACAGGTGGTTGTTAGCCACCACACAAGTGCTCAGAACCAAACCCAGGTCCTCTGCAAGAGCAGTTAGTGCTCTTAAGCACTGAGCCAGCAGATCTTTCTCTTCTCTTGTATCACCACTTTTCCTTTTTACTCCACAATTTTTAAGAGTTTCCATATTCACCAAAGAATTCTTCCTTTTACCACATAGCCCTGTCCAACTGTGTCTCCACTCTGGTCTTTCCAAGTTGTGTTCACTGTTTTGAATTTTCTTCTTCCTTATCATGGAACTCCTTCTGACTTTTTCCTCTACCACTTTCTCGGAGTGCCCTCCAGGGTCAAATCTATTGATTAATTCCCAAATCTCTCCTTACATTCCTCTCCTCAGTGCTTGGCACTTCTGAAACTTGCTTTTTAAGTGGCTGATGAAATTTTGTATTTGTCCAGTGCTCAATCCTTAAACTCTTCTCTTTCTCCTTACAATACCACTTGTATCTAATTTGTGACTTTAAACATAATTTAAATGATGGAGACTCTCAAAAGCACACAATACATTCTACCACATTAGCCTACTGCCTAATTTATATACCTTTTACAATATATAGTTTTATTGATTTTTAGTAATTTCATACAACACATTTTAGCCATATTTCAACTCCCTCCCTTATCTGTACCTCCCATAGGCCCCCCCATCCCATTGAATTTCATTAATTCTGTCATATATGTCAAATTCGTGTCCCCAGGTGTGCCTCAGTGTCTTCCATTTTTGTTGTCTCTTTGGTGTCTCAAACTCATCATATCCTAAAAACTGCAAACTGTCAGTTTCACAGATATCTATCAGTGAACTGAAGCCTCTTTTTTCCTGTTCTTTGAGTAAAATTCTGAAGTCACCGCCATTTCTCTTTCAGTTGTCTCACACCTGCAAGATGGCAAATCCTATAGGTTTTCCTTTCTAAATACATCTAGAGTCCCATTTCATCTTCCTCATGAGCATCTGTTATTGACTCATTTATTGCGCTGCCTTCCTAATTAGTGAATCTCCTGCTACATTTTCCCACTTACTTTCCAGTCCAGTCCCAACTTTCAGTAGAAACTACACTTGGAATTTTGAATGTTATTCTTTTCTCAGACTAATCACAGGTTGTAAATACAATCTCCTGGTGCTGGACAGCAGCAGTGAGCAGAAGCTTCCTGTCAGCCGCACAGGTGTCCCTATGACAGACATCTTGATATTCTGCAGAACACTGGGTTTTGTGCTGTGATGTTTAGTGAGTTAGAAGTATTAAATACTTTTTTCCATTTGCGATAGTTTCAACGCATGATAGAATATATATATATATATATATATATATATATATATATATATTCCCAATATAAACCCAAAAA
>NW_008347189.1:2513232-2538865 GCF_000622305.1 Nannospalax galili
GGACTAGAACTCACTATGGAGACCAGGCTGGCCTTGAACTCACAGAGATCCACCTGCCTTTGCCTCCTGAGTGCTAGGATTAAAGACGTGTGCCACCACGCCCAACTCCCATGAGGTTTTTATATGGACTCTTCTTTCAAAAAAGTTACAACAGCCCCTCCATGCTGGTGCTATTTTCCTCTTTTACAGTTTACTGTTCCTCCACAGCACTTAGTACCAGGTAACATTTATCTCCCCTGTACTTAGATGGCACAGGTTGTGTCCTGTGCCTATAGAGAAGTCCTGGCATTAGTGTATAGCTGAACACCACTGGCTCCCACAACAGCTAGAGTAAAAAAGTGACCCAAGAAGATGTGAGGTGAGGCATGCCCAACACACAGGCCAGCTGGCCGATTCACACCCAAAAAGCTAGCTTTGTTTTTCACAACACATCTACTTACTACACTGCCTCTCAGAGTCTCTTTGAAGTGATTTTGTGGAAACAGATTTGAAACAGATTCCCACATCTGTCTGATGAACACTTTTAGCCAGTCCATTGATCTTCTATTCATCATCTCCTTTTCTTTTAATTTATGCTCCCTTTGCTGTACTTTTGTACACAAGTGCAAAAAGTGTTTGACGTTACTGATGTTCCTCTCTCTCCCAGTGTGCCAGTTTGTTACGCTTCTGGAAAGGTGACCTCTCCTCTGAAGGAACAAGGACATAAATAACTTTGGAAGCATGTACAGTAATTCTTTTGTTTGGATGTCTTAACAGATGAATTTTCAAACTTATTGTAAAAACAGTATTACAAAATGCATACAAAATATATTTTTCAATATGCACATTTATATATTTACGTTTTCAAAAATAAAGAGAAAATACATAATATTTTGGAATAATGTATGAAAATCATTTTTAACAAGTTACAGATGTCCCGATAACTCGTAAGCCATGAAACTATATAAGGTCATCGCTAATGAGTGAAAACATTTTTTAGTTCACACTTCCCACATCTTTTGCTCTGTTTATAAAATTGCTTAAGATATTTTAACATTTAAATTTTTAAATGGTGCTTTTATTTGACTATCGAAACTAAATAAACTTATCTTTATACAGCTTGGCTTTGCTAAGCTTGCATGACCAAAGGCTCTTTAGAATCTTTAAGGTGGTAACTGAAAGACATTCCTTATAACCCAGAACTTATGAGTTATGTTGCTTTGTTTTCTAATCACTGCTGATAAATCCATCTATTTTCTTTCACATCACAGATTTATGGGGGGAAGTAATGATGTGATCAATGGAATAAAAAAATGTTTTCATAAATATGCTTCCATTTTTGGAACATGTCCAGGGCAGGGCACAGTCATAGAAGCATCTTGATTTCAGAGCTGTTCCAATCTGCACTTGGAAATTTCAAATCCTAACTTCACAACATTGACCTATTTATGTACACTTTAATCATACAACCTGACCTTTCTCTTCAAGCATGCTGAAAGGAGACAACTGATTTTGTTTGGCCATCTCGTGTGTGGTGCAGTACTCATTCAGTCCTCACAGCAGCTTCATGGTTCAGGCACTATTATTTAGTCATTGAATTAAGATTCAAAATAGCTAAGAAAAAGATACTCATTTTAGGTAAGAATAAAATTAGAAGGAAAAGTTAAAGGCTCATTTCATAAGACTTGGAGAAATGGGTGGGAAGTCAGCTGACTTAACTGTCAAACTCCCAGGAATAGACATGTGCCTTGCCTGGACATGAAATATTGCTATGGGAAAGATAGAACTAAAATGATTCTGCATAACCAAGAATGAAAGTTGAGGAAGACTCGAATTCAATACAGGGCTGCTTCTTTAACATCCACCGTCTCTATCAGCTTCCAGGAAGGCCGGGGGCATTTAGAGCCGGTTCTGTAACTGGATAGGGTACTAGCTACTTTACACTGCTGTGAAAAAATACCCTGACACAAGCAACTTGAGGAAGAAAGGGTCTACTTTTGGCTTACAGTTCTAGAGGAATAGAGTCATCATGATGGGGAAGACATGGAGGCAAGAATGTGACACTGGCCTTGCAGTTCAGGAAAGAGAGATGACATTTCATTCACCCTTAGGAAGCAGAAGAAGTGAGGCTGGGCTACAAACTCTCAAAGCACACCATCAGTAATGTGCTTCTTCTAGCAAGGTTCCACCTCCTCAAGGTTCCAAAACCTTCCCGAACAGTGCCACCAACCAGGATCCAAGAGTTCAAGTATATGAGTCTATGGGGGCCATTTTCCATTCAAACCACGATAGGCAGGGAATTAGCACAGAAATGATTCAAAAACAATTTGATGAACTCATAGATCAACAGATCCAACTCTAAACTTCAGTTATTTTATCTTTCAAAGTCTGTAAGTGTGAAATTGGAAAATTATTTACTAATAATATGGAATTCTGGAAGTGTTAATCACGATAATACTTCAAAACAATAGGTTTTTTTGTTTTTCTTTAGAGACACTATATTATTAATTTAAAATAAATAGGCTACTATTAAGAAAATATATATATCAAGACACAAAGGATAAATTAGAATGACTTACATGTAGAGGAAAGGTTTTACTTATACTAGAAAAGTGGGAGTGTGGGAAAGTATAGTCCACAAAGCTGTATTTTCCCAAAGATCAATGTCAATAATTTAGTCAACTATCTAACTGATTGCAAGTCAAGAGTCACAGGTGGCATGTGTCTTGCTATTCTGCTAAATCTGACCTCGAACTTTAGATCCTCCTACCTCAGCCTATTGAATAACTGGAATTACAGGTGGATGCCACCACACCAGCCAAATTCATTTTATTAAATGTAAAAATTTGTAGTCATTTAAACATTGATGACAGAAAACTACACCATTAACTGTGTTGAGCTAAAGAAGAAACATTATGTCACTCATCAAGTTGAAGGTATCCTGCCCTAATACCTAGATCTCCTGAAGCCCAAACTGGAAAAACATTTTCTACTTTCACACTCAAAATCTCTACTGCATTCCATGTACAATATATGTGTGGGAAATACGGCTTTTAAGTGTCTAAGGAATTTTATTTAGAGTGAAATATGTTTCGTGAGTTTTGACGTGAACTTTAGGTTTTGGGTTACCAATAACCTTAATTAAGAGACTAGGGTAGTATGGACAGGAAAGAGAGCAGGGTATGCGACTGCCTTACGCTGCTGCTCTGTTCACAGTGAGGCTCAGCCATTGTAATCCTCTTGGGTTTTTTATCTACCCAAACAGCTTGGGCCCATCAGCAAATCGCAGTGGCATATGGTCCAGGTTTATGAGTAATCTGGCACATGATTAAGGCAAGGGGGATGTCATCCTTCAGCAAATACTGAAAATATCATGAAATAATTTGGTGAGCTTTCAAAAAGTCAACCTGATAAAGTTATAATTGTCAAATACTTTCCCAAATCAACAATTTCTTTTTTTTTCAAATGAACATTTCCTAGGCCATAGGAAGCTACCATGGAAAATTTGAACAAATCAAAGTTAATGGGCAAGGTGTTGAGAAGTGGGAGTTCTGCTTCTCTCCTTAGACGCTTACACACTGGTCTTTAGGGGTCTAGGTGATTTCACACTCAGCTTGTGCTTCAGGGAAGACCAAGTTCCCATCACCTTACAGTCACATTGCCCTTGACATGCATATATTTCAAGTGAAACAATTCTTTCCAAAAATGTATGATGTGACATCAAATACAAAGGCAGATGCTGTCCAAAACAGCTCTATCCTTATTTCTCAAAATGTAGAGAGGTTTTTGGCCCCACGTGAATGATAAAGTCATCTGGGCAGAGTATAAAAAGTATTGATGCTAAAAATCTGCACAACAGATTCAGGTTTCACTGATCTTCAGTTATGTCAGGACCTTTGGCAGCTTTCAAAAGGTGTCCTTGTGTTTCTGCTGCAAAGCCATAGTCATAGCCCACTGAATCAGGGCAGCATTCTGGTACAGAAAACTATGGAGTAAAAACTGAACATGACATTCTGGAAAATTCATCTTACTCAAAATTTGGGAAAGCCTTCCATTACTTCTGTTCTACTAAGACAGGTAAATTATATAGTAAAAAGAAAATCTACATGAGGTTTTTAAGCAAAATTATGCCCCAGTTACCTAAGTGGAGCATGTTTATTCATGCATTTTTCCCTCAGTTCATCAAACATGGCCCAAGAACTAATATACAAAGATGGGATACTTTCTCTAAATGAATTGAAGCTTGAATTTTTTTCTATTTTTTAAATTCATACCCATAAATCTGAGAGTTACCTTCCTAAACATTCACCTACTCACCAATTTGGGGAAATGTGTGTGTGTGTGTGTGTGTGTGTGTGTGTGATTTCTTCCTGGAGTCAGTGGGGAAATTTTTCTTTTGAAGATCTTTAGTGTCAGGCTACATCTTTATTTAAACAACTGTAGAAGTTACAGGTGTGATTCCATGAGCCTTACCTGCATGCTGATTCTCTCACAGATTAACTTTTTATGACTGTGAGGTCCCTGAGTATAAAAGTTAACAGTGGTTGTCACCTTGAGAGAATCTAAAATCACCTAGGAGGCAACCCTCCAGGCACACCTGTGAGAGATTATCTAGATTAGGTTAGCCTCTGGCCCTGCCTGTGGGGGATTATCTTCATTAGGCTGATTCACGTGGGAAGACTCACTCTCGGGCAGGTGGCAGTATTCCCTGGGCTGGGGTCCTGGGCTGCATGAAAGGAATACCAGCTTTCATCAACTGCTGTTTCCTGCTCCCGGGTGCAATGTGACCAGCAGCTTCACATGCTGTGATGGGCTGTACTCTCAAACTGGGAGCCAAAACAAACACATTCCCCTTTAAATTGCTTTTGTTAGAGTGTTTTAACACAGCAACGAGATAAGTAGTTGGACTGAATAACAACTCAAACAGTGGAGAGAAAATAGGCAAACATTTTTATCTCAGAGGCAATTTTACAGATATTTTTGTTAGTCTGAGCATCATATTCTATCTGTAGCATGCTATTATATTGCTTATACTGTAGCATGTATAGTAGCAAAGATAATTTTATGCACACACACACACACACACACACACACACACACACACAGTGCATGCATAAAATTTTCCTGAACCTGTGCTCTGAATACCTATGATGTGAAAAACAGGCCAAGTTTAAATTCTGTTTCCTAGTCTTTCACCTTGCAGATGGCACTGTTGGAAATAAGAGGTCTCCAGGAACTTCCCCTACCCACAACTTCCTTACTTTTCTTTCATTTTTCTCTTCAAGTCTGTTTGATATAAAAGTCCATATCAATCCGTGTATGTTACAATATTCATGTGTAAGGGGAAATGTGTTTTATTTCATTTTCATCAAAGCAATTTTTGCACAAAATTTCCAACTGGGAAAATTGACCTTTGAAAAAGTGGCCAGCTGCAGAATCATAGAAACATGGTCATCTCATCATGTCAAGACCTCTGCACTACCTGGGGCTTTAAGGACAGTTGTATCTAGCAGTATACACAGACACAGAGAGCAGGCAGGAGAGATTCATGGTGATGGCTTTTAGACACAGTCTTAACATATACCTACTGCATATTTGTACTATTTGGAAAATCCTATAGCCATGAATCAACCATAAGTTCCTTGCACTGGAGCAAAGCCTCAAGAAAGCTCAAAAGTTCGTTTGATGGATGCAGGTGGGAGGAGGAAATGAAAGACTAGGGATACCAAGGTGGTTTCCAACAGTGAGGATTCCGGTTACCTCCTCCATTTGGCAGACTCAAAGTGGATATTGATGGCTTACATGGAAAGTTATTTAGGTAGAAAAGATCTAGTTTGCAGTCTGGAAATTTAAAGATTTTTTTAAAAAATGGAAAGGATCACAGCATAAGAAAACTGTAGGCTTGGGCAGAATCATTGGTAAAAGTTTGAGAATGATTTTCCTGCCTTCCGCTTGAGTCAGTTGAGGCACAGAGCCAAGAAGGCCCAGAGGCCAGTAAGACACAAAATCCCAGGGCAACCCTAGACAAGAAATAAAATAGTAAGTTTAGGTTAGATAAGTGGATTTGCCAATAACCACCAAATCCAAAGTTCATCATCTCTACCAGCTTAGATGCTTGTCTGCTCAGAACATTTTGCTGCCCTTTCAGCTATCTCATCGATGTTGTTAATAGCTTTGTTTCCTAACCTTCCTGAAATTTGAAATCTATTGACTTTTACAGTCTTACCTCTCAGGCAGTCCCTTCTTGTCCTCATCCTCATGTGCACAATATTCCTCACTTCGATCACTCCTTTGACTCTTCCTTAATTCTTTTGCCTCCTGCTGTTGCATCTGCCTACTGTAACCTCAATCTGGACAATATTCCACTCCCTCCTACTCGGAATGAATGGGATGGGAATACAACACCAAACTGGATGGCTCTGAGTCATTGCGTATTAATGGTGCCCAGTTGGCTTTTAATATTGCCAGAAAATTCTGTTGTGTGTTCCTAACCAGCTTGTCTCTCACTCTACATATTAACCATTCTTAACTTTTACAGGCTTTTCCTCCCAATAGCTTTCCACTGAGGCCTACTCTTTTACACAGAGGATTCTTCCAGTCTCTGCCAGGCAAACACTCTCTCCTAACTCTCTATTCATCACTAACTACCACACAGTCTCTCTTTCTTAAAAATATTCTAATTCAAGAAACTGTCTGTCAAGAGCAGTTGCACACATGTACCCACATTAGCTGTGACTGCAGGCACAGGTAATATGCAAGAGCAAACCAGACAAAATCCCAGCATGGATGGGGGAGAGGCTCATGAAGTCTCACCCCTAGCTGAGGGGCTATTGGCAATTGATGGCTGCTGGGAGAAGGGAGTATGTTACCTTCAGGTATGCAGCCCTGAAAGGTTACCATGTTCCAACTGATGTCCCTACACCCAAGCACATCCCAGCAGCACTAATTGGACTCACTGGGTTTAAAAAAAAAAAACAAAAAAACATGAAGCTGGAAGGGAATGGGGGCAAGGGGGTTTAGCTAGGAAAGAAATTGTAGGGAAGGAAATGGGTAGTTTTGATAGAAGCACATTATATTCATGTATGAAATTCTCAAATGATGAAAAGGGAAACTGTATCTAAACACTTTACTTACCATTCCCTGTGTGCTCTAATGCTTGCTGTCTACCACAGCCTCCATGGACTGAAATAAATCTTTCAAAGTGAGGATAGCCATGCATCCTGGCTTGCCTGAAACTCTCCCAGACTGTACCTGCTTTTCTATCACAGTTGGCAAATTAACACTTTTCATTCTCAAGTTCATTCCATTGTACATGCTAATTTATGTATTCAACTTTCTGGCTTTCCAATCCTCCAATTGCTTTCCAGCACTGCAACTCATAACCGAGGTTCTTTCTTTGAATTCCTGACTCTACCCTACATTCCTCCTGTCATCTCTTTCCTAATCTCCAGGTTCTCTACTTTCTTCTTAAAAGACAGTCCAGCATTGCAACAGGTTTATCCCTCGACTGGTCCTCTTGGATAACGTACTCAGACTGGTGGTGCCACCTCTTGTCACAACACACTCCCAACTGTACATCTCTAGCAGAATGTCTCTCCGACATCTAGGTCTCTATGTGAAACTCCAGTGGCAATTTACCAATGGAAGGCTCAAAGTGACACTACAAGTGGAAACTATCTCAACTGAACCATAATTTCTCTTATAGACAAGTTTCTTTTTCTAGACTACTCTATCAAGGGGATGGGAGCATCAAACACACACTGTTGAAGTCAGAGACCCAAAGATGCCTTTGACCTACCATCTTTCCCTGCTCCCCTGTTCCACATCAAACTTGTCTTTAATTTTGATTAATTTTGCATTTAAAATACTTCTCAGACTTTTGGTTCTTGCTTTTATCAACTCTGACTACCTTGCTTAAGACCTCACTGTTTTTTACTTTACTAGCTCTAACAGCCTTTTATTATACCTGAGTTTATAATCCTGTTTAGCCAATTTGCCACAATACTGTCAGTGTATTTTTCTGTCCAATGCTGATGGCTTCACAGAGCTTTAAGCATGGACTTCCATAATCTTTTCTAAGCCTGTCTGCACAGTCCTGGCACCCACACATCAATTATACTCAATTAGATTTCCTGTGCTAAGTCAGGTCTCTCCTAATTTTATGTGTTTCTTCTTCTATCCGGAAAGATTCTCTTAATCCCTTCCCCATTCAGTTTAATCTCTTGCTCTCACTGTCAGCTCATTCTCAGGATCAGATAGGTCTCCATTCATAGCCTCACTGGTCTTTTTCATCATAGAACTTATCATCCTGTGGTGTAATTGTTACCCATATCCAATGCTGGCCTATGAACTGTGGGGTGTCTTTTAATCCATCATGCCAAACATGGGGCCTAGCAAAATTAACATTCTATTAATGTTTGTTAAGCACATGACTTAATGGGTGACTATCAATTCAATTACAAATTATTTGTAGCATAGCAGATAAGATACAAGTGAGCAAAAATAAAATCTACCAATATTTTTAATATTTCTAAATATTTCACTAAAAGTTTTTTAAAAAGAAGTGACACTTATTTTTCTTAGGAAGAGCTGATCTAAAAATCATACCAAAACATTAAAGTTACTTAGCTGATTTGTTCCACAGGTCATTGCTCTGTTTTGTGTGTCACCACATAAAACCTGTAGCTTATTTTTCTTTCTTATTTATTGTTTATTACATTCCACTGTTTGTAAGATATGGCTATAGTAAGGATTGCGCAGTAATCCAGGCTTTAGAAATATATAGCAGTCATTATAAGGTCTATTTTCATATACAACCACTTGCCTGCTTGCTGAAGCATGTTCTCTCTCCTACCACATTTATGAAATACTTTTAAGTTAAATGCTATGCTATAGATCCTCAGCATGATACATCTACCATTCTTTTACATTCGGAAAACAAGAAATAATTTCTCTTTTTTCTTAGTCAATTTGTGAAATAGAATGCTTTAAAATTTTACATGAAAAATATTTTAAAAGAAATTCAATACAGACTTATGATTAAGGTAGGGAAATGAAGATTCCAACTTTCACCATGTCACTCCAGTGGGGAAGTCTGAAACCGGCAGCTACTGAGAGAAGTACAATTTACCATTGAAAAAGTGATTTGAGACAACATTGTACAATGGAGTGACTTGTGTTTATTACCTTAAAACAGCAACACCTCCCCCCAAAGAAAATTCCAGTGAAACATATATCTGAGTTCGAAATGAGGGAATTCCTGACCAGGAATTCCTGACCAGCTCTCACTTTTATTTTTAGGAAATTTAGAAATTTCTAAATGAATTACAATTATAGAAGCCGCGTTTAAGAAACTCATAAGAGGTAGGCTAGATGGGTTCACTGCGAAGAAGGGCAAGGTACATGCCCACTGGAGGCAGATGCAACCACAGAGCTGTGCTGTGGCAGGACAGCATGGGAGCTCAGACAGTAGGACGCCAAGACTACTCAAAGCCAGCTGACATCAACATGGTCTAAGGACATGACTGCTGACTGACTTTACTTGAGTATAACGGCCTCCATGTAGCATTAGCCTAGCACAATTGCCTGCTCTCATCATGCCTAGAACAGCATACCACACTGAAAACCCAAAACAAAGAAGTGGGGAGTAAAGATAAATTCTTGAAAAAAATCTGACCTACTCTTAGAATTTCAAGTCATGAATAATCCTCCCCATATTTGCCCTTAAAATGAGCTATCAAGTTCCCACAATGCAACTCTCTTGAGAAGTCCACACATCTCAAGTGTGTACCATTTGCCTAAAATAAACTTCCTTCCAGTGCCTTACTTTTGCCTCATCTCTTAATTATTTCTCTGATGGAAATGAGGCTTTAGCACTTGATAAGAGTAGAGCAAAACCTTTCCCCAAGGATGATTCCAAATGTGACTCAAAGAACGCCTCCTGCCTCCTATCCTTTAAATCCCCCCTTTAGTCTTCACCAGGTCAAAATCCAAGCCATGCAGCACATTCCTCTTTAATTATCCATACCAGCTCTTCAGTCATGAAGGTGCTATGTCTTATGTCTTATTAGTAGGTCAAGGTCATCATTTGTTTTTTTTAAAAAAAAACATTTATTTTTTATTTTTATGTATTTGAGTGTGTTGCCTGCATATATGTAAGTGCACCTGTCTTGTACAATGCCCATAGAGGTCTAAAGAAGGCATTGGATCCCCTGGAACTGGAGTTGTGGACAGTTGTTAGCTGCCATGTGGGTGCTGGAAATCGAAGCCAGGTCCTCTGCAAGAGCAACCAGTGTCATCTTTCCAGCCCTGACCATTTGTTTTCTTAAGTGTGGTACCATCTAGAGAATTCCTTGGATTTTATGGGTATTCAATCATCACTCAAGAAGACAAGCTTCCCAGCTACCAGTCACAGAGATTCAATAAGAAAAAAGTCTACGGCAAAACAAAGCAAATACTAGGATCCATATAGTCATATCCTTCAAGGCAAGCTATTCCTATGTCTGAGTAGAAAGTCCAAGTTCATCTATTCAAAAGATACAAACAAGCCAAGCAGAGGACTGTAATCCTATTTATTTGGGAGGCTGAAGCAGAAGGGAGTTAAGTTCAAGAACTGCTGGGGTTTCAGAACGCATTCAACGTGGTCCTGAACAATTTAGTGAGATCTTGTCAAAATTAAAATTAAAAATATGACTTGGAAAGAGGAAAAAAGGTAAGAGTCAACCTCCCTACTGGATCTCTAGCGTCAATTCAATCTCAATCAAACTATTACCAAGATATGCATGGATGACGTATGTACTTATAGCAAACTATTATAAACTTTAGCATGGTAAAGGACACAAAATAGACAACCTTATATTGACATAGCAGATAAAGTTAAAGAACAAACTCTATCCAAATTTTTAAACTGTCATAAAGCTATGCTAATCAATTAAATGTGATGTTGGTGAATAGACAAATAGATCAACGGAGCAGATCAGAAATATATAAATATTGTCAACTGATCTTTGACAATGGAGTAAAGGCAGTGTGGCAAAGAAAGTATTTAAAATAAATAATCCTGGAACAATTGGACATCTTACTCAAAAAAGTGAACTAAACAAAAACTTTAAAACACTTCATAAAAATTAACTAAAATGGTCATAGACCTAAAAAATAAATATAAAACTATAAACATGCATAAGGTAACACAGGAGAAAGTCTTTTTATGTACAACAATGATATTTTACACAAAAATTCATCAAAGACTCCTGAAAGAAGTAATTGATAAGGTAGATTTCTTCAAACTAAAAAAAACATCCCCTTTAAAGGCAATGTCACAAGAATTAGAAGAAGCTCCAATTGCTAGAAAAATATTTCCAAGAGACACATCTAATAATAGATAACACAAATAATGTTTAAAATTCAGCAATAAGAAAACAACCTTATTTTAAGAATGGGCCAAAGACTTTAACAAATGCATTATAAAATATGATGGCAAGTAAGCACACATTCACATCAGATTTCATGAAGGAAATGTAAGGTTACAAACAGTAGGATATTGCTATTCACCCACTATAATGGGAACAGCAAACAGGGCCAACTCTAAATGCCAGTGAGGATGTGGCAGTGGGTATGGAAGAAAGTTGGCCAGTTTATTACAAAGCTTTTCCCATGCGATTTGGTAACCATGTTTCTTGGTATTTGTCCAAAGAGATAGAAACTATATTCCCAACAGAAATCTGAGTACAGATGTCTATGACACCTTTATTCATTATAGTCAAAACTTGAAGCAGTCAAGATGTCCTTTAGTTGGTGAATGGGTAAACTGGTATGTCTGAAAGAAGAGATATTTATTACTCAGTACCAAAAAAAGAAAAAAAGAGCTATGAAGCCAGGAGAAGCCATGATGGTAACTTTAATGTTTATTACCAAGGGAAAAAAACCAACCCGAAGGCTTCTTACTTATTCTATAACTTGAATCACATTGCATTCTGGGTAAGAGAAAATTATGGAAATAGAAGATGCATGATTGGCAGGAGTTGGGGTGGAGAGAATGGAAAGGCAGAGGAGAGGACAATGACAATTATTTTCTGCCATGCTGTAATAGTAGCTCCATATAATTATCTATTTATTGAAACTCATAGAATGTACTGTGAATTGTGATGGGTTAGTGAAGATTTATCAGTTGTAACAAATGGGCTGTTGTTTGTGGGACATTGAGGTGTGGAGCATGTAGAAAATCTCTGGACCTTCCTTTCAATTTTCCTGTGACTCTAAAATGCTTTAAAAATACAATGTTTGAATATTTCTAAAGTAATGAGAGTTATTTTGAAGGTGTTTCTTGAGACTTTCATGAATCAATGAGCAAAAGAAAGTTCTCAAATTGATGATAAAATTTCCATGATTCACAACTCTAAAAGTGTTCCCATATGATATCAAGAAAATACCTCATCATTTGACTTTTACTTTTTTTCCGGGTCTTATGTAGACCTCAGACTAGACTCAAAACTTACTGCTCTTCTCTCTCTGCCTTCAGAGAGCTGAGATTATAGCCATGCATCATTGGATTGAAGGATGACAGGGTAGATTGCTCAAAATAAATAAATTTCTTTCAGAAAATACTCTAAAGGCAATGCTGTTGCACACCACCTGCTAATGTTTGAAGTTCTGCCTAACTGGGCACCTTCTAACAGGGGAACTAAGTCTGTGATGAATCATGAACAATGATGCTCAACTCACCTGCTTCTCTAACATGTCTGAACTCCAGCCTAGCATGCAGCAGATGCTTCCTGAAAAGAGTGAGTTCACCATAGAGTCTGAATCTAGCCTCAAGTAACTTCATTAAAACTTTCATATCCATCTTTCCACATTTCCTACCTTCTTTACCACTGGAAAACAGGAAACTAAGACCAAAGGAAACTGAGAGATGACTAACATTCTAAAAGCTGAAAAAAGATTTTTCGTTCTCATTTATAAATTCACTGGCACCTGTGACTAACAGTTTTCTATAAAGCAAAATTCAGCATAAGGCAGGTCCATATTGAACCTTATCCAAGGGGGTTTAATTACTGAATCACCAAAAAAATCCTCTTATAAAATGGATTTACCCCAAAGGCAGCCAGATGGCCTAGTTCCAATGTATCAGAGAGGATAAAAAAGAACAAGAAACATGTTGTTCTCCTACACCCCACCCCCCAAGATATTTGTCATGTTGCTTTGGAGGAGTCAGAACCCAGGTATTGGGAAGAGGCGGACTGAAGCCTGGGAAAGAGGAAGTTGGCTCCATGACACCCTCGGAACTGAGCAGAATTCAGGAGGCCTGAACACAAAGGGGAGAAAGTTCCTCTAGACCAAGTTCACTGTTTCCAAAAATGTGGTGCTACTTGCCTTCATAAGCAACTGTATCTTAGGAACAGAAAATTTAATTGACTGAAATCGACTGTGTGAAACTTAGAATGGAAATTGGGTGCTCCACCTCCGCAGCACCTTTATTTTGGGCCATAAAGCTTTGGAAGGACAGCAGGGAATACAAACTGGCTACTGGTTTTCTCTAGTATTTATCCATTCATGTACCCCAAGCCCACCAGAAACATCCTGGCTGGGGAAGTTGTAGGAAAGGTTGAAAGTGCCGTTAGAGGGCTACGAAGATGGCTCAGTTGGTAACATGCTTGCTGCACATGAGGACTTGCACACCTGTAACTCTAACCCTAGGGAGGAGACAGGAGGATCCCTGGAGCTCACTGGCTAGCCATTCTAGCCAGATCAGTGAGTTCCAGCTTCAAAGACAGACCCTGTGTCAAAAAAATAAACAGGAGAATCATTAGAATAGATACCCAATGCCAACCTCTAGCCTCCACATGTACACACACATATGCACATGTATGCTCATCTACACACACACACACACACACATACACACACACACACACACACGATTGCTACAGAACTACAGAGGGAGGAGGCTCCATGGACTTGTGAGGTTAGTAGAACTTCCACATGCTTTGAGATGAAAGGAAGGGAAGATACAAACTGTCAGTTCTGGCAAGTTTGTCACCGGCAAGAATTTTGTCTGTGTTATAATTTTTGTCAGTCTTCATATTGATCTGTGTAAGGCAGAGAGTGTGCCTTATTTATCCCTTAAACCAGCACAGTGCTTGGCACATAGCAAGTTCTTAATGAAGAGTTGTAGGCTGAATAAAACAGCAATAATTAAAATGACAAATTGCTCTGATTATACTTCTATATATTTAATTTTTAACTAGTAGAAACAGTATATGATAATATAGGAAAAAACAAACTGATTTGCAGGACAATAATTTAGAACTCAAATGTTTCAATATCTTAATTTTAAATTAAGGAAAATGAGGCCTGAAAAAAATTAAATATATTTATTAGAAAAGGAGTAAGTCTTAAGACATACAAATATATATATATTCATATACCTCTGATTTCTATCCTATTTCACTTATATCCATACTGTTTGGCATCTCTTAACCTCTAGCTCACTTCCGAATCCCCTACTTATGTATTTGCCTAGAGAATGCAAAGTATTTTAAAATTAGCTAAGCAAAGCACAGTTAGGTAAGTCATTTGTTGGAATGAATTCCAAAGGTTAACATGAGACCAGCACCTCAAGGTGAAACCTTTGCTTTACTGGGACAATTGATGCTAGTCAGCTGGGACTGAGAAATCAGCTATGCTTAACAACAGATCAGCATCACTGAGGTGAAATCTTCTGGGAAGTATTTCCTCAGGGTCAGCACATAGAAGCTGTGATCCAGAGGGCCTCAAGGCTGCATCTCAAACTAGAAGCCAGAATTTCTAATATGTAAGAATTTTTAACAGGTGGTGCTGATTTTGAGGGCATGAAGGGTTCATGGAGAGCAGCTGAGGCTTGGCACCCTGTGAGGTCCGAAAAAGCCATTAGCGAAGGTGCAGTGAAGACCCCAGGATATAGTAGAGATGTCAAGACTGTGGGATGATGACCAAGGATAATGGCAAGTGTTGTGTGGAGCTCGCCTGAGTGTACCAAAACTAACTGCCTGTGCTATGGATGGCAGATCCAGAGAAGTAGAGCTGCCTGAGCCTTTTGGAGCCCAGAAGATCATGAGTGAATCTCAGCTGTCAGACAGTGGGCTAGACTGCTGGACTTTGTTTTGCTTAAGTGTGTCATGATTCTTCTCTCTTGAAATGAGTATTTAACTTGTTTTGGATTTTACAGGAACCCAGTTAAGAGACTTTTTAAAGAGACTGAGTTTTTAAAGTGAATTTTTTAAGACTGTGAGACTTTTAAAGTTCTACTATGCTTTATGATATTAACTTTAACATGAGATTTGGGGATAAGAAATGGAAAGGTTACAGTTTAACAGTGATGTGTTTGTGTGTTGAGTTGACAAGAGGTCAATTGTGCTGGAGAGCTTCAGTTGTCAACTTGATCAGTTGTCAACTTGACACACCTGATGTGCGGGAACTTCAAATTGAGGCATTTCCTTCATAGGACTAGCCTGTGGGCAAGTCTGTGAGGCGTTTACTTAACTGCTGGTTGATATGGGAGGTCCCAGCCCATTGTCCATTGTTGGCTGTGCCACCCCTGGGCAGGTGTCCCTAGGCTGTATAAGAAAGCAGGTTGAGCACAGATCAGAGGAACAAGCCAGCAGTAGTGTTCCTCTGTGGTTTACATTTTCAGTTCCTGCCTTGGCATCCCTCCATGACTGAAATGAAACTTATTCCTTCCTGCCAAGTTGCTTTTGGTCAGTGTTTTATGAAAGAAATAGAAAATAACTTGGACAACATCTGAACTCCAGCTGCATGCTTACAGGCTACACAAACTTCTCTGTGACTTTGTTCCTTCATTTTTAAGGAACAATGGTAGTACATATCGCGTAGTCTGCTGTAAAGGTATGGTGAGCATAAAAGTGTTATGCTCATATTTAGACTCAATAAATTGAACTCTTAGTTGCACAAAAGCGGCAGACATAAGTACCTCAGGAGCTGTAGAGTAAGAGAAACCATGGTGGAAATAGGAAGATGTGAATGGATCTTTAAAAATGGAAATGTGTATTAAGAAGGTGTTGAGTCTAAGAAGCATCTAGGTCTAGGTCTCTAAAAAGACTGACACCTTTTTATCAATTTATTTGATTTGATCTTAAATCTAGTCTGTAATTAATATCCTTCTGTATACACTTAAAATTAACAAGTAAACTCATAAAACAGTTGTATCCCCACCCTTCCCAGAGAGACTACAGCTGAATCACCCTTCTCTCATAATGAGGCTAAACAGATGAGGACTGCCCTGTGGCCTAAAGGTTAAACACTCTAATACTGCAACAGAAAAACAAAAATGAGCTCCAAAACAAAAGATTCTCCACCCTGCTGGCTGATTCCAAACTTCCACAGATGGTTTGAACTAACAGGAGAACTGATGCTTCAAACAGAATTTAAGCAGTGTGTCTCACAAGGTTGGGGTCTCCTGGTGAGTGCTGGGTAGTGTTTGAACCTAGCAGATCAGAAGTGAAGGAGGAAGCATGCAGCCATTGACCTGCGTCCATGGCCCCACAGAAAAACTGTTGTCAAGGCTTGCCACCCTCTGCATCTGGCCCAACACGGATTCCCAAGAAACAGATTAAACCACTGCCCTCATCCCTGTCCACGCTCTGTACAGAGTCTAAGTCAGGCATAATTATTTCCCTTTTTTTATTTCCCTCCTCTTAGTCATATTTCACTAGTACAATTATTTGGTTGCATATATTTTACACATTGTAAAAATATCATAACTTCCATGTAGTTTTAATGAAATAACATATCTATGTGACACTCATTCAATAAGGAACTTGCTATCAGTCAGTACCTAGCTCACAGTCCTCCATCCCGTCTATGGCTTGTACTTGCATTTCTGTGAATATGTTCACAGTCCTGTACTCCTTCCTGCATGTCTTCATCTGTTCAGAATGATGCCTTTGTCATTTGCCCATGATACTGATGCATCATTAGTTTCATCACTTTTCTTTTACCAAATGCCTATCAACACAGAAGGGTAGATATCTATTTTTCCATTTACTGTTCCCACTTATTGACTATGAAGGAAAAAGTTATTATGAGCATTTTTTAACAAAAATTTTAGTGCAGTCCTGTTCACATATATCTTGGGTAGATAAGAGTAGAATTGCTGTTTATTAGGGAAGTTATGTGTTTGTCTTTATTAGCATCTACTCAACTGTTTTTCAAAACTGTTACTCCCTCTCATAAATCCACTAGAAGTGTGATTGCTGTACAGCATCAACAGCACTTGGTATTGTCAGTCCTTCTTAAAGTTTTATTTGTTGTGGGAAAATATTTAGCATGAAATGTACCTTATTAACAAAATTTTGAAATACACAATATTGTGCCGTTCACTGCTGCTACAGTATTCTACAATAAACCTGCAGGACTTACATATTTGTTTAACTTTAACTTTACACCCATTGATTAACAACTCCCTGCTTCCACTCCTCTAAGCGCCTGACAACCATCATTCCATTTTTTGAATCTTTGAACTTGACTGTGTTATATACTTCATATAATCTGTTTTTCTACTTGATAATGCTGGTAAATTCCTCTTTCAGGTTTTCTATTGCATTTCTCTGATGACCAACAATGTTGAGAAAATTCTCATGTGCTTATTAACTATCTATGAGTGTCTCTGTGAAGTGTCTATTTGCCCATTTTTATAAATTATTATTCAGTTGTAATATTTTCATCTATGCTGCACAAAAAGTTGTCAGATTAATGACTTGTGTATATATTCTTTTGTTTATAACTTACTTCTTCCCAGTTTTTTTCATTTTTGAAAAAAATTTCGAAAATTATTTTACTAGCATTTTTGTTGGCTAAGTTTTGATTATTGTATTTTGTAATGCAAATTATGATTATATGATATTATATTTGATCATAATTTTAAGGTGCATTGTATTATATTGTATATTGTATACATTGTATTATATTGTGTATAGAAATGTATGGTGATGAATTAACAATGAGTGCAATGTTTCACATATTCATCCTGTCTAAAAAATCTTTGTCTACCACCAGGTTATGAAGGTATTCTTTATATTCTTCCACAAGTGTTATAATTTTAGATTATATTAAGGTCTATGATTTAGATTCAATATCTTTTTGTGCAGGCTTTGAGGTTAAGAGTTAAAGTTATTCCAAAACATTTTATTGAAAGACTTCTTTTCCTGTGGGCCTATTTTATGATGTGTTTCCCATGTGTGAATTCTTCAGAAGGGTAGTGGCTTTTGGAATGATTCATCCTTATATTCTTAGAGGCTTGCATAGCACCTGTCCATACAAGAGCTTAATAAATCAATGGCAATCGAACCTATTTCCAAGAAGCTGAAAGAAACCTTAATACTTAAGGTTTCCATATTTCTAAATAAAGCCACAATACTTTATCAGATTCTGTGTGGTATAGTCCACCATTCGACTAATTTTATAATACACTGCTGTCATGAAAAGGCCATGGACAGTTGAATCCCCTAGTTTAGAGGGTGTATACTTATTTTTCTCATCAATTCAACAAAATATCTGATAGATGCTCCTTAGGGAAGTATTATTAGTAATAGTCCTTGAGGAGTATTACTGGAGAGTGGAAGAGTTTATTTGGCTAATGATTTCAGGGGTTCCATTAATCATGGCAGGGAAGTTGTAGGAGTACAAGTTCACACGGCAAGCCAGGACATAGAGAAATGTGATTGCCTGCACTTGACTGATTTACCCCTTTCTGATTTAATGTCTTCTGAGTCCCAGGCCTGTGGAATGGTGCCATACTTCTTTCCCCTTGAGTTGATCCTTTCTGGAAAACCCCTCTCAGGTATACCCATCAGTGTTCCTCAAGTCTTCTAGATGATTCTAAATCCAGTCAGATTGACAATAAAGTTGATCATTAGAGTAGAAGAGAGACCACACTAGAAGCCCAGATTTAAAACTCTTCAGCACATGGTTGTTATTTTAAGAGGGTGCAATAAGACTGTGGTTCAAGTTTACAAATAAGCTTTTTATGTACTTTCTATTTGGATTAGCTCCTTAACAGTGGAGCAACTCAAGGTTAGATATTGGGGGGATTGCCACGCCAGTGCTTGAGGTAGCTGCTTTTGTTTCTTGTCATCAAGTTCCACATAAAGAAGAACAGAGCAATCTATATCTAAACCTCAAAATGCCTACTGCAAATTCAATCTTTCTACTTGGCTACTTAATTTCTCCATAGATGCCCCTCGTGATCTCCTGGAATTTCAGTGTAGAAGAACCATGATAATACTAATGTGAAATAATCAGAGTTAAAACAGAGGAGAACAAATAATGTCAAATACCCTAGTGATCTCCTGGAATTTCAGTGTAGAAGAACCATGATAATACTAATGTTGTGAAATAATCAGAGTTAAAACAGAGGAGAACAAATAATGTCAAATACCCACTTTACTAAATGAGAATACTGTTTTCTATGAGTTAAATTATTTTCATATATATGATTTAAATTATTTTCATATATATATGAATATTTCTTTGTCCATACTTCAGTAAAGATTAGGATTCCAGAGACAAATACACGATGACTAAATTCAAAGTAGCGTATCATTAGGAAAAAGCTTTAGAAAGCACAATCTAAAACATTAGTGTCACTGAGATTACAAGCTACTTTTTCTTTACATTTCTTTGGCTTTATAATATAACCAATATAAAATATTGATTCACTAACTTTACTAACATATTGTATTATGTTCATACAAAATAGTTAGCATTACTATTGTTTTAGTGCTTTGAGTTGTATCATCCAACATGTCTTTAAATGCTTTCTTACACATAGCCTCATTTTAATTTCAGCATGAGCAAAATGTAGTCCAAGGGCAGATGGTTTCAAGATGACTTAATAAGCAGTGAACAAATCTTTCTGCAATCTGGTTCTGTATCTTTTGTAATACTCAGAATGGTCTTTATCATACAGATACAGCTAAGAGAATTCATGGTGTTACAAGCCACCAGTTAGCATAGTTAATACAGCTATTTTCACTTAGGTCTGTAAAAATTATTAATGTTCTATGTATTTCAAACAAGTTAACTTAGTTGGTCTACTACCTATTTTCAGACTCAGTATAGCTGACATGTCAATATTATCAATAGCAATTAAAACCCCTGGACTATGAAAGGAACTAATCTGATAAAGTATATGCACTCAAACTCTTATTTAGTTGGTTTTCTAAATTTTTTACAGGTGATTGAAAAGAAGGATTAGAACATTTTAGGAACATGTAACATGTGCTCTATACTGACAAGAATAAAAGTATATCCTGAAAACATTTCCCAATGACTCTTCCCAATAAAATGCCATCATGTTTGCCATTAATAGAGAATTTAAAAGACGCTAAATACTTTGAATCACACAGAAGAAGAAAAAGAAGAAGAGAAAGGAAAAGTATAGAAAGAAATACTCTATGGACTAGCCAGGAGTGTCAGAGAGAATAGTGATCAGCAAAACATGCTTCAATTTTAAGGCTAATCAACCATTTTATCGTAAACTATTTTTCATATAAAGCAAATTTCATGAGAGTCACTGCAACTGCTATAAGTGGATAATGAAATATCAAATTGGGAAGAAACATGAAATATTTACTTTTAGTAATCTTTTTGTAAGAAATGTTTAGCATGCTTTTATTTAATGCACTGAAATAATTGGAAAAAATGGTGTAATTTCAGCATAACTACTGCCTTGTTTATCTTTAATAATTATTGCTCGCCTGTGTTCTTGTTTTGTTTGTTCTCTAATGTAATATGGTATCAAATAAAATTATTTCCTGTATATCAGTCATAGCCTTTTTTCCAAATAAAATGCTGGTGGTCAGCTGTAGAACTTGCCTGACTTGTTAATATCTTTGTCTTGGAACATTTCAGAGGCAGATGTGTTGGCCAGTTTCCATGAAACTTTAGTATTTCCTTGAGGAGAAATTTATTCACTTTATAAATGAGTTAGAAGTAGTCTGTCCCCAGGACAAAGAAAACCTAAATCATTTTATTTCACATAACATCTTGAAGTGTGAGTGAATTTAGACTTGGAAAAAGTAATTATTTTTCATGTTTAAATTTATCAAGCATCATTTTCACATTACTTCAGGTTTTAGGAATGTATATTTTTTCTTGTAGTATGAACAATTCTTTGGGTATTTTGTACTCATTTTAAATTTCCTAACTAGGAGTAACACATTGGTTGGAGCTTCAAAACCAATACAGAGGTCTGAGTATGGAACCTCACAGGGAAGAGAGAAACACCACCCTCTCTTAAGGAGACCTTTTTTATGGGAACACCAGACAGAGCAGTCTTGAGCTGCTGTTTCCTCTTGAGCAAGTGATTAATGTTGTTAGTACAACGACATGATTACAACATATAGCTTAGCAACTCCCTCTGCTATACCAGATTTATGAAGCCTGGGTCAATATAAATTGTTGTAGGAGACTCACAACCTTGTAATTCACCGGGGAACAGTAATCGAAATGAAAACATGGCCTTGATGTTGTCTTTGCTCACTATTTTCATTGGCAGACATGTAATTGAATAAAAAACTATCATGACATTCAGTGAGTATGTAAAGTATGAGGAATAGTCTGCCTTGAACACTGTCTTTAATCTTTAGTGATGGCTCAGGCAGTAGAAACAAAGGTGAGATATACCAAGGCAGAGCTGTCAGCCCACTAGAGTTCTCATCAAACAATTTCCTTTGTGATGAGGTATTTATTTATGAGCTTCTACCTTTTGAGGAAGAGAATTCCTTTAACATGTTGCAAAAATACTGTGTATGAAAATTCCATCTTTCAAAAGCACATCATTGAATAATCCAACATCATTCAGAAAGTCTTCTGACTTGGAAGTCAAATGAAAACAACCATTCACACTATTATCTCCACGTAATATACATTCATCTAGATGATTATAGGACCCCCAAGACATTAGGCTGAAATAACAAAATAACTCATAAGCATGGCATTGAGTTCTTATTACCATCCCGACTGTCATCCACAGGGCCCATTCCTTCTATTGCATCTATTTCCTGTGTTACCTTCTTTTTAAAAAGCTTTCAGGCTTCATCGCAATTGTTATCGATAAAAACATCATCTGAATTGCATGCAGTGTTTTCTCTTTTTAGCTACTCGATGGAGCCAACTCAGAAGGTGTATATACTCATTAGTGAAATGCACATCCTGGATCCTGACTGACATAGATGTGATCTAGTTTCAGCTGCAGTTGTGGAGAAGAAAGAAATGAGGCTTTCAACTACAGAGCAAAGCAGACATTTTGTAGATGATTGTGGCCCTGTCAATATAGATTGGCTTACAACATTTCACATGATCTTTTAATGTGCTGCTCTGTTTACCAAACGGGCTTCTGAGAGTTGATTTAATAGTTAATTATTATACCTGCACTACCTAAAAGTAAGTAAAATGGCAAAAAAAAATCAATAGTTTTGTGTTGTTTTCTCTGTTACGTGTAAAATCCAGGTTTCAGAAAGAAATGAGTGAACTCCTTTGCCCTCATAATTATGAAGTACGAGAATGTGAAGATGCCATAATTTGAAGCCATCCTTGTTAAACTGCATTTTCAAAACAAGTGCATATGGAGTGTACACTGGTAACACTTTTTCAGAGGAAAGTATCAAAGATCCCCATTAAAGTTGCTAATACTTCATTAAAAATAATTCTGAAAATAATTGATTAATAGTAACCCAGCAGTAATGATGTTTGATAACATCAGTGGTGTTTACTCTGTGTAGACCTATGTGTAGGCCTATGTGCTACATGTATCTCGATGATCTTTTCAATATCCCTCTGTCATAAGGACACAGAGGGTACCCCTTATTCCTACCTCCATTTTACAGATGAGGAAACTAAGAAATAGAATTAAGCAGTTTGTTTAAAGTGGAACAAACTAGAATTGGAAGAATTACTAGATCTGGGATTCTAGTCCAGGGAATGTGATCTAGCATTTGTGTTCTTGACCACTGTGCTATAAAAGAAAACTATCATAGTTGAAGATGCAGTTCAGGAAGGTCTGAGCATGAATAGGCTATGACATTGTCACTGCTGACATGACCTGGAGGGGATTCTACACACACACACACACACACACACACACACACACACACACACACCGTCCCCATACTGTGAGCTTAATGTCATACATATTTGCCTAGGGATAGTGATATACAGATCCAGACACTAAAATATGAATGGTCATGCATATTCAAATAAATACTTACACACATATAAATATATGCATATATACATATATGTATACACATGCATAATGTATGTCTATACAAATATATGTGAATGCAATTGAGACATTATGAACTAAAAGAATAAAAGGATCCTAAAATCTAAGGTGGAAAAGTATATCAAATTAGTAGAGCTCAGGTTCAAGGCACATCTTGTACAAAATTGCATTTAATCATGTATAAATATCTCATAACTGCTTTTGGTATAACTTTTATACTAGTTTCAGTCATTTAGTTATTAATTCATTGAGTAGATGGATGAAGACTAAGATTTAAGTACTCTTTATTGAGAACTCGCCATATACAAAGACTGCTATTAGAACATAGAGGGACACACTCCATCCTTTGAGAAATTCTCCAGATAAAGAGAAAAGACAAATGCACTTTGATACCTCTTCTGTGTGCACATGTGTGTTATCATCCAAAGAGACTAGGACTGATTTTATCCTTATTATTTCACATGGTCACTAATTCATAGAACTTGGATCTAAAGAATCTGAGATTAATATAATGTTATTAGGTTGGAAATTATTATTATTTCCTTCATACAATGCAAACAATTGGCTTTAAAAAGTACTTAAGTATGAATTGTTTAAAATATACAACATGTGTGGGGCCCTGAACTTAATTCCAGTATGGAAGAAAAAAAGAAAACATACAAGAAAATTACATAATACATACCAGTATACAGAACGCTAATAATATAATAATGATGTAATAATAAAAATGTCAATATATTTTGGGTGCTGCTGTTTTATTATTATATTAGCTACCACTATTCTGTTCATATGCATCAAGCCTGAGGTTTCCTACTTCACACTTGAGAAAGCCTCCTGCTGCCTACACAAGTTTGCTCCTCAGAGTCCAGCCCTCTTGTTCTTCACAACTGCTTCTGTGGACTGTCTTCACCCAGAGGCTATAGCAGGCCAAAATGAAGCTCCCTGACCTGTGAATATTTCTTGCTCTCAGATATCCACTATAGTTGAGTTTTTAACCATAGATGCTTTCTCCAGATAGCTCCTGGCAGGGGCTGGTCTCCCTAATCATATAGCATGATGAAATGGGATGTTTTCTCTTTCTTCTGCTGACCTGCATGCTGGAGAAGTCTCTGTCTCACCAAAATGCCTCCAAAGTAGACAGCACACAATGGTGATGAGCTTTTCCTGGGAGCAGGATGGCCTGGCTTCCATAAGGATTATCTTTTGGAAGTGGTTTGCAAGTCCCCTACCCGTGAAGGACACTTGGCACCTGAGGCTGTAAACTTGATTCTTTGTAACTTATTTTGTTTCTGCTCTTTTCTGGTCACCATTCAGTTCCTTCATGGATGCCTAGAGCTTTTCCTCTATTTCTTTCTCTGTGATAAAGTCTATTTTTTCTTATTCTGACTCTTTCCTTCACAGGTTTCCAGAGGTAGCCTGTAGACTGCCATCTTATCCAAAATCTACATTTTATGTTCTTGGGGCATTTTATATTGTTTGATTGATTTTATTTTTAAGAACTCTCTAAGCTCACCCTCAGTGACCTGCTTCCTACAAGATAG
This sequence comes from Nannospalax galili, assembly GCF_000622305.1. Lineage (NCBI taxonomy): Eukaryota > Metazoa > Chordata > Mammalia > Rodentia > Spalacidae > Nannospalax > Nannospalax galili. Next base: position 2,538,031 of record NW_008347189.1, read on the forward strand.
CCACACCTTCTAAAACCTCCCAAAACAGCACCACGATTTGGGGACAAAATGTCCAAATACTTAGAGCCTATGGGGAACATTTTCATTCAAATCATTACAAGGGGCTAACCATATTAATCACCACCAGCAATGTTCTTGTGTTCTCTTGTGCAATTTTTTTTGTTTTTGTTATAAGGACATGATATAAAATCTAATCTCTTCATATATTTTAACATAATAACATATTAGCTATGAATACTGTGCTGTCCAGAAGATCTTTTATTTTATGTATCTTGTGTAGCATAAAGTGTAGACTCATTCAAAGAAGGAGGCCTGGAATAAGTTAAAGAAGTTCAAAATAAGGTTCCCATGTACAGTACTTATTAATTTTACTCTTTGTTTATCTTCTGTGCCATATGTAGAACAAACAAAAAAATGAACATGAGTCAATTTATAAAAATGAATCCAAGACATGGTTCTTTGAAAAGATAAACAAGATTGACAGACCGCTAACCCAGTTAGCCAAAAGAAAGAAAGAGCACCTCCAAAACAACAAAATCAGAGACGAAAGGGGAAACATCACAACAGACACCAGAAAGATACAGAACATTATAAGGGAATACTTTAAAAACCTATATGCTACTAAATTTGAAAACCTAAAAGAAATGGACAGATATCTAAAGGCATGGGAACCACCAAAACTAAACCAAGAAGAGATTAACAGCTTAAACAGACCCATGACACAAAAAGAAATTGAAACAGTAATTCAAAACCTTACAACTATAAAAAGCTCAGGACAATATGCATTTACAGCAGAATTCTACCAGACATTTAAAGAAGATCTGCATCCAATACT
>NW_008347189.1:2538945-2540175 GCF_000622305.1 Nannospalax galili
TTAATACCAAAGCCAGGTAAAGATACAACCAAAAAAGAAAGCTATAGACCCATATCCTTAATGAATATAGATGCAAAAATTCTTGACAAGATACTTGCAAACGGCATACAGACACACATCAAAAAGATCATCCATCACATTCAAGTCTGCTTTATCCCAGAGATGCAGGATGGTTCAATATACGTAAGTCAATAAATGTCATAAATCATATAAATAAGCTCAAAGACAAGAACCACATGGTCATCTCAATAGATGCAGAGGAGGCCTTTGACAAAATTCAACATGCATTTAAAAGTTCTAGAGAGAATTGGACTGGAGGGAACATACCTCAACATAATTAAAGCCATATATAACAAACCCACAGCCAACATCATTCTAAATGGAGAAAAACTGAAAGCATTCCCATTGAAATCAGGAACCAGATAAGGCTGTCCACTATCTCCACTTCTCTTTAACATAGTGCTTGGAACTCTTGCAAGAGCAGTAAGACAAGAGCAGGAAATTAAAGGAGAAATAATTGGAATAGAAGAGATCAAATTATCCCTTTTTGAAGATGATATATTACATCTAAGACATACCAAAAATTCCACCAGAAAGCTCCTAGAAAATTTTAACACATTCAGCAAAGTGGCAGGTTAAAAAATTAACCTACAAAAGTCTGTAGTCCTTCTATATACCAATAACAAGCAATCAGAGAAAGAGCACATGGAAACACACCCCTTCGCAATAGCTGCAAAAAAATAAAATATCTCAGAATAGACCTGACGAAAGACATTAAAGACCTCTACAATGAAAATTTTAAGTCTTTAAAGAAAGAGATTGAGGAAGACATTAGAAGATGGAAGGACCTCCCATGCTCATGGATTGGAAGAATTAATATTGTGAAAATGACCATCCTACCAAGAGTCATATATAGATTCAATGCAATGCCAATCAAAATCCCCAAGACATTTTTCACAGAATTGGAAAAACCATCCTAAGATTCATATGGAGGCACAAAAGACTTCAGATAGCCAAAACAACCCTGAGACCTAAAAGCAATGCCAGGGGGATAACTATACCAGATTTTAAACTGTATTACAGAGCTATAGTCATAAAAACAACATGGTATTGGCACAAAAATAGACCCATAGATCAATGGAACAAAATTGACGACCCAAATATGAGGACATGAAATTTCAGCCACCTGATATTTGACAAAGGGGCTAAGAACATTCACTGGAGGAAAGA
>NW_008347189.1:2540556-2540955 GCF_000622305.1 Nannospalax galili
GAGAATATAGAAGGAACTGGGCCAGGTGTGGTGGTACACGCCTTTCATCCCAGTACTTGGGAGGCAGAGGCAGATGGAGCTCTGTGAGTTCAAGGCCAGGCTGGTCTACATAGTGAGTTCCAGGATATCCGTGTTTGTTTGAAAACAATGAGGATGAGGAGTCACCGAACAAGCAGTACACTTTGGTAACGTATGTCCCTGTTACCACAAGAAATAGCCCAATTAAAACATGGATGAGAACTAACTGCTGAGACTGAAAGTTATAAAACTGCAGAAAAAAAAAAAAGATGGGCTAAGGAGCTGAGCAGAAAGTTCTCAGAAGAAGAAGTAAAGATGGCTATGAAACATCTTAAAAGATGTTCAACATCACTAATAATTAGGGAAATGCAAATTAAAACC